>NC_063163.1:57593726-57930563 GCF_023159225.1 Perognathus longimembris pacificus | reverse complement strand
ACATAAATACTCGCACCATGGATGATTTTAAGTTGCCCCATGACATTGTATCCTTGGCACTGGGAAGAAGGGCAACCAGAGGGCACTTGCCTTCCTTCAGGTATTATCTCCAACATACCTCCATATAGACTTCTACATCTTTTTGCTTAATGATTAATTCTGCTTAGGGCTCAGGCTTGTTAATCCTAACTGCTCAAGAAGCTGAGATCTAAGGATTGTGGTTTGAAGCCAGCCTGGACAGGAAAGTCCATGAGACTCTTGTTTCCAATTAGCCATAAAAGAAAAAGAAAAAAAATCCAGAAGTGGAACTGTGGCTCAAGTGACTGCTAGAGTGGTAGCCTTGAGCAAAAAAGCTCAGGGTCAGGGCTCAGGCCTTGAGTTCAAGTCCCAGGACTCACACACACACAGACACACAGACACACAGACACACAGACACACACACACACACACACACACACACAAAATTAACTATATGCCCATATGCTTCTTTCTACATGGAAACTCTAAGAGTAATTCAGGCAAAGGGAGAGTCCAAGCGTTCCTGCATTGTATATTGTATATGAGTGTAATCATCTATACATGATCATCCAATTACATCATTATGATTGTATTGTTTGTGTTGTTTTGTTGTTAGTTAATGTTTTGGAATTAAATTGTACTGTTATGAGAGCATCATATTATTTTCTTATTTTGTGAAGGTAAGAATAAACTCAAGAGAATTCACAGTGAAAGAATAACACAGTTGGCACCCCAGTGATACCCCTTCAATGTCTGGAAACCAGGACAGGTTTCTTGTTTATTTCTTCATCCTGTCATCCTGTGGTTAATTGTAGATAAGAGTTTCATGGATTTTCCTGCCTGGCTGGCTTTGAACTGTAACCCTCAGATCTCAATCTCCTAAGCAGCTAGGGTTACAGGTTTGATTCACCAGTGCTTGACAAAAAAATTCTTCTTCTTTTTTTTAATATTTCACTTACAATTATCAGTACCATCACCTTGCAAAAAGAAAAATCAAGGAGTTAGAAAAATCTTCATGGCTTCACTAATCAACTCTTTTAATCCTCCGACATTCACAATCTCAGGATACCAGACAAAAGATGAGACAGAATGGACAGTTGGCAGGACCATATTTCTTTCAGATTCCTGACAGTCTGTGAAGGTTCTCAGGAGTCCACTTGGGAGGTGTCCATTGGTTCTCCAGGTGGGAGACAGAACAGTTTAGCAAACTCAGAGTATAGAAGCATTGTATATCATCCAGCTCAACCACAGAATTACATTATTTTAGTCAAATCATTTCCTCTAGAGTCATTCAACATTAAAAACAACCTTATACTTTCAATTATTTTATGTAACATCTGGGAATAAAATCTTTTGTGTTGCAAAGTTCAAGTATATGAGGTTGCATTTTACAAGCACAAGAGCATGGCATATATTCACAGCCATAGTGTGAAAATGTTATAGTACATACTGTAAACATATTAAACACATATGAGCTTGTTCCTAACCCTATAACTCTAGTTATAACCCTAGCTCCTTGGGAAGCTGAGAATGGGAGGATCACAATTCCAGTCCATCTTCTGTGTACTCAATCATTTCCAATATGAGTCAAGTTGAGAGCTAGGTTTACTAGAAATGAGGGGACATTTAAAATTTATGAATGAAACCCAGCAAGAAATACTTCTCCCAAAACCAAAATGTGCGCTCAGAAGGCTTAGGCAGGAGGATCTTGAGTTGGAGGACTTGTCGCAAAAAACAACAATGAAAAAAGTTTATCTGCATGTAAAGAAATGTTGGCATTGTTCAAACCATAAGGGGCAATTCTCTGTTGGCTGAAGCCATCTTTATTCTCAATTCTCCAGGTCCCAGGTACAAGAAGGAAATGGGGACAGCACCCACTGGCCTCTAAGATTCCAGATCCTGTCAAGAAAAATGTGGCCATGGAAGATGGAAGAAATGTTTCCACTATATTTTTAAACAAAGGAATCCTTTTTGAAAGTCTGAAGGCTTGTTATCATTAAGAATTTGCAGCCGGGTGCCAGTGGCTCACACCTGCAATCCTTGCTACTCAGGAGGCTGAGATCTGAGGATCACCATTCAAAGCCAGCCCAGGCAGGAAAGTCCATGAGACTCTTATCTCCAATTAACTACCAGAAAACCGGAAGTGGCGCTGTGGCTCAAGTGGTAGAGCACTAGCCTTGAGCTGAAGAGCTCAGGGACAGTGCCTAGCCCCAGAGTTCAAACCCCACACTTGGCAAAAACAAACAAAAAATCTGCTACCAAGGGGAAGAAAACTTAAAAGTCTACACAGTACCAACAAAAAGGCCAATGCAGGAACTTATCAGTCATTGACTAAAGCATTACAAAACATAAATCATGAGTCCACATCCTTGGAAGTGTCCTTTGATAATGAAATTCGAGTTTTACAATCTTCCTATAATTAAAGCCCAGAGGTTAAGTTTTTCAGGTAGAGAAATCAAAATGCTTTCAAAGCCAACACCTTGTTTCTCAGGACATAACTGGGGGCAGATTTTTATGGTTGCAGTAGGCTTTAGTCACTGGCTGGCACTCTCTTCCTAATTCTTTAAACTGCTTCTAGCACTTCTTTATGGTGGAGATGAGCTTCCGGCAGAGTGCAGACCTGCCCTGGCCTATCTTTGTTGCAAACAGACTGCATAAAGCCCCAGCTTGGCTCCAGAGGGGGACACAGGGTGGTGACTATGACAAAGGGGGCAGGGTGACACTGGAGAGGTTAAGCCCAGGCTTAGGGGTTGGCTAAATTATAAGTTGAGGACAATTGGAACACAAAGAACAGGCAGCCATTCTCAATGGTGTGCCAAGACCAATTGGTACAGAATAGGAAGAACCCTTCAGAGTCTTCTGAGTCAGTTATATAACCACTATTAATAATTAATGGAATTAATAAAAAATAAAGGTAATGATATTAAAAACATCACTTTCTGGGCTGGGAATATGGCCTAGTGGCAAGAGTGCTTGCCTCTAACACATGAAGCTCTCAATTCCATTCCCCAGCACCACATATGTGGAAAACGGCCAGAAGGGGCGCTGTGGCTCAGGTGGCAGAGTGCTAGCCTTGAGCAGGAAGAAGCCAGGGACAGTGCTCAGGCCCTGAGTCCAAGGTCCAGGACTGGCCAAAAAAAACCAACAAAAAACAAAAAGAACCCATCACTTTCTAATTTTTAAACTATATTTTACTGTTAACTATGTTCTTGTGCTTGTGTTAGGCCATTACAATTGTATGATTAGTGATACTATATAACAATAAGTTACTTATTGCCTCGCTCTATCCAATTCCACATCATGATGATCCAGGCCATGCCTGGAACTTCAGGGTTTATACCAGAGACAGTGGCAGAAATCAGCAGTCAAGATTTGATTGTTTATGGGCTGGGCATATGGCCTAGTGGCAAGAGTGCTTGACTTGTATACATGAAGACCTGGGTTTGATTCCCCAGCACCACATATATAGAAAAAAGCCAGAAGTGGTGCTGTGGCTCAAGTGGCAGAATGCTAGCCTTGAGCCAAAAGAAGCCAGGGACAGTGCTCAGGCCCTGAGTCCAAGGCCCAGGACTGGCAAAACAAAACAAACAACAACAACAACAACAACAACAAAAAGATTTAATCAAATGTTTAGGCTTAAGAAAGTGATGGAGAAAATGTTCATACTACAGTTTAAGTTCACAAGTGTGTCGTGGTAGCTGTTGAATTGTGAATAGCTTAAAAACTGGAATATATTCTTCCAGTTTCTGAAAACTTTAAGTGAATCCAGCTAAGAGGTCACTTGGTTTATTGCTAAGTGATTGACATGGTATTTTCATAGAGTTTTAAAAAATTATTTATTTCACTTTCAAAATCTTAAATAAAAAAACATCAACTCACATTTATCTCTTCCATTACAACTACAGTTTGTCTATGATACAAGAGTTAAGCAAAAATTAACAGCATGGCAAAGCGCTGTTGGCTCATGCCTGTAATCCTAGGTACTCAGGAAGCAGAGCTATAAGGATCGTGGTTTGAAGCCGACCCAGGCAGCACCCAGGCCCTAAGTTCACAAACAACAACAGCAAAATAACAGTATGTAGTCTGTGAGACTCAATCCATTACATAATAGAGTTTTTTTATGTTCTCTCTGTGTGTGTGTGTGTGTGTGTGTGTGTGTGTGTGTGTGGTGTGTATGCCACATCTCAGCTTGAATTCAAGGTCTAGGTGCTATCCTTTAACTTTTTCACTCAAGGCTGGAGCTCTACCATTTGAGCTACAGCCCACTTATAGCTGTTTGGTGGTTAATGGGAGATACAAGTCTCACAGACTTTCCTGCCTGAGGTATCTTTGAACTACAGTTCCCAGCTCTCAGCCTCCTGACTAGCTAGTATGACAGGCATGAGCCATTGGCATCCAGCTGTGTGTTCATTTATAAATTTCTTCTCTGTTGGTATAATTTATAGTAAGCATGCTTATATTAAACACACTCATTTAGATACACCCACATGCAGATACACACACACACACACATACACACATATACACAGTTTCATCTCTGAGAGCTGATTACAAAATATCTACCATCACACCACTCCACATATTGTCTGATGTGACTGCAGATTTCTCTGGGCTTCTAGGACAAAGACTTGCAAAACCCTTTAGACAGCATCCTGCTTTGACAAGCCAAAAACTTCACCGCCCTCCTACCTTGGTCAGTTTTCACTTGGCATAGAAAAAGAGTTCTTTATACACATCTGGAGGAATTCTGTACTCCGTGTGTGTGTGTGTGTGTGTACTAGGGCTTGAAGTCTGGGCCTGGACATTATCCTTTAGCTTTTTTGCTCAAGGATGGTTCTTTGCCACTTGAACCATAGCTCCACTTCTGGCTTTTTGCTGGTTAATTGAAGATAAGAATCTAACAGACTTTCCTCCTGCTCTGGCTTGATTAGCACCAGTCCTCAGATCTCAGCCTCCTGAGGAGCTAAAATTACAGTTGTGAGCCACCAGCACCCAACTGAACTCTACATTTTTTTTGGTTTAGTTTGGTTTTTACTTAGGAATGGTTTCCATGTTAACTCTACATATTTTTATGTTTAGATGCAACTACTGAAATGGGATCTAGGCAAAGGATGCCAAATTATAGCACCACATATGAATCAAACAAACCCATCATGTGATTTTGACAGAAGAAATGATACCAAATACTAAGAATGAGAAGAGTAGTAACTTAAGTAAACAACTCAAAACAGCACTGATAACAAGCTCAAAGCTTCCTCCAAATGATAAGAATTCCAACTATGCTGCTGTGTCTGCCTCAGAGGCTGCCAGACCACTGGGAAGGAGCCAGATCAAACCCTTAGTAAATTTTGGTCCTATGCTCATTTTAATGCATGAATTATAGATTGCATCAACTTGTAATGTCACACTTCTTAGGTCACAAATAACTAGTCATCTGAAATGTGTTAGAACTGCCTGCCATTTGTTTACAGATAAAGTCCTCAAGAAAGACTTGCTCATTTGCCTCAGTCACTAGCTTAGCAGAGGCAAGCTGGGTGTCAAGTAGGCAAAGGATGGTGTAGGGAATTCCAGGCATCCTTGATGCCTGATACTGTCTCTTTGACCATTTCTATTATCACCACACTTAAGGCAATCCTTGTATTCAGTAAGGTTTTTCTAGTCTTCACTGCAATAACTTTGGCATAAAGTCCTTCAGATGCTGTTGGAGCTGAGCCAGTGGGCAGGATCTCTGCAGCTGCTGAGCAGGACTGCCTGCAGCTCCCTATAGAGGTCAGGCTTCAGGGGCTCCCTGTATGGCAAGGGCCCATTTCTGCCCCAGGCAGGTCTGTGCTTGGACAGTCATATATCATTCCTAATGAGGACTAAGGAGAGGGCTATCTTTGTTTTGGAAATTCTGGGTCTGTTTCATTGAGTTCTTAAAAGGGCTTTATCTTTCTGTTTATTTGTGTCTCTAGATAGAAACAGCATTGGTAGAGGGACAGAGCTAACACCCCCCAAAACTGACCCAAGATCTGTCCTTCCTTAGCCTTTGTTTAGAGTTAACTTAGGGGTGAAAGGTGATTTTTTTTTTTTGAGGAAGGGAGTAAAACATTAATGATGGGTGAAGTTTCTTCTCGCTTGCTCCAGAAGCCAACTGGGTGATCTTGTTTGCTCTATAAAAGGAATTGTATTTGCTAAGGGTAATTTAAAGTTGGCAGCACAAATCACCATCCTCCCATCACCCCCACCCCCAACCAACTTCCTCCTGCTTTGTGCTTTGGTGAACACAGCAAAGCTTAGCAGGCTGCTGGGGCTGGAAGGAGACTGATTATACCCAAGGCTCACCTTAATCAAGCCTCCTACTGAGACAAAGTCTGTGTATTTTGTAAGAACTGCTAGATTACTGAGAAGTTAGAAGCCACGTGGTTTTCCCAGAGCCAGAATGCATCAGGAACCCTCCTTAATAATGCAAACTCATTTATTTACATCCCATCAAGGCACTACAGACCAAAAAGCTTGGATTTCAATTGACTTGCAGTTTTGAGGACATTACATCTGCTTAGCCAAGGTGCCTCCATCTTGAGGTCCTGCTTGGAATTTTACTTGGCATCAGCTCAAAGAAAAAAAAGAAATTCTACCTCACCACCCCCTTAAGTCTGTCATTTAGCTTAACAGCGAGCCTGACCATAAATGTCATCCTGTGCCTCAAGGGACCACAAGCTACAAGCTTAGATCCCTGTAGCAGCTCTGTCCCTAGACCCTCTTCCTCACTTCCCATCCATGCACAGTCAGCTTTCTCCCTCCTTTAAGTCCTTCTAGTAATCCACTTGCCTTCAGTCTGGAAGCAACTGTGGTCTCTCACTTTTCACTGGAGACCCCCCACTCCCTTATAGACTTTTCTCTCAAATAAACCTATGCTGGCATTGAGTCATCCCTTTGTCTATTTTCTGCTCCTTTTAGAGTTTAACAGAGGACTCTACTTTTATTCTCATTTCTGATCCTAGACTTGGATCAAGGACATAGGCTGCATCTAGAAAGTGAGGTATTCATTTGTTCTTGTCTTTCTCCCGGCATGAGCAAATGCCCAGTATTGCTGAGTGAATATTGGGTCCTGTGACCTCCTGTGCATTTGGTGCCCGCACCAGGAAGACACAGGACCCAGTAAGACACACAGAAAACCAGGAGAAGAGCAGCAGAGCCAGGAACTAATGCATGGGCATGGCTGCATGCTTACAGGAAGTCGGCAGTCTCCAAGGCCCTTGTGGGCTCAGGCTGGGAAGGCGCCTCCAAGTCTGCTGGCCAAAGATCAGGTGACTATTGGGTGGGTAACCAGGAGTGGAGGAACAGGAAACACATTCTAATCTACTCTAGGGACATCAGAGAAGTTAGGTTTAGACATTGGTCTGAATTCTGTCCTCAGTTCAAGAGCACGGTCAAAGGCACAAGATGATGCTATTTACTTAGTCCTTGGGCATATCTTTTCTTTTTTTTTTAAGGGCTGAGATTGGGACTCAAACTCAATACCTGCCATATTTGCTCATTGGCTAGCGCTCTACCAACTGAGCCACACCTTCCATCCCTACAAAGTTTAATAAAGCCAAATCCATGCACTCTAAGAGTGTAGGTGTGTAGGTGTGTGTGTGCCCGCATGCACACATGTGTGAGTGTGCACACACCAGTACTGGGGCTTAAGGCTGGCATACCACCTGAGCCACACCTCTACTCTCAGTGCCTGAACATAGCAACACTGAGCAAAGGTCCTGAGCCCCGGCTTTCATCAATACAGCCCAGGGAAGGCTCTGTTCTCCCAGTGCTGGGCAGGTTTCTGAGAAATAGCCATGTTGTTAAAGCATCTGCTAGGCTCTGACCACAATCTAGAACCCATGAGCAAAATCCTAATAAGTCATCACTTTGTGTGTTGTGTGTTTGTGTGCACGTGCATGCATGCATGCGTGCTGGGCTTGACCTCAAAAACCTTGGCTTTTTGCTCAACGTTGGTTCTCTCCCACTTGAACCACAACTCTACTTCTGGTTTTTGGCTCGCTAGTTGTGTTAGCATATTCACCCCTTTTTAGGTTGACACTCTTCATCTTGGGTCACCCACAAACCAGGCCCAGTTACAGTTGCCCATTCCCACACAAACTGCAGGTACCCCCAGCCCCAACAGGGTCAACATGTTGCTACACAGTCAGGATGCTCTATCCCAGTCCCAGGGCTATTTCTAGTGCATGTAGGCAGGACATATAGATGTATAGGATATAGAATATATACAATATAGAATGTTTTCACAGTTGCCCATTCCCATCCAAACTGCATGTACCCCCAGTCCCAACTGTGTCAACAGCAATACAGTCAGGATGCCTATTCCCAGTCCCATGGCTATTGCTAGTGTCCAGCTGTAGAAGGTATTGTCCCAACTATGTGCCAGATATAGGATGTTTTTCCCAGCTAGAAATCACCTATACAATGTCCTACCCTGGCTGTCTGATATCTCCAGTGCCCAGCTGTAACTACAGAAGATTTCCTGTTCCCAGCCCCTTCTGTCTGCAGCCTCCATGATACTATATTACTACCTCCTCTGCCTGAGGGCAGGCTGCTACTCTCTACCCTGGGAGAGCTAGCCTGTCAGCTTCGGCTGACATTCAATGCTTTCTTTCTTCTATGTGACTATGTGTCCTTGTGGTTTCTTGTCTCTCAAACTTTTCTGTCTGGGCTGGTTTCAAACCATGATCCTCAGATCTCCTCCTGAATAGCTAGGATGACAGGCACAAGCCACTGGAGTGCCACTTGTCATCAAGCTTTCGAAGCATCTTTTAATAACAAGTGTTCAAGATGGGAGCATGCCCCCCCCCCCATGCAGGAGGCTGTTTGCTTAATTAAGAGCTGAGATTTTGGCTGGGGATATGGCCTAGTGGCAAGAGTGCTTGCCTCGTATACATGAGGCCCTAGGTTCAATTCCACAGCACCACATATACAGAAAATGGCCAGAAGTGGCGCTGTGGCTCAAGTGCCAGAGTGCTAGCCTTGAGCAAAAAGAAGCCAGGAACAGTGCTCAGGCCCTGAGTCCAAGCCCCAGGACTGGCCAAAAAAAAAAAAAAAGAGCTGAGATTTGTACCTAGAGAAAAGCAGAGATTCAGGTCCAGCTCATAGCTGCCTTGCAATTTACGCCTTCCAAGTCTATCCCTACATCTAGATTGGCACATTCTCCATGGCCTCACAGAACTCTGTGTGTTGTTTGTTTGAAATATGATCTTAAAAAAAAAAGCTCTTAGGAAATGACAGGTGCTTCTAGAAGAGATGACATGACTGAATCTCCACAGTCCTGTAGAATTGGCTTATCCTCTGCATTTAAGGGCCTGGCACCCAGCATTTGGTTATACCGGAGAGCAAGCAATAGGTCTTAATTTCTTACTACATGTTTAACAGTATAAAAATCCAAACCCCATCACTAAGATGGATAATAAATCTTCCTAGAGCATGATTACCTAATTTTGTTGTTTACCTTAATCAAATCACAAAATAATGATCAAATTTGGATTACATGCCTATAAAGATAGCCAAAAAGCCACTTAAGTAACTGTCAGTCAAAGTCTTTTCAGACAACAGCTAGCCTTACAACATGCCAATTACATTTTTTATCAGGTAGTTAAGTTAATTACCTGTGGTAAATGTGTTATTGGGGCCAGTATAGATTGCTGTCAACATTTGCTGACCACTTTAAAAAGCTCCCTGACCATATGGGGGAATCAAGGGTATAATAGCATGCAGATCTGGTTAGTTACACCTGCTAGTGTCATATAAAGTCCAATAAAGAACTCAGGTTGGCACTTGTACATCCTTTTTCTTGCCACAAGATGGCTCTGTACAATTTCATCTCAGAAGCAACTTGACCTCGAGGATGTAAACTGATGACTGTAAATTGAGCGGCTGCTCAGCCCTTACAAGGATAGAGTCAAGGCAGGACAAGTCATTTGGCTTCTTCTTCTTCTTCTTCTTCTTTTTTTGCCAGTTCTGGGGCTTTAGGACTCAGCACTGTCCCTGGCTTCTTTTTGCTCAAAGTTAGCACTCTGCCACTTGAGCCACAGAGCCACTTCTGGCCATTTTCTGTATATGTGGTGCTGGGGAATTGAACTCAGGGCTTCATGTATGGGAGGCAAGCACTCTTGCCTCTAGGCCACATCCCCAGGCCAGAACAAGCCATTTGGGACCAGGAACGTCAGTTGTCCCTTCCTTGCTGCTCAAATATCTCCTTCTTACCCTTCCCTTCAAGTACTCAGCATCCCAGGTTAACCCCAGGTTAAACAGAGGCTACACTTTGGACAGGAACATGAACCATTTTCTTTCTTTTCTTTTTAAAAATTAATTTACTTTATTGTTATGATAGAGGTGATGTATAGAGGGATCACAATTACACAAGTCATGTCAGAGTACATTTCCTTGCATACAGTGCCTTCTGTTCCTTCACTCTCTCCTAGTCCCTCCCTCCCGTTAGGTCAGGGACTAGGTGAGGTACAACTGACTTGGCTGGTGGGAAATTTGTCAGGTGGGGAGCCTTTCCTGCTTGGGGAGTCCATGGCTTACAGAGCAGGAAAACTCCCGGGTAAGGACTTTGGGGCCCTGTAAGGCTTTAAGCTGTCATGCAGCTTGTTTTAGAACCCAGGGCCTACCTCTTCCTGCTAAGCCAGAGCAGAAAGGCCTCTACAATGTCAAAGGACTTGAGATGATGGTGGCCTCTAAATACTTACAAGTAGTAAAACTATGCTCAACACTCACCATTTTTTGGCAGATTCTTCCCAGCTTTGTATCCAGATTGGATAGAAGAATGGCCAATAGACTCAACTTGTTTAGCTCCAGACCCTAGCAGGTTTGTGGTTGGAGGGTGCTGGGTAATGGAGGGTGTTGGTGCCCTCTCCTATGCACAGGTACCCATGACCTGGGTACATTCAGGTTTGAGATGGAACACTTTCCTGGACCCCTGAAATCACTCACTAGACAACAGCTCCTTCTGAGTAGTTCTTAATGCTGAGTGAACTATATTCAAGAAACATATCCTAGGGTTTTTGTTTGTTTTCTTTTGGTAATGATACTGGGCTTGAACTCAGGGCCTGGATGCTGTCCCTTTAACTTTTTTGATCAAAACTGGCACTCTACCACTTGAGCCACAGATCTACTTTTGACTTTTTGATGCGGAATTGGAGAAGAGTCTCATAGACTTTCCTACCTGGGCTTTGATCCTCAGATCTTAGCTTCCTGAGTAGCTAGGATTGCAGATGTGAGCTACCAGCAACCAGATACCCTAGGTGCTATAGGTTTTTTGGTCTTTGTTTTGCCACCTCTTCATATAGTTTCTTTGAGTAATAACCATAGTGCTTAAATAAAGTCAATCTTAGTATAACTGCAATACTCAAAGAGCACTTTGATAATTTTCTGTTTCATATTGTGTTTGATGGTGGTACTAGGGTTTGAACTCACAGCCTTAAGTTTGCAAGGTAAGTACCACTTGAGTCACATGCTCCAAGCTTGTTTTACTTTTAGATTATTTTTCACATTAGGGTCTTACACTTTTTTCCTGGGCCAACCTTGAACTGCAATCTTCTTTTACCTACCACCTCCCATGTAGCTCAGTTACAGATGTGAGCCACCACACTCAACTCAGTGAGTACTCTCTTCATACATATAACCACCAACAAAAGATTCTTTGACTCAGGCTCTCAAAGGAAAGTCTGTGAGACTCTTCTTTCCAATTAACCATCAAAAAGCCACAAGTGGATCTGTGGCTCAAGTAGTAGATTGCCAGCCTTAAGCAAAAACACTAATGGACAGTGCCCAGGCCTTGGTTTCAAGTCCCACTACTGGCACAAAAGAGAAATGGTGGCAGTGGGGATGAATAGATGGATGAGTTCTATCCTAAAAGTAAGCTAATAAGCCATCTAGAAATAGGGCCAGGATCCTCTAAATTTAGGAGTCCACTCACTTATACAGGAGAATTTCTGGTGGTTCTGTGGGAAAAGAAAAACTGTCAGAGAAATTAGCAAACATAAGAATCTTGCATATGCTGTGGATGAAAACTGCACATTCAAGCATCTGACCCTGTGGGTAATCAGAGAGTAATTAGGCCTTGCTCACTAGATAGACTCTGGCTTCAGAGGACTAAAATGGATTTGAAGTGGACGAGAGTGATTAAGCACTGGCCAGTGGCAGTACCCTGGTGGGCGCAATTACAGCTGCAGGAAAAGATGATGAGCTGACCAAGGAAGAGAGGGCTAATGAGAGAGGTCATGCGGGAATTGTGTGATGAGATGATAACCAAGAAGACAAAATGGAATGTCTGTAAACACTGTCCACCACAAGAGTCCAGATTAGCAGACAACCTAGAGGACAGGACAAGAAATCTGCTGACCAAGGAAAGCCAGGAAACAAGGACAGAGTAAGTGACCGCGTGGGGGTTGTGTCCTATCTGTGTGATTAAACAGAGATTCCTCAGAACTCTGGGGATATGAGAAACTTGTTGGGAATATGGTAGGGCAAGGAGCATTGTTCTTTCCATTCCAGAAGCAAAATGAAGGGTTTTGAACAGTTTTGAACCACTGACTCCCAGCTCACTTTGGGCAATTTAATCATACATAGACAATCAGTCACTTGTTTTTGTTGTTGTTATTCTAGCATTAGGGCTTGAACTCAGGTCCTAGGCACTATCCCTTAGCTTTTTCACTTAAGGTTGGTACTCTGCCACTTGAGCCACAGCTCCATTTCCAGCTTTTAGGCTGTGATGGTTGGGAAGAGTTGCCCAGTCACATTCAAGTATTTAGTGGCAGTTGGGGCTAATCCAAAGGGTTTTCTACCACTTCTGGTGGCTCCTAAAAGAAGAAAGAGCATGTGGTTTTGATCTTTGAGTTAAAGGTATTTTTAGGAATGAGGCTCCCGAATTAATTTCCAGCATTGAAAAAAAAAGCTAGATGCCAGTGGGTACACCTGTAATCCTAGCTACTCAAGAGGCTGAGATCTGAAGATCATGGTTTGAAGTCAGCCTGGCCAAGAAAGTATTTGAAACTTTTATGACCAATTTGCCACCCAAAAGCCAGAAGTGGAGGTGTGACTTAAATGAGGGAGCACCATCCTTGAGAGAAATAGCTCAGAGATGCTAGCACAAACAAACAAGACAACACACTGAAGATTTTCCAGGATAATTCACATTGGTGATCCAGCTATCATCGTTAATACATTAACTCTTATTATATTATTCATCTAACTTTTGGTGAGAAAGAAATGTAAAATGTACAGGCTCTGTATCAACTACACTTCCTACCAGAAGCCCTGTTAAAAACCCTGTTCTTCATATGAGTTTGCAACCACTAGGTCTTGAGTAATTCTCTGGAGTGAAAAACAAAAATCTTTGACTCTATAGATTAGTGTTGCTGCATAGCTACTCTCCCCCAAATGTAGTTGCTTAAACCAACACAAATGTATTATCTCAGTTTCTTTTCCTTTTTTTCTTTTTGACATTGGGTCTCACTATGTAGCACAGGGTGGCCTCAAACGGGGTGTGTGTGTGTGTGTGTGTGTGTGTGTGTGTGTGTGTGTGTGTGTTATGTATGTATATATGTATATTGTATATATATGCCAGTACTGGGGCTTGAACTCATGGCCTGGTCATTGTCCCTTAGTTTTTTTTGCTCAAACTAGAGCTCTATCACTTGAACCACAGCTCCATTTCCAGATTTTTGCTGGCCAATTGGAGATTAGAATCTCACAGGCTTTTCTGCTTGGGCTGGCTTGGAACTGTAATCCATAGATCTCAATCTTCTGAGTAGCTACGATTATAGGTGTGAGCCACTGGTGCCCAATTTGTCTCAAACTTTTGATCTTTTTATTTTAGCTTTCTGAGTGCTAGATTACAGGTGTATGCCACTAAATGTAGTGTACAGTCTCTATGGCACAGCTTAATTGGTTTCTCTGCTCCCATTTTTCCAGGCCTCAATGAAAAATTGAGCCAGAGTTAATGTCTCATCTGAAGGTCTCACTAGGGCAAGATCTGTTCAGAGCTGGCATGGTTGGTTGGTAGGCTACAGTTACTCCAGGGCTACTGACTGAGCGCCTTAGTTCCTAGTTGACCATTGGCTAGAGGCAAATCTCAATGCTTTGCCATGTAGATGTCTCCAATTGAGTAACTTGTTTCATTAAAGTGTGGAAGCCAAGGAGAAATTTCAAGGAAAGCAAGAGGAGACTTTGCTAGCACAACAGAAGCCCATTCTTCTTTAATCTAAATTTTAAAATAGGTATTATTAAATGAATGATTATATGCTGGGTCCTGCATTAAGAACCTCACATGAATTCATTATCTTCTGTAATTCTTACAACAATCATGTGACATGGACATTGCTATCTCCATTGTACAGAAAACATGAACTTCAGAGATGAGGTGACTCAAGGTCAAACAGTGAGCAATTGAGCAAGGATCCAAAGTCAACTTCAAAGTTCATGCATTCTCCTCCTCCTCCTCCTCCTCCTCCTCCTCCTCCTCCTCCTCCTCCTCCTCCTCCTCCTCCTCCTCCTCCTCCTCTCCTCCTCCTCCTCCTCCTCCTCCTCCTCCTCCTCCTCCTCCTTCACCTCTTCTTCCTCCTCCTCCTCTACCCTCTCCCTCTCCTCCTCCCTCTCCCTCTCCTCCTCCTCCCCTTCCTTCTCCTCCCCCTCCCCTCCCTCCTCCCTTCCCCCCCCCTCCTCTTTTCTCCTTCTTCATCCTGGGGCTTGAACTTGGGACCTGGGCACTGTCCCTGAGCTTCTTTTGCTCAAGGCGAGCAATCTACCACTTGAGCCACAGAGCCACTTCTGGCTTTTCTTTGTGGTACTAAGGAATCGAACCCAAGGCTAGGCACACGCTCTTCTGCTAAGCCACATCCCCAGCCCCCAAAGTCCATGCTTCAAACCACCATTAAGACTGAATTGCCATTTTACCAGAGCACTCAAATGTCCTCTACCCAATACCTTCTTTCTAGTTCCATGGTTATCCCCTCAAGACTAGCCTGCTGATGATAATGGCTTCCAGTGTCTATTCATACTTCATGACTATCTCTTCTGGTTCTACTAAGTATGCTTTTATTCTTTAGAACCATTATTTGTCCTATCAAGCTCTAGTGCAAAAAATTACCACTCCTTCCTTCCTTCCTTCCTTCCTTCCTTCCTTCCTTCCTTCCTTCCTTCCTTCCTTCCCTCCTTCCTTCCTTCCTTCCTTCCCTCCTTCCTTCCCTTCCCCTCTCTTTCTTTCTTCTTTATATTTTTAAAATATAGAGTCATAGAATGTTAGTTAGAGCTAGAAGAATTGCACTTATCATCCCAAGCTCTACCTCAAAAAATGTCTTGCTGCCATGTGCTAGTGGCACATGCCTGTAATCTAATCCTAGCTGAGGATTAATTTCAGGAGGCTAAGATCTGAGGATCATGGTTCAAAGCCAGCCTGGGCAAGAATTTCCATGAGACTCTTATCTCCAATAAACTGCTCAGAACTTGCCCAATTAGGCAAGTTCAGGAGACTCTTATCTCTGATTAAAAACCAAAAAGCTGGAAGTGGAGGTGAGGTGCCAGACTTTGAAGTCAGGTCCCACCATGTGAACCCCATTTTAGAATGGAACCCTGAGCCAATCAGATTTGTACCTGTGTTCTAATCTTGCTTGCACAGCTGATTGTTGTAACCTTGTTCTTTGCCTTTATAAGCCCTGTGTAATCATAGCTCGAGGCTTCCTCCTAACCTCCTGCTGTGTCAGTGGGTAGGACGTGGCCCGAGTTGGCAGCTCGTTAAATAAAGCCTTGCCTTGCTTTTGCATTTCGGAGTGTCTGAATCTCGGTGGTCTTCTTGGGGGTGGTCTTGCGACTTGGCACAACATTTGGGGTTTCGTCCGGGATAGCCCCAGAGACCCCGAGATCCCAGACTCCGAAGGTAAGAAAACAGCACTGTTCATTTGTCTTGTCCTGTAATTTGTCTGTTTTGCTTTTGCTTGTAGGGCGCGAGTCAGTTTGGTTTTTGGCCGGAACTGACCAGGAGGACCTCCTAAACGAGACTCAACCCGCCCACCTTGTACTTGGGTCTGCTCCTTCTGCTTATCTGGCAGGAGGTTGTGGGCCAACTTGGGTCCACTCCTCCCGTACCCTGGCAGGAGGTTGTGGGCCAACTTGGGAGATCTCCAACTCGTAACTCGGGTCCACTCCTTCTGCACCCTTGCAGGAGGTTGTGGGCCAACTCGGGTCCACTCCTTCTTACAGGAGGTTGTGGGCCAACTCGGGTCCATTCCTTCTGCACCCTTGTAGGAGGTTGTGGGCCAGCTTGGGAGATCTCCAACTCGTAACTTTTCTTAGGCCTGTGTGTTTTCCTCCTTTTGTATTAATTGTTTTGTTTTTGTAGCCTTTTGGAAGAAATTTGGAAGTAAAATTGTCCTAAATAATTATTGCAAAGTGAGAAAAGGAGAATTATGGCTACCAAAATGTTTAATTGCCATTCCAGCTTCTTTGTAGGTTTTTTTGTAACAGTTTCCAGCAGGCCCACAGAGAAGCACAGGTGATTCCTACAAGTTTGTCAAGATCTAATACTGACCCTTAATAAGTTCCAGGTAAGAGAGCATGCTTAAAAACTACTTCTGTGTGGACCACCTTGTTGCTTATAATTGGAGTAAAGTGGCCCCTTATAAGACTCATTGATCTGAATCTGCGGTTCGAAGCCAGCCCGGGCAAAGAAAGGTCCCTGTGAGAGACTTGTCTCTAATCAGCCAGCAGAGTGCTGGGAACGGAGTGGTGTGGAGCTCAAAAGTGGTACGGTGCTAGTCTTGAGCTGGAGAGCTGAGGGACAGCACTCAGGCCCTGAGTCCAAGTCGAAAGTCACTCCTCCTGGGACAAAAGTGATGGAGCATCCAGAGGCAGTAAGCCACTGCTTGGATGGCAGAGATGGTGTCAGATCCTAGAGTCACTACTGTTGGCCTTTCAAAAGTTAAAGCCGGGAAGTCCTAGAAGAATAGTTCATAAGCATGCCTTTCCAATGCCCATGTCTGTCTACTGGGCAGGAATTTGCCAGTCATCTGTGATAGTGGTTAGTAAGGGTAAGTTTGTCAAATGAGAGGATAGATTAAAATCTCACCCCCCGCATTTACTCAAAGCCCTGACTGGCAGTGAGAATTTTAAGCTCATACATCTGTTTAGTAAAGAAAGCTTGTAGACCTGAGATTGTGTCCTTATTGAGATCTGTTAAAGGCCTGCAAAGGTATATTGTTAAAAATTGCAAGATCTGTCAGCTTACCAATGCCCCCAATCAACAGATTACTAAAGGAGCTCGCCTCTGTGGGAATAGGCCAGGCGTGTATTGGGAAGTAGATTTCACAGAAATTACAAATATTTGCTAGTTTTTGTAGACACCTTTTCAGGATGGGTTGAAGTCTATCCAACAAAGCATGAGACTGCGAATGTAGTGGCTAAGAAGATCCTGAAAGAAATCCTACCCAGGAGACTAAACTCCTTAGAACCACGGTGGAAGGGACCCTAGACGGCATCGCCACTTGGGTTCATTGCTTCCACGCCAGGCCAGCTGACCCCTTTGCCCTGGATGACAACTACCGTGATGGAACATGGGAGGTCTCCAAGCACCCAACTCAGCCGCTTTGCCTTCGCCTCAAGACTGAGACTAAGGTTATAGGTTCCTGGCTAGGTAAGGTCTACGCCCCTGAGTCAGCCTGAAGAAGTTACAGAAGATGGATGATCTTCACCCATCAGCCCCCCTTTAAAACCGAGGGACCAGAGTTATTTTCGGATACTACTTTTGGCCCTACTGGCCCATGCCTTACCTCTATATCATCCCCTAGACATGCAAGCCATTGAAATGGACAGAATGGAGCCATGATTGGCTCCCAAGGTACCAAAAAGAAAAAGGGGGAAATGAGGTGCCAGACTTTGAAGTCAGGTCCCACCATGTGAACCCCATTTTAGAATGGAACCCTGAGCCAATCAGATTTGTACCTGTGTTCTAATCTTGCTTGCACAGCTGATTGTTGTAACCTTGTTCTTTGCCTTTATAAGCCCTGTGTAATCATAGCTCGAGGCTTCCTCCTAACCTCCTGCTGTGTCAGTGGGTAGGACGTGGCCCGAGTTGGCAGCTCGTTAAATAAAGCCTTGCCTTGCTTTTGCATTTCGGAGTGTCTGAATCTCGGTGGTCTTCTTGGGGGTGGTCTTGCGACTTGGCACAACAGAGGTATAGTCCAAGTGGTAGAGCACTAACCCTGAGTGATAAAAGCTAAGGGACAGATCCCAAGCCCCGAGTTCAAGCCCCAGTACCAGTACACACACAGAGACACAAACACTAGCTTGCCATCTCCATATTTCCTATCAACCACAGAATGTTAAAGCTGAAAGATATTGATTTTCTATTAAATGAAACTTCTTTCTGAAGTGAATTCTCTAAATTATTGGGTATAGGAGATATTGAGAGGGGAAGTTAACCTTGTTTTCAATAAAGATACCTGTTAAAAAATCACAGCATCTCAGATGACATTAGAAGGTATAATGTTTGATGGAATAATGGGAGAACTAGGGATATCGGGAGTAGTTTGGGATAAGAATAGCCCTGGAATAGGTACAATTCTTTCCACAGGATAGGGATGTGTAAATTTGATCTCCCTGGATATCTCTCTGTCTCTGTCTCTGTCTGTCTATCTCTGTCTCTGTCTCTCTGTCTCTGTCTCTCTCTCTGTCTCTGTCTCTCTCTCTGTCTTTCTCTGTCTCTCTCTGTCTCCTTCTCTCTCTCTGTCTCTGTCTCTGTCTCTGTCTCTGACTCTCTCTCTCTCTCTCTGTCTCTCTCTCTCTCTCTCTGTCTGTCTGTCTCAGCCTGTCCTGGGGCTTGAATTCTGGGCCTGGGTGCTGTCTCTGAGCTTCTTTTGCTCAAGGCTAGTCCTCTGCCACTTGAGCCACAGCACCACTTCCAGCTTTTTCTGAGCAGTTTATTGGAGATAAGAGTCTCACGGAAATTCTTGCCCAGGCTGGCTTTGAACCTTGATCCTCAGATCTCAGCCTCCTGAGTAGCTAGGATGATAGATGTGAGTCACTGGTGCCTGGCCAAACTCCTCTTTTTCTGAGGGAATAAGAAGCAACCAAAGACTATGAGATTATGGTCTTCATTGGGCGTGACTGACAATGGGAAAGTTACAGCAACAGTGATAGCGAAGTTAGTAAATGCAATGGTGAGGGAGGAAGGAGTCAATGTCAGTCAGATAGGTGGGTGGTGAATCACTCATGGAGATGGGAAGACTGTGGAGGAACAGTGCTGCTTAGGACACACTGTGTTTAAGGGCCAATGGGAGTGGAAGCAGTTATGAAGCCAGCATTTTAAAATATATATCATCAATCTTTTATTAAACTAAATGCTGTCCTTCATTTTGAAGGAAATGATACAATTTCAAATAGGAACTTCCTTCCCTAGAAGCAGTATTAAGCACATAATGTCGATTTAACATACAACCTTCAACAAAAATAAAGTTCATAGGCTTCACTGGGAAACAAAATGCATGTGGATTTCTCCTTTTAGTCAATGTAATTCTCTATGGGTCATAAGTTCATAGCTAAGAACAAAAACAATGAAAGGCTGAGTAAACTAGTCAAGTGTATAGTTATCTTAAAAAAGAAATTCATAAACTCTTCACATTCCAAACAAATCTACTTGATGCCCATGATCATATTAGATTTTATTCTTATTTGTAAAAAAATAGACAAGCACATAATATCGAGTCTTCAACACAGTGGATCCCATTTTTGTTAAGAAAAAATAGAAAACAAGTAGTTCTTAAATTTTCTTTTTTCTTTTTTTTTTTTATTTTGCCAGTCCTGGGCCTTGGACTCAGGGCTTGAGCACTGTCCCTGGGCTCTTTTTGCTCAAGGCTAGCACTCTGCCACTTGAGTCACAGAGCCACTTCTGGCCATTTTCTGTATATGTGGTGCTGGGGAATTGAACCCAGGGCTTCGTGTATAGGAGGCAAGGACTCTTGCTACTAGGCTATATCCCCAGCCCCTTAAATTTTCTTAACTCTCCATAGCATATGTGAATCCAGCATTAAAAAAAAAAGATGGCTGTTGTAGCTAAATGGAATGTCTAAAGGTGTTCCTTCTCTATGACAAAGACAAAAGTGTGAAAAGGCACAGACTAATTTTTTTCAGGTAACATGACTGTGAAGGGAAGGGATATATTCAGATAATAAATGGAGTATCACAAGGACTTAAAGAGTTTTGTTAGTTTTTGTTTGGTATAACAGCTTAGAGATGGCTGGACATTGGTGGCTCATGCCTACAATCTTAGCTACTCAGGAGGCTGAGATCTGAGGATTGAAGGTTCAAAGCCATCCTGGACAGGAAATTCCATGAGATTCATCTTCCATTAACCACTTGAAATCCAGAAGTGGAAATGTGGCTCAAGTGGTAGAGTGCCAGCCTTGAGCAAAAAAGCTTAGGAATAGTGCCAGGCCTTGGCTTCAAGTCCCAAGGCCAGCAAAAAATAAAAATCAAATCGAAAGAACAAACAAGCAAACAAAACCCTGAAAGCTTAGAGACAGATCTGACCATGTCTATATGGACATAAAAGGTGAGTATGATCTAGGTGCTGATGGCTCACACTTGTAATCCTAACTCCTCAGGAGGCTGAAAGCTGAGGACTGCGGTTCTAAGACAGCCCAGGAGGGAAAGTACAGGTGACTTTTATCTCCAATTAACCACCAAAAAAGCCCCTCTCCATTAACCTAATCAATAAATGGGCAAAGGAGCTAGAGACGTCTTAGAAAAGAAGAACGGTCAATAAACACATGAGGAAACTCTCAAAATCCCCAGTCATATAGCAAATGCAAATCAAAGTAATATTGAGCTTCTATCTCACCCCAGAAGATTGGGCAGCATTGAGAATTCAAACAATAGCAAATACTGGAAGGGACGTGGAGAAAAAAGAACCCTATTACACTGTTGATGGAAGTATAAAGTAGTACAACCATTGTTTGGAAAATGGAGGAGAACAGAAAAGAACTCCATCCTCAACAGACAAGGACTGTTTATTGAGGAACAGCGAGGGGCACAGACTTTCCCGTGGGTTTGGAGGTTGTGCTCCCAAATGGGTTTTGGGGTGGGCTTATATAGGGCTTAACAAGAAAACAGAAAATGGGTCATGGTCCCTGGGTGATGTCCTTGACCAGGCCCACAGTGGAATGCTCCACCTGGGGTGAGGGGCTATTGTCCCTTGGGGACCAAGGGTGGTGTCCTTGGCACAGCCCAGATTGGAACTGCCTGCTGACAGGCATGTGACCAAGCCTGTTGTCTTGCCTGACCTTGGGGATGAGGCAGGAATCAATCCTTCAACCACTCTCGAAAGTGGTTTAGAGGTTCCTGAAAAAACTAAACATAGGGGCTGGGAATACGGCCTAGTGGCAACAGTGCTTGCCTCGTATACATGAAGCCCTGGGTTCGATTCCCCAGCACCACATATATAGAAAAATGGCCAGAAGTGGCACTGTGGCTCAAGTGGCAGAGTGCTAACCTTGAGCAAAAAGAAGCCAGGAACAGTGCTCGGGCCCTGAGTCCAAGCTCCAGGACTGGCAAAAAACAAAACAAAACAAAAACTAAACATAGGCCAGGCACTGGTGGCTCACACCTGTACTATGGTGTATGCACACCTAGGTAGGAAAGCCTGTGAGACACTTATCTTAAATTAACTAACAGAAAGCCAGAAGTGGCACTGTGGCTCAAAGTGGTAGAGTGCTAACCTTGAGCAAAAAGAAGCCAGGGATAGCACCAGGCTTCATGTTCAAGCTCCACAATGGACCAAAAACCAAAACCAAAACAATCCCCCCAAAACCTAAATATAGAACTACCCTATGAGCCAGCCATACCAATCTTGAGCATTTATCTAGAGTATTACAAGTCAGGATATGGTGAGGTACTTGCTGCCCAATCCACAATAGCCAAGTTATGGAACAGCCCAGATGCCCTATAGCAAATGAGTGGATCAAGAAAATGATACATGGCTGGGGATATAGCCTAGTGGCAAGAGTGCCTGCCTCGGATACACCAGGCCCTAGGTTCGATTCCCCAGCACCACATATACAGAAAACGGCCAGAAGCGGCGCTGTGGCTCAAGTGGCAGAGTGCTAGCCTTGAGCGGGAAGAAGCCAGGGACAGTGCTCAGGCCCTGAGTCCAAGGCCCAGGACTGGCCAAAAAAAAAAAAGAAAATGATACATATACACGATGGAATTTTACTCATCCATTAGAAAGAATATTATGGACCTGGAACAAATGATGCTAAGTGAGGTAAGCCAAGTCCAGAGAGACAAGCAGCTCATGTTTTCTCTTATATGTGAAACTAAATCTAAAATACACTGGGGCATGATAACTTGTTTACACAAAAACAAACTGACTAAAGAAAGGTATATTAAGAGAGGGACTCCAGGGCATAATTCTTCTTAACTAGTTTATCAAAACAAATACTAGGAAATGGAAACATGGTGTTTCTTTTTTATGGGGAGGAAGGGTTTAAGAGGAGCACAGGAATAGAGGAAGGAAGTGCAAATGCTGTCATTGTATTCAGTTTATAGTACGTTAAAAAGCAATCTATGTGCTGGGAATATGGCCTAGTGGCAAGAGTGCTTGCCTCATATACGTGCACCACATATAAAGAAAATGGCCAGGAGTGGCGCTGTGGCTCAAGTGGTAGAGTCTTAGCCTTGAGTAAAAAGAAGCCAGGGACAGTGCTCAGGCCCTGAGTCCAAAGCCCAGGACTGGGGGGAAAAAAAAAAAAAAAAGAAAGCAATCTATGTAACTTGTTGGTACAGACAGATGGAGGATATGGGGTCCTGCCTCAAGCCAGACAAGCTCCGACTGCCGCCCAGTCTCCGTGCGCAAGCGCGATTTCCCAACACCTCCTCTGAGCATGCGCGCGCCGCGGCGAAGGGGCGGGGCCTCGCGCCCGCCCAGCCGCGTTCCCGGAAGTGCAACGGCTCCCACGGAGGGTGCGGCACGTGGGCCGTCCCCGCGCGCCCAGCCGGGGGTTTGTGGTATCCCGGGCGCCCTGGAGCCACCGGCCTCGGTGGCCGCGGGGGTGTCGTCCTTGACCATCGCCGACGCGTTCGCACCGGTTGGCGAGAGCCCCGCCCCGTCCCCGCCGCGCCCCGCGTTCTCCAGAAGGTTCATCTGCTCCTTCCCGGACTGCAGCGCGAACTACAACAAGGCCTGGAAGCTAGACGCGCACCTGTGCAAGCACACCGGGGAGGTACGGTGGCCCCGGAGGGGCGTGGCTCGGGGCCTGGGTAGGGCGGAGGCTGCCCGGGGGCCTGGGCCCCGGGCGGTGGGGGGGGGGGAAGGCGCGGTCTTGGCGTGCAGGCTAGTGTGCTCCTTGTTGGCATCCTACACCTAGGTAAGCGAGGTTGCTGGGGAAGTCCCAGGACCTTCGTTCTGGGACTGCAATATTTTGCCAAGGGCTCCGGGCTTCGCAAGCAACTTCTTCCCCCAACCCACCCTCTTCTTTTAAATCTTCAGTCCGTCCAGTCAAACACCTTCCGATACTCTGTAAATACTTGCACAAGTTGGAAATCAGTCACCACCGGGAACTCACCCCTAAGCACCCGCCTTCTGCAGCTGGCATTGGAGATGGCGGGAGTTGATGCACTCCTTTTTTTGTGTGTGTACCTAGGGAGCTGTGAACATCGGACCTGTTTTTTTAGCTGGTCAGGCAGGCCAGGGACTAGATAGGAATGAGAAGCAGAAAGTGGGAAGGCTCTCTCAGTGCGAACATTTGATTTTTAGCAGATGGAATGTGAAGGTAGCCCGGTATGATTAGTGAGGGCTAGGTGAAGTCTGAAAGACCAATGGGGTATTTGTGGTCCAGGATTTGAATTTTGTTCTGAGGGAATAGGAGGTCTTGGGGAAGGCAGATAAAGTAATGTGTTGTAGCAGTCTTGAATTGGCCCAGGAATCTGCCGGGTTTTCCAGTCCTCTGCAGGGTCCACTTGGGTACCTCTTCAGTAGAGGGAGGCCCATAATTTCTTATGCCTGGACTTGCATCCAGGCCTTTGCTTCTTTTTTTTTTTTGCTTGTTTTGGCTTTTTGCCAGTCCTGGGGCTTGAACTCAGGACCTGAGCACTATCCTTGGCTCCTTTTTGCTCAAGGCTAGCACTCTACCACTTGAGCCACAGCACCCACGTCTGGCTTTTTCTGTATATGTGGTGCTGAGGAATAGAACCTAGGGCTTCATGTACACTAGGCGAGCACTTTACCACTAGGCCATATTCCCAGCCCAGGCCTTTGCTTCTTGCACACACACCCTAATGTATGTGACACTTCCTTTATGTATGTTGAGTTCCCATCCTCACCCTCTCCAGCATTTGAATGATGACTGCCCACCTCTTCATTAGGCCCTCTTCTCTTACTTTTTGCTCTTCCTCTTCTGTCCCTGATTCCTCATCTTCACTCTGCTTATCCCCTCCCTCCCCATTTGCTCTTCAGCAGTCTAAGCCACTGCTTTAGCTCCTAACATCCTGTATGCTCTATCCCTTGCCCATTCTTTGCTCGAAATTCCAAAGTCTGTTACCAATCCAAATTAGAATTCACCTTCCTTTTTTGTAGGGAAGGGATACTGAAGCTTGAGCTCAGGGCCTTGTGAACATACTTGGCTTCTTAGCTCAAGGCTGACATTGTAACACTTAACACTCAAGCCACACCTCTACTTCCTCCCTTTTCCTGGTTAGTTGGAGATAAGTCTTGGATTTTTCTGTTTGAGCAGGCTTTGAATAGGGATCCTCAAATCTCAGCCTACTCAGTGGCTAGGATTACAGATGTAAGTCATCTGTGCCCAGCTGTCATCTTCCTTTTTAGACCTGCATACTATATTTTGTATATTGACACTGGCAGTTTCTTCATACTTGGAAAACTCAGAGTCTTCTTTGTTGTCCCAGCTCACAGAGCTGTCAATCTGACAGATGCATATTGAGTCTGCTTTCATGAGTGGTGCTGAGCAAGGTTTTGTGGATCTACCTCTTGTGATGCAGTCCCTGGTGACTTCATGTCCATTGACTTTGTTCCTAGTGCTCTGACTGAGGTCTCGATACTTTCTGTATGTGATGGCATAATGTTTTCTATGGTTATAGATACACCAAACTAGCTACTAGGGAATATTATGACTTTACCTATTTTAGATTCAGAATGGAACCTCCCTCACACCACCTGAGGCTGAATAGAAGCAGTTAGGGATGTGAGTTGTTTGCATTGCATTGCTCTGACACTTGTGAACTTTTCCACAATGTGACACATTTTGAGACAGGGCCACTCCTTCCTTTGCCCTAGGCTTTCTTCCGTGCTGTGATGGGGACATGTGCAGATAGGCACGATCGTATTACAGTGATCCTGGCCCGAGTTAGGAGCAGGTTAGCAAGGCTATACTGCTCCTGGGAAGGCTGCCTGCTTATTTCTTATATTATCCATAGAACAAAATCACTGCAGTGCTTTGTGAGAAGCTGTGGCATTTATGTTGTGTAACTTCCTGTCATGTCCTGTCTGGATATAGCAAAGCTTACCATACTTTGAGAATGGAAACTCTGGAGAGAGTCTATGACTTTGCCTATTAGATATGGCAGGCCTTTAGGTAATACTATAGCTATAAACTCAACGAATTTCTTTTCTCTCTGCTAGAGGCCATTTGTTTGTGACTATGAGGGCTGTGGCAAGGCCTTCATCAGAGACTACCACCTGAGTCGCCACGTTCTGATCCACACTGGAGAAAAGCTGTTCGTGTAAGTAGAAACTAACTCAGCTGCTGGTTTGGTTGTTTTGCTAGTACTGGGGCTTGAACTCAGGGCCTGGGCACTGTCCCTTAGCTTTTCTGCTCAAGACTGGTGCTTTAGCATTTGAGAGCCACAGCTCTACTTCTGGCTTTTTGGTGATTGATTAGGTTTCTTGGCCTTATGTAACTGTAACACCTCTATATATCGCCTGTATAATAACAAAACAAAAAAAGTCTCATGGACTTTTCTGCCTGGACTAGCTTTGAATGGCTAAACTCACAATCCCAGCCTTTTTTGAGTAGCTAGGATTCCAGGCATGAGCCATAGGCTTGAGAACAGGGTTTGAATGTGTGGGAGACAGAAAGGAGTTTGTGGGTCATTTGTGTAATAAATTTAGGAATGAGTTGATATGAGGTTCTCTGGCATTTAATAAGTGCTCTCCCTTTAAAATACATAGGGTAGGAAAAGTTAATTGAGGAGGTCCATGCCTGTAATCCCACTATTCAGGAAGCTGAGGCAGGAGAATCTTTTTTGAAGTTAGCCTGGGCTATATATAGAGAGAGGCCTTGTTTTAAACCACAACAAATACAATTTTAAAAAACACATACACAGTATATGAAAAATTAAACTTGAAAAACATAGTTTGGAAACACACTAAACAGAAAACAGTACCCTGGAAAATTCCTGCCTCAGTGTTCTCAGGATGTTTGTAAGCAATATGAGCATGAAGAAGAAGAACATTTAGTAGTTAATTAACAACTACTCTGTTTTTGAGAACTGAGTCTTTGTAGCACTACTGTGCAGATGTTAATTTTACTCTAGGAGTAAAATTAATTCTGAAAGGGCAGCAACACTGTCTTCCTATTTGCTATTGTAAAACAGTGGGTTTCAAACTTAGAGTGCATCAGTGTCATCAGAAGAGCTTGAGGGCTGGGATTGCAGCTCAGTAGTAAAACAGAAGCTTAGCATGGGTGAAACCTTGGTTTGAACTCTAGCACCACAAGAGACAGACCTTGTGACCTGCCCTGACTTTGATTTAGTAGGTGTGGGATGAGGCCTGAAGATCGGCATTTCTAACAGGTCCCAGGTGCCTCATATGCCCCTGGCCTGCCTTCCATGCTCTGAGAACTATTACTTTTTTTTTTCCCACTGGACAGACAACTCTGAGAGCTGCCCAGAGTTATACATAGGAGCTTCTAATAGGAAATAGCTGCATGACAAATATTCCACCTGTGAGGATATAATGTAAGTTTGTGTGAGATAGTACTTTGGGCAGGAAGGTTTCCTGGTGCCTCGAGTGGGATTTCTTTGGGTTTGAAGTTGATAGTGAGTGTGAAGTGTCTCCTATCTCTTAAGGACCAAACAATTGGAAGGAAGTGGGTTCCTGGCACAGGACAGACATCATTGTTCTTTGCCACAGGAGATCTGTCTCCTCAGTGGCAGGTAAGTCAGCTAGGTCCATCTTTGCAGTGCCCTAGCCAGCAAGAATGGAGCAAAGAACTGGAAGTGGCTGTCTAGGGGTATGTTCATATGCACGGTACATGGTCAGAATCAGAGGTCCCAAAGGAAACTTCATCTGAAATGTCTGCCTAAACCAGCAAAGAGTCACCAAATAGTGCAAATAATGCTGGGAGGTGGTTTCACCTTGAGAACTCCCAAATATTCAGTAAATGTGCATGCAGGTTAATATACACTGTTACTAGACTTAACCCAAATGCTTATTAGGAACAGGTTAAAGTACACTGACAGTGTAATGCTATACAGCTAGAAAAATGAAAAGTAGGTGATTTCTACAAAGACTTGTGAAAAAAATAACCCTCAGGACATTAAAAAAAAAAACCAATCTGCGCAAGTGCCTTCTATAGAAGGCCACCTTTATGTGTAAAAGATCAGGGATGGTGCAGCAAGAAACCATATTGTATTTGCTCTTGTTTCTGTAGCATGTTTCCTCAGTCTAAATATGTTGTCATTTATCTGGGTTATGGAAGTACTGGCTGGGCCAGGGCAGGGCTGACAGGAAACACCAGACAGGATCCTTTTCTTCCTGTACCTTGTTTGCTGAATGAAGTGATTGTGCACTGTATTGAATCTTACAGTGCAAATGGGGCTGGGTCCAGATGCACAGGACAACACAAATAGGTGACAATCATTGATGCTGCAACAATCTGTGATGTCTTCCATCTCTCTCCAGCCCAGAACTTCCTCTTTAGCTCCAGTCATAGGCTCCTTAGCCAGCACTACCTGGTTGTCTCTAGGGCTTCTCTAATTCCATGTGGACACAGTTTCTCAGTCTAAAAAAATGTGCTCATCTTTCTTTGATCTTCTGCTCCCTCATTCTTGTCTGGGTTGGTGGTGTCAACCTGTCTGCTGACCCACCTAAAAGTACAGCAGGTCCCTCAACCTCCTCCTGATCACTGCAAGTACGTAAGTTACCCCTTAAGCCCTTCTTAGCTGTCAGTCACTGGCCTTTATGCCTCACCCAGTGACTGCAGTGTTGTCTATGCTGGACTGGCCATCTCCCATGTGTAGGCTTTGGTTCAAACTGTGGTGGGTTATTTTTGTGTGTTTATGTGCCAGTACTGAGGCTTGAACTCAGGACCTGGGCACTGTCTCTTAGCTTTTTAACTCAGGCTGGCACTCTACTACTTGAACTACAGATCCACTTCTGGCATTTTGCTGGTTATTTGGAGATAAGAGTCTCGTGCACTTTTCTGCTTGGGCTAGCTTTGAATTGTGATTCTCAGATCTCAGCCCCCTGAGTAGCTAGGATTATAGGCATATACCACTGGCACCTGGCTAAACTGTGGTGTTCCATATAGTGGCCTGTAAGATTTAGCTCTTTTTCTGTTGCCCCATTTACTTGAATCTCAGACTGAAACTGTGGTCCAACCACATTGAACTCCTAGCCCCTTCCCTCAGTTTGCCAGGCTCCTTTGTGCCTGTACACCTGCTGTTTGGTTCCCATCAGCACTTCTTTTTTTTTCAAATTTTTATTATCAAACTGATATACAGAGAGGTAGGTTACAGTTTCATACGTTAGGCATTGGATACATTTCTTGTACTGTTTGTTACCCTGTCCCTCATACCCCCCTCCCTCCTCCCCCATCAGCACTTCTTATCCCTGTCTTCCTGCCTTATACCTCACACTTACTTTGAGTTAGATGCTTGTGTCGAGTTAAAGTCAAGAATGATTGGAAACAGCACACTAGACTTAAACAAGACAAACTTTTTAATCCTGTACATCTGAAATGCAGAAATCAAAGGTGTAAGGGTCGGCCTGCTCTGTGCTTCTACCTGGGCTCTGCCATCTTCATCCTGGGACTTCCACCTCACTTGGAAGCTATCTGCTGGACCTGGCCGTTGAAGCTGACAAGAAAAGTGCTGCTGCCCTCATTTTAGGCAACAGGAGCTGAACAGAATAGGCAGAACTTAGCCACATGACCTCTGCTAATCAGAGGGAGGCTGGAGGAAGCTTTTTTATTGGCTATCTGCCTAGCAGACACTCAGTGTTGGGGCTTCTGGTGGTCTCTGCCACAGCATCCGTTCCATGTGCTACTGTAGGCTTGGTACTAACCTCCCCATCACTGACTTCTGGTCCCCTGCTTTCCTCAGGGATACACTGCACCTGATAGGATTGCTGAACATTATTAGTGAACAGTGACAGAGACTAACGTGGAAAAGAAGGTGTGCTTCCTCACTCAGGCTTATGGGAACTCTTAACAGAAGATTTAGATCATTCAAGGCAATGCCATCATCTTGGAACTAGAATAAACTTAGGGACATGCAAGGGTGTGGTGGTTTATAGTTCCATTCCCCGTATCTGCTTTACATCTCAGGACAAGCTGAATCAGGTTCCTGAGGTCTTCTGAAAGTATAGATTATAATGTCATTTCATGCAGTTGAGATGATTAGATTCTAAATGGAGACTATTTGGACTTGAGTGTAATTGGAACCTGAATAGGGTATGGACCTTTGGGACTAGCATTTTTTACTTTCTCCTCTGTTCAGGGATATCTGATGCAGTGTGTTTATGCCAGAGTTGAACATGAAAAAAAAAAAGTCTTGTTACTTGACAGTCATAAGAGGTCTTACATGATATGCTTACTTTGGAATTGTTTACATATTTATTTTGTGTGTGCATGCCCTGGAGATCAAACCTAGGGCCTCACACATACTAATAAACACATATTCTACTGCTGAACCGCACCCTCGACTCTTTATTCAAAATTGTTTTATACTGTTCTTTTATACTTTTGTAAAGTGTATGCCCATTTTGAAACTTCCATCTTTTGGTTTATACAGTTGTACAGCTAGTGGCTGTGAGCAGAGGTTCAACACAAAATCCAACTTGAAGAAACACATTGAACGCAAACACGAAAACCAGCAAAAACAATATATAGTAAGTATGATTTTATATTCTTAAGTCTTCTAAGGATTTTTGTACTTCCTATGCTTCTAAGGTTTTCATCAACCAAATTTTGTTTTATCAGATATCTGAATTTAGTGTAGCAATGGCTTTGCTAATCACAGGGGTTTTAAGTCACAGCAACCATTGTCATATTAAAGTGTATTATTAGGTCACTACCTCATTTGAAAGCCCTTTCAAATGTCATTGATCTTTAAAGTTTCTTGACATAAAGTAGAATTTTATAGTTAGTGGATAGTGAAAGCAACTGCATGATTTCCAAAATGGTTACTGGTGGTGCATACCTAATCCCAATTACTCAGAAGATTGAGACCTGAGGCTCTAAGTTCGAAGCCAGCCCAGGCAGAAAAGTCTAAGGGAATCCTATCTCCAAATAACTATCAAAAGGCCAGAAATGAAGGTGTAGCTCAGGTGGTAAAGCCTTAAGCAAAAAAGCCAAGTGAGAGAACCAAGACCATAAGTTCAAATCCCCGTTCTGGCACAAAAAGAAAAAGGTTTTTCTCTTAGGAGGACTGTTATGAACTACGGATGCTTTTATTTTTGTCAAGACTAATAAACCTGTGCTAAACAGTGCAGTTTCAAAGGTTGTGAGAAAGCCTTCAAGAAACACCAGCAGCTGAAAATCCATCAGTGTCAGCATACCAATGAGCCCCTGTTCAGGTGGGTACTTCCTGATGCTGGCATTCTCTACAGTTCTAGAATGCAGATCAAAATACAAAGGTTTGGGTGCCATTGTCCTGATGCAGCTTCCTCACCAACACTTTTCTGTTTGTGTGTCTTACATATGCCCATTTATGTATCACAACATTTGGAAAGTCACATTTTATTTTCATGTCTCTCAAAAAATAATGCTTTTCAGGCTAGGAATGTGGCCTAGTGGTAGAGTGCTTGCCTACCATGCATGAAGCCCTGGGTTCGATTCTTCAGTACCATATATACAGAAAAAGCCAGACATGGCGCTGTGGCTCAAGTGGTAGAGTGCTAGCCTTGAGCAAAAAGAAGCCAGGGACAGTGCTCAGGCCCTGAGTTCAAGCCCCAGGACTGGCAAAAAATAAAATAAAAATGCTTTTCAGAATAATGTTGAGATTATTGCAGTTGTGATTAAGATTGATGGGAAGTCTAAGGCGTCATCTAACTCTTCAAGTAGACCCTGTCCAAATTCCTGACCTCACCTCCTGAGGACATGCCAGGGTAGCTGGACATGGTGGAATAGAGCTACATAGGTTGCAGAAAGGTGCTTACCACCTGCTGCTGGTGGCTCCTCAAGTGGCTAGGTTGTTGGTGCTTTGCCCCTGGATTGCACAGGCTGCCCTTGGCCTGCCACAGTAAACGTCCTTTCAGATATATGGCATATTCTTGTATTGCTAGTGGCATTAGCACCAAAGTGACACATGCCTTTTGTTGTTTGGTAGTTATTTTGGTGGGCTGGGGACCAAGCTTGTGCTTTATTGCTCACCCAGTGCTCCTGCATCTTCCTGTTTGTTTTCTTACTGGCACAACCTCTGGGCAGCTTTGTTAGACCCACTAGAGACAGCTCTAGGTGACTCATTTACTTATGCCAAATCAGACAGCCTAAGTCATTTTATAGCTATGAAAGCAAAGTATACTTTTAGAAATACAAGAGTGAAAAACAATGTTTAATTTGGTCACATAAAAGTATTATGACCTTTTCAAATAGTTTGCTTTGCTTCAAGGCTGGGAGAGTATCTGAATTTTTTCTGTGATTAGGGCTATAAGTTAATCTTATCTCTATAACTAGTTTGGTTGCTGGGAGAGGGGATCCTGTGGTAGGAGAAATAGGACAAAGTTCTTTACCTTCTCTTGACATGGATCAGCTCATGCTTCATGTGTTGCTACTCAGGTGCCTTCAGGAAGGATGTGGGAAGCACTTTGCCTCGCCCAGCAGGCTAAAACGACATGAGAAGGTCCACGAAGGTATGTACAGAGGCCCTATGTATGCCAGTGCTGGGTAATACTGCAGTAGGGTATGTTGAATCTGTTGACTGCTTTCTAGATGGCGCCTTGGTCATACTGAGGAGGTAGGCAGTGTACAAGCTAGAGAGAAACCATTCTGCTTGCTCAGATCTTGTACTTTTGTCCAAAGAGGCTCCTCTGTGTGTCCTCCCACTATCTCATGGCTGTTCAAGCTTCCTGTTGTATTTGCTTACAGTGTTTTACTCATGCTCTATACTTATGAACATTTAGTTATAAGGTACATCTCTGCTTTCTTATAGTTTTTATCCTCTTTGGTTTCCTACCTGTGCTATTTTTTTCCTACTCCTCTATTAAGAGTGCTTGAGTATGCCAGGTGCTGGTGGCTCATGCCTATAATCCTAGCTACTCAGGAGGATGAAATCTGAGGATCGTGAAGCCAGCCCAGGCAGGAAAGTCCGTGAGACTCGTCTCCAATAAACAAACAAACAAACAAAAAACCCATAAAACTCAAGTGGCGCTGTGGCTCAAGTGGTAGAGTGCTCGCCTTGAGCAAAAGCTGTTCAGGGATAGTACCCAGGCCTAGTTTAAGCCCCAGGACTGGCAAAATAAGAAAAAGTGCTTGGCTAATAAATTTTCAAAGCAATGAGATTAACAAAAAAACTTTTATCTATTACTGTTTCCATGAGGATTTCTGATAGCAATACTCATTTGCCAGACCCTAGAATTTATGACTTTTTCAATGAAAAAGCAGCAGATAGGAGCCTTGGGTGAGATAGCCAGCAAGAGTTTAGAGCAGTCACATTGTTTTTTAGTTCCTAGGGGTTGAAGCCCAGCCTGGCTGTCTGTACTGACTGATTATCCCAATTCTAGTCCTGTGCATTTGTCCATTCTGGTTAGTTGTTCCCTGATATGTTTTCTTCTGTAGCTTTACTCTGTCAATCTTCTCCATCTCAGTTCCTGAGTAGCTAGGATTATGGGCATGAGCCACTGGAGCTTGGCTTTTGGCCTTATCTCTTTAGTCTAACAGAATATTATTGGGAGAGAAGAAAGGTTTTGTAGGCCTATAAGGTTCCTTTCTCTTTACAGTTAGTGTTTGCACTGAGTATTCTCAACAGGCAGTGCAATGACATGCTTTTATTTTATTTTTTTTAAACAGGCTACGTATGTCAAAAGGGATGTTCTTTTGTGGCAAAAACATGGACAGAACTTCTAAAACATGTGAGAGAAACCCATAAAGGTAAGGCAGACATGAGTGGAATGGTATAGATACATGCCCCCACAAAACAGATAGTGAAATATTAATATGTACTAGGAGAAAGGGGTTGTACGTTGTGTCAAGTGCTGGCTCCCTAGGCTGTTGATTGGTGAGCAGGGCTGTGCTGGTCTCAGGCTGGTACTCCTGGGCACATGGTACCAGGGAAGTCTTGGGAGGCACTGTGTTCTGTGGAACTGCTAGGGGAACTGCCCCACATTGGAGAAGGAAGGACGCTTGGGAATATTTCAAGAACACCTTGACAAGTGAATAGCCAAAGAGCTTAGGAGTGATACAAAGTCTTAGGAGAAAGGAGACAACCCTCTTTTATTAAGAAGCAGGGTTATTTTCCCCAGATTTCTTATTCGTGTGTAGTCATAGGCTACTCAATGTCTAATGAGTGTATTAAAGCATTCAGTGCTCATTTTTCTTACAGTAATAGCAAAAGAAGTCATTTAAATTTGTCTGACTATTCTACTAGAGGAAATAACATGTGGAGTATGCCAGAGAAGATTTAAACGCAAAGATCATCTTAAGCAACACATGAAAACTCATGGCCCAGAAAGGGATGTGTATCGGTGTCCAAGAGAAGGCTGTGTTAGGACTTACACAACTGTGTTCAATCTCCAAAGCCATATTCTCTCTTTCCATGAGGAGAAACGCCCATTTGTGTGTGAACATACTGGTTGTGGCAAGACGTTTGCCATGAAAGTAAGTGCTGCTGCCACTCACAACCCTGTTTCCATGCTGGGTGCACTGGTGCGGGAGCAGATGCCATACTCCTAGTCTTGCTTTGGCTGAAATAGTTCTTCATTCAAGTTGGCAAAACCGCCAGGTTTGCCAGGGTCAGTGGCAGAAGCATTGGCTGGGAGCTCGTTAGGAGTGCAGCTCCTTGGGTCCACTCTGGCCTGGTCAAGTCACAAGTGCTGGGAAGGGCTCAGGAATCCTAAATAAAAGCATGTTAGAAAGCATGCTGGTACTTTGGGTGTCCTTTTAGCCTATCACCTAGAGCCTGGGAAGGGGAGTGGTAACAGAGTGAGTGAACACTGGACTGGGATTTTATCTAGGTCTGGACTTGATTCATAGGTTGGGTGAGAAGAGGCCTGTGCAGTTTGTGTCTCATAGGCTCTCACCTTAAATCATAATACAAACTAAAGAGAGAATCAGTCTCACTCAGAACCACCCAGACTCTTAGGAAATGTCTGGAAGCTGAGGAAGTCAACACTGTCATCTATCAGCAGGGCAGTAGTCAGATTCCCTGCCAGTGTTTAGGGACCAGTTTACATATTCAGTTGGAAGCGCCCTCTTGAGATTGGAATAGATCATCTACAAAAGTCTTTCTCTCCTCTTAGGAAAGAACTAAGGCCACATGTGGTTGGGAAATTTCTAACACAGGTCCCAAAGCCCATAGGTTGAAGATAAATTCCTGATTTACTGGAGTACATGGCACTAGGAAGGCTGACAATTTATTGCATTTTCATGTTAACAAACAACACTTGTTGAGGTTTTTAAAATAGTTTTTCTTTTTCCTTCACTGTAGCAAAGTCTCACCAGGCATGCTGTGGTACATGATCCTGACAAGAAGAAAATGAAAGTAAGTGGAAACTACTCAAGCATGGTCTGTTTTAACACCAACCCTGTTTACACACAAGCTTCCTATCTCTGTGGAATATTCCCACCTCCTTTATGTGTTTGCCTCTGTTAAAGATGTGAGTCTCTGTAAAGGAATGTTTCCCTGTTGGCATGTACAGCCATTTGAAACAGTCATTTTGATTCTCAATTCTAGTTTGTTTCCCTTGTTTTCAAAGGTAAAACGATCTCGTGAAAAACGGAGCTTGGCATCTCGTCTCAGTGGATACATCCCACCTAAAGTGAGACAGGCAAAAGGTTCATCTTCGTCTCGAGATGGAGATTCGCAGAGCTGTGTGGAAGACCAGGTGCCTTCAGCAGTTGCAATACTTCACCCTCCACTAGGAACTGTTCAGCCTCGCTGAAGGAGGCCAGTGAGATTATTTTCATTCAGAAGCTTTTTTTAAAAAATTAAAATCACAGATGCTAAACTCTTGATTCCTTGGCATTCCCATTTTCTTTGTTCAAAGCATCTCTTCTATGGCTTTCTTGAGCATCTTCATATGCTGCCTTTTCTTTCTTGCTCAGATGACGGAAAACACATGTGAAGGCTCTTCCTCCTTTAACGGCTTGTGGCTTGGTTAAAAAGGTAGCTACTCCAGGCATACCCTGGAGTATTTGGTTAAACATATCCTCCTAAAACAATCCAAAATAAAATTAAAATCATCATCTCTGATGTTTTCTATTGAACACAAAAACGAGAACACTTGAATTTCTGCTATTTAAATGAATGGTTAGGCAATTCACATAGGTTTAAGTGACTGAAGCCTGTACAGGAACTTCATGAAACTGACACACTGGAGGCCTGATTGTCCCGAGTGTCTGCTCTTGTCCTGGCACTAAGGGGCTCCATTTAGACCTGTCTTTTCCAAAATATTGTACCAGTGGGTTTGGGCCTTAATAATATACCTTCCTTGGGCTGGGGATATGGCCTAGTGGCAAGAGAGCTTGCCTCCTACACATGAAGCTCTTGGTTCGATTCCCCAGCACCACATATATGGAAAACGGCCAGAAGTGGCGCTGTGGCTCAAGTGGCAGAGTGCTAGCCTTGAGCAAAAGGAAGCCAGGGACAGTGTTCAGGCCCTGAGTCCAAGGCCCAGGACTGGCCAAAAAAATAAATAAAAATAAATAAAACAATATACCTTCCTTATCCCAAAATTTGTTAGTTCGGTGCAGTTCCCAACATTAATACATAGTCAATTGGAGGTGATTTTAAAAACTAGAAATTCCAGGCTCCAGCATTCAGATTTCTTGGACTACACCCTAGGCCTAAGTGATCCTAGCACAGTTCAGGTTGAAAACCACTGCCCCAGTTCTGCCTTGAGTAGGTGATTAAGTTACCAACTTTAAAAGCAGGTCAGATGCCTACAGACTCCTGGGATTTTACACAACAACATTCTCTAGAAGATAGAAAGCACTTTGAGACAACCTAAAAGAGGTTTCTACTTTCCCTGTTTTAAAGGTAAAGTAGAACATATGTTTTCTGTTAAAACGAATAGTATATACCTCTTACGTCACAGAACAGTGTTTTCATATGACAACCAATGTTATAATGGAAAAAAAAATACAGTGTGCTTCAAAACACTAGAAGGCTGTTACCATTACTTGGTACTAGAATTATCAGTCACCTTTGTTCTCAATTTTTTCAGATTTTCTACAATTATATTTTTGTATTAGAAAACAAAAAACATAAGCAGTTATTTCTACCTGCTCTTACCATTTTACTTTCTGGCTCATCTGCATTTTTGCTCTTCTTTATGGTAACTTGAACTTTGTATTTTTTCTCAATCCACTGCTGAATCTGTTTACTCTTTGTGTTCAAATCATGTTGTGCAATATTTGAAGAGAAATTTAATTCCTTTGTCACAGTTGATCCTGGTTTAAAACAGAGATTTAGTACTGGGACTATTTACTAATCTTCTTTGAAACTTGAACTTCTCCCACAATTGGTTAAGATCTTAGTTTGCCACAAGAATTCTAACAGTCCCCACCTGATTGAGTTTTATGGCCAGGAACTCCTTTTTTAAGTAAGGGAGATAAGATTTTTCACTAAGGAGGTTAAATCTAAGGTGGTTTCTACATTACATAGGACTACAAATCTGGAAGAAAGATCGAGAGAAAGTATGAATAACAAAAAAAGGCTGGTAGAAGGAAACACAATAAGAAATTATGGTTTCTCACCATTAGCAAGATAACAATTAGTGTGGCAAAACCAAGTGTGGGTGGGAGTGCAGAGAAAGATTTCATATGCTGATGCTGAGAGCAATTTGACCCATTTAGGTTCATAGAGCTAGAGTATGCACAAGTGTTCATAATAATGGAAAACTGGGAACAAGCCCAAGGTCGTAGAGATGTCATACAGTAATTACAATAAATTAGCTGCAGCTATTATATAAATGTGGCTAGATCTTGAAAAAAATGTACCTTTTGCACATTTTACACAGTATATACTGTTTGTGAATATATCTGGATATAATGAGTTTAACTTGGACTGGCTTAACACTCCAAATCCATGAGTGCAGGGATACTTAGGGGGAGGATGAAGGAAATTCAACTTTTTTTGCAATGCCTTGTTTGTAAAATCTGAAGATTCATTCACTTTGGATGATGGGTAACAAATGCTTATTATCTTTTCTCTGTATGCTTTTATAGATTTGTGTTTTCTTTCCAGAGCTGAGGACCCAACTCGGGGCCTTGTACTCACCAGGTAGGCGCTCTTCCGCTGAGCTAAATCCCCAGCCCCCTCTGTATGTTTTTAATGTTCAAAATTTTAAAAGGGAGTTGGGATGTAACTTAGTGGTAAAGTGCTTGCCTAGCAAATACAATGTCTTGGGTTCAATCCCCAATACCAAAAAAGACAAAGAAAAATACAGCTAAAAAACTGTTTTAAAGAGCTTATCTCCTTGCTTCTTCATGCCTCCCTACTTTTGAGTTCTGGGTCTCTATTGGAACACATTAGCCCCTTCGACACATTCTCTTCAACTTCTCCATGCCCCTCTATTCTGTTCAACTGTTTTGAATATGACAGTTTGATGTCTATCTCCTCTGAATGTGTTTTCCAATCAGCATCCTTGTTAAATGTTGCTTTATAAAATGGAGGTACAGGTAAGGTGTGATTTCCTCAAGGTAATACGTCTTCAGCATGGCTACACTGGGACGTCTTTGTCCTTTGTCCCAGTTTGCATCCTATCTAGTAGTACTCCATAATCATCAGCACTTTCTGGGAACCCTCAAAAACACACCCTTACCATCCAAGTCATGCTTTTATGAGGCTTCACCAACAGGTGTCTGGGAAGGTGACTGACCAAGTGTGCAAATTGGCATCATGACCAGTAGAGTATTATGAGAGATGTTCTATGAATCTCTTCAGAATCTAGAAGGTACTTGAAAACCAAAACAAGAGGAGGCCTAGACTAGGACAAGGAACTGGAACCCATTTCCAAGTCTCATTTCATTACCCATCAGCCACTCTGCCATAGCATTTGGAGCCAAATGCTATTGGGAGAAAGTTTTCATTATTTTGGTTGGTTCACCTTGTTTCTCCCACACTATATATAAAGGAAGAGACACTGGACACAGATCAAGAGGAAGTGAAGAAAAAAAGGGATGGAAGCAAGTGAGGGATGGAAGAAACAAAGATACTGGGAATGATGGTGGAACTATAAATACCTTGGATGTTCTAGTTTCTCATTACCCACTGTCATAGGCATCTTGGCAAATGCTGGAACTTAAACTGACTAGTTCTAAAGGATTTAGGGAGCACACAGCAAAACACCTACCAGTTTTCTGTTTGTTTTCCTCTCTCAGCCTGAGCCGTTCCTGATGGATCTGTATTCCCGTCATAAGCTGGTATTCTGGGGGCTGTCTGCTGGCATTCCTCTGCACCAGTCTTAAGTCTCGCTCATCCATGAGTTTGATCACATTTGCTCGGTGCATGAGTCCCAAGTCATTGCCATTTTCATCAAGGACACGAATTATTCGCTCGCTAATTTTCCTCCCAGTGTTAGAAAAAGTGGTGTTACTCTTTTTTTTTTCTTTCTTCTCAACCCGTGTGTCTTCAATAGTACCAAAACCTTTTGTATGGATTAGATAGGACAGTCTTGGGCCAGAGGCAATGAGGAACAACTGTGCTGGGGCTTCTTTTTTAATGATGATGTGTTTACTTAAGCACCTTCTAATGCAATTATTTTCAGTTTTCACAGCTTGTAGTATTAACCTATTTAGAAGAGAAGCAGCCATCCTAAGAAAATAATGAGAAAAGTTCATTCAAATTCCATCATTTATTCCTGTGGTCCATAGCAAGGCATGTGGGAGTCTGCAGAAGCTGTGCTCTATGAGTATCATGGGAAGTACAGTTCTCAGGATAACCAGATGCGTGTGTGGGAAAGTTGACACCCATAAGGTGGGCTACTGGATGACCCTGACTAGACCAACTCATGCTCCAATCAATCCCTCATGCAACTGGTTATAGAAGTGAACCTATGTTCAGTGCTTTCATTTTCTATTTTTTCCCCACTTTTGGTCCTATTTAACCATCCCCCCCCACACACAAATACTACAGTGTCAACTCCAAAAGCAAGAAAGGGAGGGTTTATTTATGGGGACGCTACATGGAAAATGTTTGTTGGGGGACTGGGGATATGGCCTAGTGGCAAGAGTGCTTACCTCGTATACATGAGGCCCTGGGTTCAATTCCCCAGCACCACATATACAGAAAATGGCCAGAAGTGGCACAGAGGCTCAAGTGGCAGAGTGCTAGCCTTGAGCAAAAAGAAGCCAGGGACAGTGCTCAGGCCCTGAGTCCAAGCCCCAGGACTGGCCAAAACAAAAAACACCAGAAAATGTTTGTTGGGCTGAGAATGTAGCTTAGTTGTAGAGTGCTTGCCTAGCATGCATGAAACCCTGTGTTTGATCCCTCAGTACCACATAAACAGAAAAAGCCAGAAGTGGTGCTGTGGCTCAAAGTGGTAGAGTGCTAACCTTACACAAAAGCTCAGGGACAGTGCCCAAGCCCTGAGTTCAAGGCCCAGGACTGACAAAAAAAAAGGTTCGATTCATAAATACCTACTCATAAGCTTCCAATATAATTAACTGCTAATAATTTATCAATGTATCTGATGGTAAATAAATGAAGGAAACTGAGCAAACTGAAAGGAAATACCTTGACACAAATTAAGTGCTGATCACAGAATCTAGAGATTGGTAAGCAGTCAAGGCAGGCATCAATAACTAATATTAACCAAGCCTTTGATGTATGTGACTATAGGTTTATTTCATGGTATAAGACTGAATCTGAAACATTTAAAATGGTGTTTTCCTTTTTAGCTGCTTCTCTACCATACTTGTGTCTCATACAAATCTTCAGCAAGTCACAGAAGCTCAGGCTGAAGGGTGAAGGGACCACCTTGTCTTACCCAGGGCACACTAAGATACACTAGAGAATGGAGACAGTGAATGAATGTGAGTTGCGAGAAATTACAAATGCCAGAAGGTACAGCAAGATACTTCTCAAAGCATGCTTCCTGTGCTACTTGTGTGTGACAATCATCTAGAGATGTTTAAAAAATAGAAATAAACAGCAGGGCTATGCCTGTAATCCTAGCAATTTAGGAGGCTGAGATCTGAGGATTGAGGTTCAGAGCCAGCCCAAGCAGAAAGCCCAAGGGACTCTTTATCTCCAGTTAACCACCAAATAAAGCCAGAAGTGGAGCTGAAGCTCAAGTGGTGGTGCTAGCCTTAAGCAAAAAAGCTCTAGGACAGCACACAGCCCTGAGTTCAAGGCCAAGGACTGGCATACACACACGTACATACGCACACAAAGCAGAAACCACTGGCCCTCAAATTCTACCAGAGAGAGCCCACTGTCCCACCGGATCACCATCCCTCAACTCTCATATTGGTGAGTGAAGTGAAAATCATGTTTTCTTCCTTAGCTCACTTGCTAGCACCCAATTTATTGTTTTGGTTCTATTTTCTCCACACTTCCAGATCTGCAGAATTAACTGGGTCAACATTTCCAAAATTCAGTTTTGGATGGTCTGACCTGACTTGCTCTTTCCTGTTTCCCTGTATCATAGAAAGTGGACAGATATCCTTCTGGATGCCCAAAATATCAAAGGCATCAAACGCATCAAAGGACTTCCAATTCCTCTCAGCAATCCACCAGCAAATCCCACTGTATACAAGATATAGCCTTTCTCACCACCACTGCTAGCACCCTGCTACACACACAGGGTGAACCCCCTATGCACTCTCTGCTCTGCTCTTGTTTTGCTCCCTGGAGGTAATAACAACAGAGTGAACCTTTTAAATGTTTATGTCAGCACTGGAGATGTTGGCAGAGCACTGGCCTACCATGTGCAAAGCCTAGGGTTCCATCTGCAGGCTGGCTGGCTGGCTGGCTGATAGATATAGAGAGACAGACAGATATTGATGGATGATAGATAGGCAGACAGCTAAGGAAGAAAAACTGGGAAGAACAAAGGAGTGATACTGACCAAGAAGCATTGTACTCATAATCTGACTTATAGAAGTGTAACACCGTTGTACAACTACTTAACATAATAAAAATGGAGGAAGAAAGTGAAGCAGTGCTATCTGAGGCAGCCTTACTGCCTCTTTCTGCTCCATAGAAATACTGACCCTGACCATGTCCCTCCTTTGGGCTGCCGGACTCAGAACTCCCTTTCCTGGCAACACAAATTTAAAAAGAATCTCTCCTAACTTTTTTCACTCTATTACTTTCAAGCCCACAACCTGGTTTAAAAACAATTCCATGCCCTCTGTGTGACACATTTCCCAGTATTTGCATAGACGGTCATGAAACCATGAAATTTGAGCATTTTGTTCACAGCTGTATAATGTATGGGCAAAAGAAAAAGCCATGGAGGAACGGGCCCAGCAGCCATTGAGCTCTGTGTGTCCAGATGCACCTCTCTCCAGCACACTCTGCACTGCAAGCTGCTTGCCTTCCATTTCCAACACCATCAGCCTTCAGGAAGCTCTGAGGGTACATGCTTCATCACAGTACATGCATGATGAGCTCAACTAGACAATACTGCTGACTGTGGGTGGGGCTCCACCTGCGTCAATGGTACATGGATCTAAGGGTGAGCAGATTGGATTTTAAAGAGATGACATAGTTCCTTTTTAATTTTTTTTTTTAAAATCAGACCTTCCACTAGGCCTTACCACTCAAAGGTTTTACCACCTCACAATAGCACCAGCTTGGAGACCAAGTGCTTTTAGGGACATTAAAGATCCAAACTGCAGCAGTCCCCACACTAAGAAAAGCAGAAAACCTAAAGCAGAGAACGTTTTCCATTCATAATCAGAAAAACAGCAGTATCAAGTCCCAAATTCTTCCTAGAACCAAAGTTCTTTGCAAACTTTTATAATTTCATGTCTAAAATTAGTGCTATTTCTTACCAAAGTCTCTATCAGCAACAGATATAAAATTATTTTACTAAACATACATCAGGGCTGGGAATATGGCCTAGTTGTAAAGTGCGCGCCTTATATACATGAAGCCCTGGGTTCAATTCCTCAGCACCACATATAGAAAAAAGCCGGAAGTGGCGCTGTGGCTCAAGTGGTAGAGTGCTTGCCTAGAGCAAAAAGAAGCCAGGGACAGTGCTCAGGCCCTGAGTTCACGCCCCAGGACTGGCAACAAAAACAAAACAAAATAAGCATACATCAATTATTTAAATATTAAGTGCCTTTTAACCTAGCAGTTCTGGGTGAAAAACAAATGTGCCCTGTTTAGCAAATTATGAACATTATGTAAGTAAACTTCAAAAATATCACAGAGGAAAAGATAGAAATGTACAAAAACTCTGGTTGCGATAGAAGACAAAAGGTATTTTTCCCTCTTCCTAATTTCACTATTTCTTAATTTTTTATGTGAAAATACATTTGTATAACTGTACTAGACTCAGAAAAGAATAACGTAAAACTTGAAAAAGTCAAACTCAAGATGAGAAAAAGTAAAGGGAAAGAGTAGTGCTGAGTTATGTTTTATTTCAAAGGCCTTTCTCATTACTCTAATTTTAAATTTTAATAAGCATCACATTATCTTGGCTATGGAATAGATAAAACAGGTTGCTGAAATTAACTTTGAATGGTAGCTCAATTGTGCTTGAATTCAGCACAGTTAAAAATATACATGTTCCTGGGCTGGGAATATGGCCTAGTGGTAAAGTGCTCACCTCATATACATGAAGCCCTGGGTTCCGTTTCTCAGCATCACATATACAGAAAAAGCTGGAAGTGGCACTGTGGCTCAAGTAGTAGAATGCTAGCCTTGAGCAAAAAGAAGCCAGGGACAGAGCTCAGGCCCTGAGTTCAAGCGCCAGGACTGGCAAAAAATAAAACACAACAAAAATATACATATTCCTTCAAAATCAGTCCTTATATAAATGCAAAATGAAGAAAATATTTAATATTTATACTTAACATAACATATAACAAACTCATAACTTCAAAATTCTTTTATAAGAAAACTTTTAACCTAGAACAAGTCATGTTACATGAAGTAAGCCAAGCTCAGAGAGACAAATAGCCTGTGTTTTCTCATATGTGGAAGCTAGATCTAATATATATACCGGAACATAGTAAATTATACAGGATTCTAGGTATTCCCACACAGTGAGACCTTAAGAGAGGAACACAAAGACACAATACCTATTTGCATCTGATCACATAAAATAATACTTATTGAAGGGAATGCCAGGAAATGGAAACAAGAGAATTTTAAGCTGGCACTATCTTCAAGTTGGCCTCCACACTGCCTGACAGCGTCTATTGTTTTTATTTTTTTCCCATCACAGTCTAGGACTTCATATAAATTGAATTAAATACTAAGTACTCTTGGGCTGGGAACATGGACTAGTGGTAAAGTGCTTGCCTCCTATACATGAAGCCCTGGGTTCCATTCCTCAGCACCACATCTATAGAAAAGGCCAGAAGTGGCGCTGTGGCTCAAGTGGCAGAGTACTAGCCTTGAGCAAAAAGAAGCCAGGGACAGTGCTCAGGCCCTGAGGTCAAGCCCCAGGACTGGCAAAACAACAAAACAAAACAAAAATGACTAAATGATTATGCTGTATTGGACATTTGTGTTGCCATTATCACACATTATTTTGTACCTCTCATGATGTACTAATAGTGTATTTGCAAGGAAACTTCCAGAAATATAGATAAGTACATTAGTGGATATGAGTGGGTGGGGAATCCCATCCTGCAAGACATGCATTTTGAAACTATGCAGACTGAACAGATGAAATTTTTTTTTTTGGCCAGTCCTGGGGCTTGGACTCAGGGCCTGAGCACTGTCCCTGGCTTCTTTTTTGCTCAAGGCTAGCACTCTGCCACTTGAGCCACAGCGCCACTTCTGGCCATTTTCTGTATATGTGGTGCTGGGGAATTGAACCTAGGGCCTCATGTATACGAGGCAAGCACTCTAGCCACTAGGCCATATCCCCAGCCCCCAGATGAAATATTTTTGATTATTTGTGCATGCATTGTTGTTCTTTCTTACTCATCAATATTTATTCACAAAGCTCATATTGTTGTCTACTTATTCCATGGAAGATTGATTGGAGTTACAGATTCACATGAATACATACATACATCTGAAATTAATTTTGGCTATTCCTATGACTCTAAGAATTCTCTCTCCCACCACCCAAAGGAGTTTCAAAATATCCTTGAGCTGTGTTCCAGTGGCTCACACCTGTAATCCTAGCTAATTAGGAAGTTAAGATCTCAGGTCAAGGTTCCAAGTCAGTCTAAGCAGAAAAATCTGAAAGACTCTTCTTTCTAATTAGCCATCAAAAAGCTGGAAGTGGAGCCATGGTTCAAGTGGCAGAGTATCAGCCTTGAGACAAAAGCTTGGGGACAGTGCCCAGCCCCTGAGTTCAAGCCCCAGTAGTAGCACAACCATACAAAGAAATCCTTGACTCTGACTGTGAACTGTCTGTCCCTTCTATCACATTTTAGCCTGAGTCATGAAGCCTAATTCCAAATGACTGTAGTATGCCTACTAAGCCTTCATGCTATGCTCCCTGGGCTCTGGTTTTGCTCTTCCATTTGGAACACAAAGCACTCTCCATAATGAGGTTAAGACATGTAAGAGCTATAGGTCTATCTTACAACAGTGAGAAAAGAGTCCACATACATCTTTGGTCATTTACTTAACCCCATTCCTTTAGCTATAAAATTGAAATAATCAAGAAATGTTTGAGAAGCTTGTAAACCCAGAACTAAAGACTCTGCATTTCAAAAAAAGTTGGACTGCCTCCTGCATGTTTATCTTCTAAATGGCCATGTCCTCTTCCACAACTCCATATCTCAGTGATTGTTCATCAGAGACAAATGTTCTCTTTGACACCCTGTCTCTCATTTTCAGTCATTCCAATACCCTGTCTCATTTACTTCCAAATCCCAGTCAAATCCATCTACTTCTCTTCATAGCCTCTTCTACCTCTGATATAAGATCATTCATCTCTTGCTAGATAGGCCCCACTGCCCTGCTGTCTCTACACCCAAAGTCCTGCTCATTACCCCCTCATCTTCTACTTCTTCAGGTTCTTCTATTTCCCAAACCACACCCTACTTGAATCTTTCCCTTGGTTTAGGAAACCCAGATTAGTGCCTTCGCTCTTTCTCAGGGAATTATTCTGATTATCTTCCACACTGAACAGGATCGCCCGCCCCTTCCACGCGTCTGATGATCTTGACATTCAACGTTTCCATAATCCAGTTTATCCTTCCCTTACAGCACTTACCACCACCAGAATGTTGTGATTATATTTATCACTACTGCTCTCCCTCACACGTTGTGAAACATGTGTGGCAAATTCATTAGTAGTGAGCCTAACACAGTAAATAGTTTATTTTGCATACCTTGCCAGCCACCCACGGTAGTTAAGACTGAAGCCTTCCATAACATGTGCTTAAAAACCACAGCTTCTCGGCTAAAACAAACAACTTATTTTTACTTCTTTTAAAACTTTTTGTTGTTGTTGTACATTGGGCTTGAACTCAGGACCTGGACGCAGTCCCTGTGCTTTTTCACTCAAGGCTAGCGCGCTCCCACTTAGAGCCACAGCACTGCTTTCATTCTTCTGGTGATTTACTGGAGATAAAGAGTCTCACGGACTTTACTGCCAGGCCTTGCTTAGAACCGCCAACCTTCCGATCTCAGTCTCCTGAGGAGCTAAGATCACAGGCGTGAGCCACTTGCTCCCGGTTATTTTAGAACATTCTAAACGATAAATGAAGCTTAAAAGAAAGTCTTCATTCCGCAACCTCTCTCACTAAGGATTCCATAGGCATCACCTGGCAGCAAGCAAAATGTCCCCGCCCAGCCTTTCCGTGCTGACGCTGGCACCTGGTACGCGGAGCCCAGGTAAATCAGCGGGCAGCAAGCGCTTCCTTCTCCAGAGAGGCCATGCCCAGCAGAGGCCACGCCCACCAGGCCCGCGACACGCTTCTGCTAGGAGGGAAGTGAGGACCTCCTGCGAGCGTGCGCGAGTACGTACTTACGTACGTGCGCCAAAGGAGGCCGGCGTAGCGTAGCATGGCCGGGACTGGGCGGGGCTGGACTGGGCTGGGTCGGAAGGGCGCGCTGTCCGCGGCAGATTCTTCCTCCCTGAGAAGCCAGGGCAGCGGACTGGGCCTGATAACGGCTTTAGAGCCCGGCTGAAGCCCCGCCCGCCGGAGGGCCAGGGAAGTCCCCCGCTCTCCACCCGGCCGACCAGGGTGGAGCTAACCTTCCAGGGACGCGGCCGAGCGCCGTGCTCCCTCGGCCGTGGCGTCCCCTGAGGCCACGTCTCCCGCCGCAGCTCCCTCACGGCCAGCGCCCCTCACTTCCAAGACCTTACCCGTCTCGGGGTCGGCGGCTATAGGTAATGTCCGGCTTAGGGAGCCCAGGAACGGGCGCGGCCGCGGAACCCTTTCGCCTCCCGTAGTGGGCGGAGCTTCCCGTGTGGTTTAAAGGGAAGGCCACTGGAGCTGCGCCTTTCCGCTAAAGATGAGCTCCTCCGACAGAAAATACCGAAGTCGTGGGGCGCTAACTGGGGGAATTGCGGTGCTCACCTGACGGCCCACACTAGGCCAAAGATGAACGTGTCGAGTATTGCAGGCATCACACTCCCACCACTAACACTAATCCTTTAAAAAATAACATTTAATATTCGCTATACTGTCTTTAGCAGGGAGCACTGTCCCTCAGTTACAGGTGAGTCCGCACTCAGATAAGGGCTGGCCATTCCACTGGGGTTAAGCAAGGCCTGCCCTTCTCTACTTTTCGACAGCAAAGTCCTCGGTGACAGCCTGAAAATCTGCAATCGGGACTTAGCCACCTGATAGAGCCTCTGTGGAAGAACGTTATCCCATTTATTGGCTGTTTGTACACTGGAACTTGTTGGCTTACTTGGTTCTTATCAAATAAGGCATCCAATATCTGGGTAATACTGTAGATGTGGAAACTGTAAGCTGCAACTACATGAGGGCGAAGACCAAGTCATCCTCATGATGTGACACATCAGGCGGTCATAATCCGCGCTGTGGTGAACTGGGGCATTTCTTGTTTGTTACTGAAGTGCCAGGGTAAGGATCTGTGTTGGCCATTTCCCAGTGAAATGAAGAATTGCTTCTTAATTTCTCCATACCAAGGTGAAAGTGAAGATGACGGGATAAAGTGCACCATGCCTTCACTGTAGGTGAATTGGTTGGTGTTCAGCAGTTGCCACATTTGTGATAACATTTACCTATGAGCCAGACACTTCTAAGCACATACTGTATATCAAATTACTTTATTCCTCAGGATAACCTCATGAGCTAATTACTATTACTGCCTATTTCACAGGTGAGAGAACTGAAGGATAATGTTAAGTGATTTACCCACAGTTACACACAATAGGAGAGAGAAGGAGAGAGGGAAGAAAAACAAGGGGAAGAGAGACTGGATTTGTAGCTCAATGGTAGAGCACTTAGCATGTGTGAGGCTCTGGCTTCAATCTACTGCATCATTTTTTTAAAGGGGGCAGAACAGCAGAACAGGCAATCTGAAGCCCCAAATGCCTCATATGCCGCTACACTCAGGGGATAACAAAAGTAATGGCGTTAGCTAGTCTCTGAAAATACTGTCAAATGTTTGGAAGGAACGGAAGCATTTAATATGCAAATAAAAGACTTAAGAGTTTGGAAAGATGACTTGAAGTTCACACCAAATAGTCCTGGTAAGTGAAGCCACCTTTGAAGGCCTTTGGGTCCACAGTAGATGAATTGGGCAGCATTCCAGTGGCCATGTTCAGATGTCCCAAGACCCACGGAATGGTGGTTTCATGTTCCTGGAAGTAGACCTGCCAGAAAGGGAGGGATTCCTTTTAGTCTCTTGAGCTCTGCTTTCACCTCCAGATGAACTGGGATGTGGCTGTTTTTAAAGAACCATTGAGAGCCTTGTGCTCTGTGTTTGTGGCAGATTCTGAAGATCCTTAAATAAGGTAGTGCAACTGGCTCCCTGCACAGTCCTAACTTGCTAAGACAACATTCTGGCTTGGGAAAGTAATTATTATGCCACAAATCTGTAATTTGCTCCATTGTGTGCACAAAACAGTACTGTCAGATGTGTACACAGTTTCCCAACTGTCGTTTCTACCCATAATCTCCCTTGTCTCAAAGCATAATCTCACTAAAATTCAAATCCTAGTGATTCTAAAATAGCTTCTTCCCTTCCTTCATTCCTTCCTTCCATCTCTCCCTCATCTTTCTCTTCCTTTTCCTATTCCTCTTTCATCTCCTCCCCTTCCCCCTCCTCTGCCAATACTGGGGCTTTAACTCAGGGCCTAGGCCCTGAACCTTGGCTCTTTTACTTAGGGCTGGTGCTCTACCATTTGAACCACACCTCCACTTCTTGCTTTTTGCCAGTTAATCGAAGGTGAGAGTCTTCTAGACTTTCCTGCTCATACTGGTTTTAAACCTCAATCCTCCTGAGTAGGCTTTGAACCTCAGCCTCTTGAGTTGCTAGGATTACAGGCATGAGCCACTAGTGCCTTGCTGTAAAACTTCTATATTGTCTATATCACATAGTAACACCCATGTTACTTTCCATAGCAGACCTATGAACTTTCTCAATGGATATATTGATGTTTTTCTCTGGTGAAAGATTGGTGAAAATGTTCTGTCCCTCTCCTTGCCATTAGCTTTGAAAACCCTCTTCCCATCAATGCACAGGGAACCTTCCAGAACCAGGGAGACATATGACTCAGTAGTTTAACCCAAGGTCCTTGAGGTATGTCTCATGAAGGAATTATTCTATGGGTAATGTCTTTGAAATTTATTACCATTAGTCTATGTATTCATTTTGCCACAATGACTATCACGTTTTAATTTTTTATGGATTGTTTTTCTGTGTGTGCCAGTATTGAGTCTTAAACTCAAGGTTTTGATGACTTTTTTTGTTCCAGACTAGATATCTGGCTTTTTGTTGGGTAATTGGGCTGACTTCTGCCTGGGCTGGCTTTGAACCATGATCCCTACATCTCAGCCTCCTGAGTAGCTAGGATTACAAGAAGTGAACCACCAGTGCCTGGCCTTAACAATTAATTTTAAAAGCAAATGTTTATACTAGTAAAATCCTATTGTATTTGTTTATTGTTACTATAAAGGTGATATACAGAGTGGTTACAGTTACATAAGTCAGGTAATGACTATCTTTCTTTTTGGACAGTATCACCTCTTCCCTCACTCTCTCTCTCCTGGTTGTATTTTGAACTTATATAGATAGTGCAAAGCCTAAATGGGTTCACATATGCAGCAAATTCTTCAACAAGTTCTTCATGGATTATAGTTGGTTTATATACCACCCTCCCTGTAAGACTTTAAGCTTTATCAAGAGAGTTTTTCTAAAATAGGAGAATTGAAGTCTATTGTGTGAGATCCTCTGTAATGCCAACTATTTTTAGCAGAGATGAGCTATCTAACAAAAATGGCAGGAGCTCTACTGTTACAATGTCAGTTCAATATTCAAGAGTCTGTGTTCTGTTTAGTTTTTCATTACCAACTTGTCATAAGACATAGAAAATAATATATCCATGTGCCTTCAGCTGGGTGTTGGGAAACTCATTTAAATTTTTATTTTAAAAGATGATTCACCAGGGCTGGTGGCCCACATCTGTAATCCTAGCTACTCAGTAGGCTGAGAACTGAGCATTGTGGTTTGTCACCAACACAGACAGAAAAAAATCCTTGAGACTTTTATTTCCAGTTAATCACCAAAAAGTGGAAAATGTAGCTGTGTTTAAAGTGGTAGAGTGCTAGCTTGAGCACAAAAGCTCAGGGACAACACTCAGGACCTGAGTTCAAGCCCCTGTGGCTAGAGGCCTTTGTATAGAATGCCTCCAGGAAAGGAGATTTAGCTCCTCATATCAGTATTTTCTAGGTCATAGAAATCTTTTCCTTTGTATAACATAAATTCACTAGTTGCTACTTAGTCAGGGTCCCCAGTAGGCTGAAAAACATCTGATGAGCACATCTGTGTTATAGCCCTTCATGGGTTCTCTGTTTTTAAATTCAGGATACATTTTTTCATCATGCACAAGATTTCCTATGATGCTACAGTTCAGATTAACCCTTACTTTGATCAAAACACTATGGCACCAATTAACACACTGTAGTAGTTGTGATGAGTAAAATTATTTAAAAGAGTACATATTGTAGTTGATTTTTGTAAGATTTTCACATATGCTAAGTAGAAGTATTTATGCATGGAGGTTCCAGTTCTTTTCTTTGAAAAGTCTCTGTGCTACTAATTGAAGCAAAAAATAGGTTCCAAAGTCTCCTTTGGGTTTCCAACAGAGCCATATGTTTGTTTCAAAGCATTCAGTTAACTAGAGTCATTTTTTGAAACATTAATGAAAATAATTCTCATTGCTGTCATCATACAGGACAATGAAAAGGTGGTGCTGAAACTTTATAAGATAATGTTAACTATTGTGGAAATCAAAGCAAACAGAACCAAGTTGTTAGTTTGAATTTTGCATTTAACATACAACCTGATGTGTTTTCCTTTTCTCTTTTCCTTCCTTCCTTCTTTCCTTCCCTCCCTCCCTCTTTCTCCCCCCTCTTTCATTTTTGCTGCCAGTACCAGGGCTTTAACTCAGGACCTGGGTGCTGTCCCTTAGCTTTTTCTACTCAAGGCTGGCACTCTACCACTTAAGCCACAGCTCTACTTTTGGCTTTTTTGGTAGTGAATTAGAGATATGGACTTTCCTGCCCTGGCTGGCTTTGAACTGAGCTCCTCAGATGTCAATCTGCTGAGCAGCAAAGGCTACTTTAAAACACCCAGTTTAAACACTTAGTTGCTCCCTTCTGAAGGAAAGCATATCTGACAGCAATTATAGTGTCAGCAATGAATTTGTACTTTCACAGTTTCCCATCTTGGAGGCAAGCAGAAGCAGAGACCAATTATTTTGGAAAGTTCCTCCAGCATGGAGTTTTCCTGTTTACTGTATGGGAGCCTTTCCACTGTCCTTTGGCATCATTGTTTTGCTGCTTCCCTCCCCCGCCCCATGGAAGTTGCTAGGTTCTACTGCACAGATTTTAAAGGCTGCTTTGTTGGCAGCCTAGGACACATCCATGACCTTACCAAATTCAAGAAAAAGCTTCAGTTTTTCTTCTTTCTTTTTTCTTTTTCTTTTTCTTTCTTTTTTTTGCAACAGTAAATCTACTAATTTTACAGTCAGTTGAACAGCAATAGAGTAATTTGTGTAAAGTCTGCCTTCACAAAGGAAACCTGTGCGTCAGTGGTTTGAATGCCTGAAACTGTAGCGTGATATTTGAAGGGTAGACATTCTTACAGCTTGCTCTAAAAAGATGCAGCCAGGCCACTGTCACCTGCTTCTCTGCACAGGTGCTGACCCCTCGGTCGATGAGGGCATCCTGATTGGGTCGGAGGAAGGCTGGGCCTTTGTGTGTTACAGAGAAGGCTTTTCCAATGCTGGGGCTGGTTTTCTCTAGCAGCCTCAGGAAGCAGAAGAAAGGAGAGGTGAAGGTCACCTCGGGGGTCATGGTGGGTTAAATTTAGTTAACATCAGAGGTTGTAGCTTTTAACAAGAGCTTCAAGAAAACTTATTCGAAAATGCAATTTGTTTCCTCTTTGTCCACTGTTTTTTTTTCTTCTTTTTTTTAACTCTTTTGATAGTGACAGCCTAACAAAGTTTGTAGTTGCTGGAGGTTTTCATCCTTTAGAGAATAAAGAACTGTGGTCCTAAAAGGAGATGCAGGTGGAGGGCTTTATAAAGCTTCCATGATTTTCAAATTGGAAGCTTTAAAATAGGCTCCCTGCTTGGCTAAATCAAAAATAATCTGTGAGGGATGCTGAAAAAAAAGTGCCCATTAGAAATGGAGGAAAGTTTCATCTGTTAAGTGAAGAGGCGCAAGCTTCTAGAACATTCTTGTGTTTTCCCCCTTAGATGTCCTAGTATAGACTTCTCAGTTGTTTTTGAAAATTACCAGAAACCTTCTCCTAAGTTCTTATGGGTGTATTTCTCTAAATTTAGAGTACAATCCTGGAAAGAATGAGTTCTTTATTGTATTCCTAAGATACAAAAAAGATAGCCATTGATTTCTAAATATATGCTCTATGCTCTTTCTTATACATTGGTCACTCCGCATTTTCTATTCAAGGACTGAACCATTAAGGAAGTTGGTCTTTTTTTTAATTAAATTTTATTGACAAGGTGTTGTGCAAAGGATATACAGTTACATAATAAGGCAGTGAATATATTTCTTGTGTATCTTGCACCCTCATTTTTCTTTCCCTTCTCTAGATCAGGTAGGAATATATACAATATCCAGTGTACCAAAATCATACAGTAACCACGTAGGGTATGATACAGGAAATTCACCTAGAACTTTAAAGATAACGTCAACAGTAGAATCCTCCTGTGTCCTTCTCTTGGAGTTGTTTTTGCTTATCCTCATTTTATATGATCGTGTGTACATAGCTGTTGAGCTATTGTGATCCACTGATAGGTTTATTCTAGACCTTTTTATGTTTAGTAGTTGTTTGGTTTTAGATACATAATGAAAATTTGGAAGTTGGCCTTTTAACAGTCACATATATACTCACCTTTTGATTGGAAATGTCTGATAACCAAGACTCACCTTGAATGTCCTTCATTACACTAAGACCTCATGTCTGATAAACAAGTGGCTTGATATGTTTGAATGAGATGTGCATGTGCGCATATATGCCAGTACTGGGACTTCAACTTTGGATCTGGGGTACTGTCCCTTAGCTTTTCCACTGAAGGCTGGTGCTCTTCTTGGCAGTTAACTAGTGGTAAGAGTCTCATGGATTTTACTGCCCAGCCATCTTTGAACCTCCTCAGATCACCTCAGACTGAGTAGCTAAGATTATATAGGCACGAGTTACCAGCACCAGCTTTAGTGGAGTTTTTAATAGGCTGAACTTGGGTTCCTACTTTGGCTTTCTACTTTGTGACCAGCAAGGCAAACATAATCTGCACATCTGTGTGTTGAACTATATAATGTGCATTTGGAAGCACATTTAGTTAAGGTAGAAGACTCAGTTATCATTTGAGAAATAAGATATTTTGTCCTGGGCTTGGTCTCAGGGCCTGAGCATTGTCCCTGGCTTCTTTTTGCTCAAGGCTAGCACTCTGCCACTTGAGCCACAGCGCCCCTTCTGGCCATTTTCTATATATGTGGTGCTGGGGATTCAAACCCAAGGCTTCATGTATACAAGGCAAGCATCTTGCCACTAGGCCATATTCCCAGCCCCATATATTTTATATAAGAGAATCCTACAGACATACAAACTTGCCTCCTGAACGAATACCAATTAGAATATATAGTATTGTTGTAAACATTTGCAGTTTCTGAAATATGACATAATCATATTTTGTAATGGTACTGGGGATTGAACCAGGGCCTTACATTTGCTAAGCAAGAACTGTACCATTTGGGCCATGCTCTTAGCCCCTTTTACTTTGTTTATTTTGGGGACACTGACATCTTTCTATTTACATCTCCATGTGGCTGGGTTGACAGGCACATATCCCCACGCCCAGTCATTGGTTGACATATAAGGTTCTTACTTTTTGTCTGGGCTAGGCTCAAACCTCAGGTCTCCTTATCTCTTCCTCCTGAATAGATAGGATTATTGGCATGAGCCACTGCACCTGGCCCAGTATAATGATTTGTTAAGAACTGGGGTATTATTATGAATGCCCATCGTTATAAAATGGAATATAATGTGGTCCCACCAGGATTAAATGCTGCCACATTACAGGGCCCAAGATGTCATGGGTTTGGGATTTTTTTTTTTTTTTTTTTGGCCAGTCCTAGGCTGTGAACTCAGGGCCTGAGCACTGTCCCTGGCTTCTTTTTTGCTCAAGGCTAGCACTCTGCCACTTGAGCCACAGCGCCACTTCTGGCCATTTTCTGTATATGTGGTGCTGAGGAATTGAACCCAAGGCCTCATGTATACGAGGCAAGCACTCTTGCCACTAGGCCATATTCCCAGCCCTGAGTTTGGGATTTTAATTCTACTTTTTATAGATTTTCTTCCTCCTCTTTTGCCATTATACTGTCAGCTGCCTCTCTTGCTTGCTTTAACTATCTCACTAGCTCTCTTTTGCTCTAGGTTAAATTTAGTGCAAGCACTGTCCAGTCTCTCTTCATGCTCTTCCTCTTACTCCAAATCAGCTCACATACTGCCAGGCTGGTTTCCACACCTGCCTGCTGAGTTGAATTGTGGCTTTCACTCTATCACCCTCCAAGGCATGTCTATGCTACCGAACTACTCAGTCTGTTGGCCTGCTCTGTCCTGGCCCCTTGCTCAGAGACTGTGTTCCTGTGCTTAGCTCCTAGAAAGGGGTACCTGACACCCAAATATCTTGTCAGAGCTGCTCTAAACCTTGATTCTCATATCTCAGCCTTCTGAGCATAGTGGATTAGAGGCATGAATCACCAGCGCCTGGATCTGTTCACTCACAAAGATTCCAGTTCCTCTGGCATATTATGTAGCCAAATAAGCAGACCTGGAATGTGCAACTTTCAGAAAATTCTCCAGAAAGAAGAGAGTATTCCTTTTCTCCTCTTCCTTCCTGTTGGAATTAAGGTAAACATCACAACTAAGCATGGGTTTCACCCTGTCATCACCTTCGAGGGAATCATGGGATCAAAATCCTATGTGGCAGAGAGGTAACATAGAAGTAGCCAGAATCCATTTACAGGGATATGGATGGATCTGAAAAAAATATGCAGAGTCAAACAAGCAGGGCTCAGAAAGACTAAAGCACCTAGTTTAAGATCTGAAACCCAAATACCAGCTTCCATGCAAACACATACAGAGGCACATACTTGCACTCATGAGTTAGTTGATTGAGGTATAGTATATGCAGAAATGAAGTTTCATGGAGTAAATTTTTAACAGTTTAACAAAATGAGTATCAGGAAGCTGAAAGGGGGAAGGGAAGGTGGAGGAATGAGAAGGAGGGTGGGATAAACAGCAGAATGCTCAGTGTGCATATGTGATAAAGTGGGACATGTGAAATGAGTAGGGGGAGAGAACAGATTGGATGGAGAATAATAGAAGGAGGACTGATCAGGAAGCCCTGGACACTTACAGGGACATGTTAAGTTGTAACCTACTTACACAGCCTTTTCAAGTTCAGAAAGGAGGGAGGAGAAGTTATCAGATCTTGGTACCACTGCACACTATGTCAGCCCAAGGTTAAATACTGTACCCTTAGGTTTCTTGGATGGTAGGAAAACATGTGTTTCTAGTACATTTAAGTCTACTAAACCACATGATACTTGAACTAAGACATCTTGCCAGATCTTTCATAATACAAGCCAATGGCTACTGTATCCTGGAGACTTCAAGCAGTTGGTCTGCAGAGCAGTTGGAAAATAAGAGAAAATAATTTTCAACCCTTTGAGAAAAGAGAGATGGAGTCCTTATCCCTGCCTTTCTAATTCCATTCCCAAAGGATGTCCTCTGGGCCTCAAGACCTGTCTCTGAGTGGGCAACTTTCTGCTCTTTACAGTCAGTATTTGTTGGGAGTAAAACATACAACAAAGCCTGAAATCTTTCCTAAAATGCTCCTTGAAGTAAAGAATAGCCAGCTTATGTCTGAGTAAGGTGTGCATCCTCTTGCAGGTCATATATCAGAACTTTCCTTTGCTCTCCTGGCTTCAAGATGAGATACTTAATTTTAAAGAAGACGCTCTAGGTAAATGCCTGTGGCTTTATGAGGAAACATTCCAGATTGCATGGGCCACTGCTGACATAGGGATTTTTGTTGAAATAAATGCATAATTGTATGCCTACTACTAGCAATATACAATGACTGCAGTGGGAGCACAGAAAAACTGATGGAAAAAAATCACAGAGAATGCCTGTGCATCCCAAAGGAGCAAAACAATAAGGACTTTGGCGTTTCCTACCTTAATTACTGCATTATAGGCTACATAATCTGCTACCTTCATTTAACAGCAACAGCACCATAGTTGTCAAAAAGGGTTATGAAAAGATCATGCCTGTGTAACACCAGATTGGCATAGCTACACCCAGGCTGGAAAAGTCAGATTGAATTTACAATGTAGTAGAAAATCGAGTCTAACCACATCTTTCATTTTTTAAAGTATAATTGACACATTTTATGATTGACTTGGATAGGTGTTTGGGTATTCTCAAAAGCAGACACCATAAACAGACTCATGTGTAATATAACTGCAACTTTAGCTAGGAGAGCATGTTCCTGAATAATGTGAGCTAAGGAAAAAGAAGGCTGTTGCCCCATTGGCAATTCTGGTTACCCTGTTGCACACTCAGTCATCATGTCAGAACACACTGATGTGACCATCATTGGGTAATCATTTGGTCCAAGGGTCCCCAGTGATTTCACTTGTGTGGTTTGTGGGTTTTACAAAAGATGATAGATTTGAAGTTATTCTGGGGACCATTGTTTTCCAGCTCTCTTTCTAGCTCTTGAAGTAGGAAAGATAATTGCTGGCTTACAGCTGACATCATGAGAATGGTGGTATCTTACCCTAAGCCTGGGTAAGTGAGGCCATCACCTCCTTCCTGGACACAGTGAATTATGGCAAGAGGGCTCCCACAAGCTTCAGCATACACATGTGGGCTGCTCTTGGCAAAGGAAATGGTATGCATGAAAGAACAAAGCTGGAACCCAACACTGGGAGGGAGGTGTCGCTCAGTGGGAAAGCACTTTCCTAGCATCTTCTAGCACCAGCAACACAAAAAGGAAGAGCCCAAACCAAAAACACAAAAACTCTTTCTATAGGAACAGAGAGATAGACCTGAAACTTGAATAGAGAAGAAAAACAAAGATAAATCAAAAGAGGGGCTTGAGTATTCCCAAATACAGATAGCAAAGCTTTCCTGAGAAATAACACTATCACACCCCACTGTCATTTGTAGTATACAGTCATATTCAAAAGTACTGTACAGCAAATAGTATAAAGTTCTCAACCTAGAGTGAAGGGCTGAAGATGTTCAGCACTTTCTAAAAGCATCAAGATTAGGGACTTTTGCTCAGCATAGGTGATAATAACGGAAATTTGTGTTCTTGCTCTCATGATTACAGAATCTGGAGTAGAGAGATGGGCAATGGGGTAAACAGTTTGAATAATGTCTGAGAATATTGCTTGAAGACAGCTTAGTTTTAACACTGCAATACCTATCTGCCAGGTGCTAAGGGCTTGGTCCATAGTCCCTGGGGAAAACCAGTAAACTCAATAGCAGAGATGCATGTGACATTTGGAGAGAGGTAGGCACTCTGAGCAGTTCTCACATAATTCCTGAACAGTCTGCCTGGCAAGGTGATCCGAACATGGGCTCTGGCTGAGGGTAAAGGGCTCGTATTGTGATGGGATTGTTTGTTAGCTCTCACCTCAGGCAGATTACTGAATTTCTATCTCTTCTACTTGTCTGAAAAGTGAGGATCTTCATGTGTAGCCAGATTGTCTCATAACTATCAGAAACAACCATGTTATAATTGTGATTGTTTTATGATAAAATATCACAGGAAGTGCTGTAAGGACATATAGGTTTAGAGTTTCTTTAAACTAGTGACAGCAGAACCACTATATGACCACCATTCACAGTGCGTCTGGTTAATAAGAAAGCAGACCAGAGCCAGGCACCAGTGGCTCATGCCTGTAATCCTAGCTACTCAAGAGGCTGCCATCTGAGGATTATGGTTTGAAGTCAGCACTGGTAGGAAAGTCTGTGATACCCATCCCCAAGCTCTGAGTTCAAGCCAGTACTGGCACAAGAAACTGAAAACATAAGGAGGCAGACCACAGCTGAAGATGAAGTAGCTAAGGCTGTGAAGTGGGTGAAGTTCATGTCTGATGGAATTGCTTTGTCAGGGCTTTCTTTCCATTCCCATAAGTCACTGCAGCTTCCCAACCATTCTTCTGCCCTATGCTCCATGCTCTGCTCATAAGGAGAATTTCAGCTCTGCCTTTGGAGTGATAGATTTTAGAGGAGTTATTTGAAACTCTTCCAATTATATCCTTAAGACCAATTTAGTTCAGGGTTACTGTTACTGCCCTCAGCCAGGGACCACATTCCTCCCAGAAGTTCACAACCGAAAGCCATGATATGCTGATGCTACTGGAGATCTTCTTCAATGATCCTCTGGCCTGAGCTTTCTATGTGGAGGTAGGAAGCAGGGCAAAAGCAGGCAGGCAGGCAGAAGATAAGGATGTGGAAGAAGCAGTGCAAGGAGGGAGAGAGCGAGGCTGCTGCTGAGATAGAATTAGGCTCCCAGAGGCACCGGGGCTCATTTGAAATACTTCTCTGTGGAGATGGCAGGATAGCCTTTGTTGTGCTTTGAGGGGTCTATTTATGCATCTTGCCTCCTGTATTGGCGACACCCTGCTTTGCTGAAGTAGTGTTTAAAGAAGAAAGCAGTAATTATTAACTGTATACCCAGATGTAGGCTCAGAATAAGCAAAGAACAGAAATTACCCTCACTGCCTCAGGGGAATGTGGAGGCTGAATGATATCTAGCTAAAGCATGGTTCTTGAAATAAATAACAATGTGTAGGACTTCAGAATCCACCCAAGCCTTGCCCTTTTGACTTTTCCACTGTGAAGTTTTATCCCTTTTCCTTTACACAACACTGGGGCAAGTGTGTGTGTGTGTGTGTGTGTGTGTGCGTGTGTTGGGGGAGAAGATGGAGGTTGAGATTTGTTTGATTGTAGAGTCTTCACACTCCTAAATTCAGTGCCCCTTCCTCCATCCCTGCTTGGCCAGAAGCAGTGTCAGAAACTTATATTTAACACCAAATTTTCAGAACATGTTGAAGGACTCTACTTGCTGCTGAGTGGAGACCCTGAATGACAGCTGCCTAGAATTCAGTCAGCACTAAGTCCTGGTCAGTGTTAGCAAGGGGCGGCGGGGAGGGTACCATAGTGATAGATGTGAAATGTAAGTCACTAGACTAATACTAAAGACATGGGAACATTATTCTTTTCAGTAGTAAAAAAAAAAAAAAAAAAAAGCACTAGCTTGGTACTGGTGGCTCACACCTGTAATCCTATTTACTCAGGAGGCGAAATCTGAGGACCACAGTTTGAAAACAGCCCAGGCAAAAAGTCTATGACACTCTTATCTCCAGTTAACCAGCAAAAAGAGAAAGCAGCTCAAGTGATATTTATATCCTAGTAGTACTGTGCATGAGAAATTCAAGACACTTGAGAAACAAGAGGAAGGCAGAATGTTTTAGCCTCTCCCCAGGCTCTTAGTTACCTCACTGCTGTGACTACCAATGTCAGTCGTCTTTATTTCTAGTGACTCATATTCCTTGAGATCTGCAACTTAGTTTTATCATTCTTTCCACTCACAGTTTAATGGTGTACATCATACTGCTGTGAGTCAAAAACTAAAGAGATATTCTGACAAATGTGTCAATAGGCCATTTTGTCATCGTGCAAACATTCTAGCGTGTGCTTACACAAACATACATGGTATCACCTATATATCATGGCTATTATGATCTCACAGGAACGCTGAGGTATGTACAGTCTATCTATGACAGAGATGTTTTGTTGTTGTTGGTCATGGGGCTTAAACTCTGGGCCTGGGCACTGTCCTGTAGATCGTCAGCTCAAGGCTAGTGCTCTACCTACTTCTGGCTTTTTGGTGGTTAATTGGAGGTAAGAGTCTCATGGACTTTCCTGCCTGAGCTGACTTTGAACTGTGATCTTCAGATCTCAGCCTCCTGAGTAGGTAGGGTTACATGTGTGAGCCACCAGCGCCTGGTTAATAACAGAGATCATATGTTCAGCAAGTAACTATAGTTAATTTGTGTAATTATAATATCAAGTATGACCAACAAGAACAGATTTGGGGACCAACACAACCACCTTTTGGTCATAGGAATGCAATGGGTGTGAATGGGAGTGTGTAGGGGTGCTCAGAGAGCAGCCTGTAGTTTTTAGGGTATCTCTGCTTGGGGAGATCAGGTGATACTCGGCACAGGCTGTGGAGACCAGTGGGTGCCCTGTATGGTTGCTGAAGGGGAAGGCAATAGCAAAGCCATCTGCTTACACATGAGGATTACATATGGTATAGAACTGTCCTGCTACAAGGGTAAGTGCAAGAATGCATAATGCATTATGTGATGACAGAAACAAATATGTAGGTATGCAAAGACCAATGGCTGATCCCAACAGCCTAGTTCCAATCACTGACCAAGTGATAGCAATCAAATATCTACTCAGACCTAAAGTCCACCAGTTAAATTCATTTGTATGCAAAATTTAATCTTAATTTGTATTTATATGGCACTTTCTATTATTTATTTGGACCAGCCCTGGGGCTTGAACTGTGGGCTTGGGCACTGTCCCTGAGCTTATTGGCTCAAGACTTTCATGCTACCATTTGAGCCACAGCTCCACTTCCAGCTTTTTAGCAGTTAATTGGAGATAAGAGTTTCATAGACTTTTTTTGACTGGACTGGTCTCAAACAATGCTTCTCAGATCTCAGCCTCCTGAGTAGCTAAGATTATAGGCATAAGCCACTGGCACTTGATTGCATATATACTTTTTACAATCAATGGTTTCTCTCTTTCACCACTGCCCCCTTGCCAAGATGGCCAACCTTGCACACCTATGAAAAGGTGTAGGAGGTCTCAGAGGAGGATGAGGGATGCTGCCAGGTGAGGCCACGCCCCCCTGGAGCTGACACCAGGGAGCTAGAGCTGGAAGGGAGGAGCCAAATCTCCCATGGGTCTGCTGTGTGAGTGCTGGAGACCTGCCTACAGGAACATTGCTTAGTCATATTTATATTAAGTAACCAAAGCCTGAATACTATGAAAGATGCTATCCCCAGGTAGTTCCCTGAGGACATTAGCTACAATCTTTTGCTTCATCCTCAAAGGGCTGATGATGGATAGTAAGGCCCAGCCCATCCTACCTGTCATGTAAAGCCAGCCAACTGCACGCAATGCAAGATCACATTCCACTTAGTGGTAGGCTTCGTGCCACAGGCAGCCCTGGGACAGGTTTGCACAGGAGCTCATTGTTGAAAGATTCCGCTTTCCCTGAGAAAACACCAACCAGACAGTCTGGAAAAGAGAGGTAAGGAGTTTCTGAGTGAAGCAGCAGCTCTCATGTGGTCTACTAAGACCATCATGTTTGGCTCTTGCTTCCCTCCCTGGCGCCTGGGGTCTTCCTGCATGATTGTGCTAAAATACACACAACAGCATTGTGTGTGTGTGTGTGTGTGTGTGTGTGTGTGTGTGTGTTGTGGTATGTGCCCATCCTGAGGCTTGAACTCAGGGCCTGGATGCTTTCATGATCAAGGCTAATGCTCTACCACTTGAGCCACAGCTCCACTTCCAGCTTTTTGGTGGTTAATTGGTGATAAGAGTTTCACAGATTTTCCTGCTTGGGCTGGCTTTGAACCATGATCCTCAGATTTCAGCGTCTGAGTAGCTAGAATTATAAGCATGAACCACCAGTGCCCAGCTAAAGGCTCTTAGCTTTTTTGAGTCTCATCTAGTCAGCTCTGCATCAAGGGCATTTGTGACTTTCTTGTAGTTGCAGAGGGAGATAATGAAGCCCAGCACACTGAGTAGCATGTGGCAGGTCCCCAGCAACATCACTACCCTTCTTTCCTCTTCCCCTTCACCCAGACTCAAGTGGGCTGTACATCAGAACACATTTGCTTTCATAAGCACTCTAGCTGTATCAGCTCACAGATGAGGTGAAATTTACCTTGGAGAGAAGTTGATGGAAGGTCCTGGAGGCCTAGGCACCTTAAAAAGTTCAGAGACTTCTTTGTAAGACCTAGTCACCTTCTCTGTCTCAGTCAGCAGCACTGATGGCCAAACTGGCCCTTGATGATAGACCCTGACATTAGGGAAAGACGGAAGCTGACAGGAGCATGGGACCCTCTGGAGAATTTGATCACTTGACAATGGAATTATTCCCACTATGAGGAAGGCACAACACTTTTATATAAAGCCATCAGTGGCTGAGGATGCCCTTCTCTTTTCCCCTCTCCTGTCTTTGGCAGGTTGAGCTCAGAGCTGGTATCCGTGAGCTCTGCCTTCCTACATTTCCCGTGGAGCAGAGGATCAAGGAACCCTGGGGAGTGCTTTGAGAATTCCTCAGGCAAAGAATATTAATCCCCACTCAGCTGTGGCATGATTGTTCCAGGAGAAATGCTGGTGCCGAGCCTGGCCAGCCTCACGGAGGGGAAAAAGAACTGTGATCGAGTTTTTCTAGGCTTAGGCCCTTCTTTTAAACCAAGGCCCATTACATGGATTGCCTCTCTGGGGACTTCCTCTTCAACTATCCAGGGCACATGCCTCCTATGCAAATCATTTCTAGCATTTATCCTGCTTTTCATTAACACAGTATCTCCTGGGCCATCACCCTAGCCAAAACATTCCATAGACACGAAAAGCTTAGCAATAATATGGGGGTGGGTGGGGGTGGGGGCATAGGGGGAGATGTACCTGCATCTTTGCTAAGGGGGTAGAGACATTAGTCTTGGATAATTGTGTTATGTAGGATCTTATGAAATATCCACATCCAAAATACTTTATTTCTTAACAAAGGACAAAATAAAACTGTGATGAACTATTCCTGGATTCAGAGGCCCCCAAATATTAAGGGAGTTCTGAATTCTACCTATATGTACACCTCACACAAGTCTGTAGTTATCTGTGAGGTGGCCAGATGCTTGACAGAATGAGAAGAAATTGTGCAGGGGTGTGCTCACGGTGAGTGACATTAACAATAGCCAACCCATCTCCTAGGGTGGAGAAGTTGTTCTATGCAGGTGACGACTGGAAGGGGGCCTTCTATACCCTCTCCTCTTTCAGATGAGGTAGAGGATAGGAATGCCTTTCCAAAAGGCAGTATTATCACTTGATCTTTTGTATTCTATATGTAATGCTTGTCCACTTGATTCCGAATCTATTCCTCTGCATTCAGATGATTCCGGAACTCAGGAGGAAAAGCAGGTGAACTCCTAAGCAGTGTGTACTAAACTGAATTCATTTCATGCCTTGGAGTAGGAGGTAGCGATTTTTCTGGCTTCAAAGAGCTTTAGAATCACAAATAATTAAATGCAAGTGTACAGAGTGGTGTAAGATATAATCTTAGCTGTGACCACCCCAACACACATTCTTTATTTTATAATTATCTTTAAGACATTATGCAGAGGGGTTTCCATTTGACATGGCAGTTTATGAATACAATTCATGGTGATCAATGTCACCCCTTCCATCATTCTCCCCATCTCTACCAACCCTACCCATCCCTTCAAGTTACTTGGTTCCATTTTCACATGTGTACATTGAATATTATGACTGTATCCACCCACCCCTTCCCCTCTTGGCTTCTCTCTCCACACAACATATTCCAGCTTCCTGCTATTCATTTTGTTGTTGTTCAAAGGAGTTATATCATTGGAATTCTCTCCAGAGTTTACCATACTTTAGCCAATTTGTTTGTGTATATGTGTATATATTTTCATATATGTTTATAGTTTAGGTCTAACTTCCACATATGAGAGAAGACATGTGCCCTTTGTCTCTCTGGGCTTGACTTATGTCATAAATATAATTTTTTCAGGTCCACCCATCTTCCTGCAAATGTCCTAATATTATTCTTCCTGGTAGATGAGTTATATATATACATATATAGAGATCTTGATCCATTTATTCATTGTAAGGCATTTTGGCTGTTTACTTGGTTATGGACACACACATGCACACATTAAAAAATAAACACAAAGTTACAACTATGATGTTATAAGAGGTTATCTCTAGTTTTGGGGGATTAAAATTGGTTTTTAGGGGGTTTAAGTATATTTTATCCAATGCATCTATAGAAACTTAAATTTCTTTTATAATAAAAAAGAACTAAACATTCTATTCTATAAAAATACCCTAGAAACTGGCTAATCCTTAATAAGTAATTGGAGGACATTTTCAGAGGAGTTAATTAACATCCAGTTTAGAGCAAGGCTTTGGAGACAGAAAAGATGTTATTAACACCTGCGGTTGTAGGACAGACAGGAGTGGGGAAAGGAAAGCCAGGAAGGCTGTTGTCACACGTATGATGTCAGCAATGAGGTGTTCTTCTAAGTGACGTCTTCCTGAGCCTCACCCCCATTCACCCCCTTCTCCACCATCTCCCAGGTCTGACTCTAAGAACAGCAGGCAGCCTGCAAACCAGAAGCTGAAGGCCTACCCACTCAGGTTTTAAGATAATCTTTAAGCTGATATGGAAATGGTCCATTTTGTATAGCTATAACTGAATACCGGGGACTGGCTAATTTATATCTTTAAGAAAATGACTTTATTGTTGTTTTAGAGATGATATACAGCAGGGTTAGCTTCACGTACAACAGGTATTAAGTACATTTCCTTTCACATAGTGTCATCTGTTCCTTCATTCTCTCCCATTCCCTCCCTCCCCTCTTCACTCATGAGTTGCATTCTTCACTTTTGTCAATGACTGGTGCAGCCAGTGTGCTCTGTTTTCCCTATGACTTTGTGCCCCACCCACCCTCCTGCAGAACTCAGGGCCTTACACTCTTGCTTAGCTTTTTTGCTCAAGGGTATCACTTCACTACTTGAGCCACACTTCCACTTTCTTGATCAGCCCCTTTCATACAGGAATTTCCAGTTCTTCATGTGCTCCTGTTTGATAGATAAATGAAATAAACTGGGCCATACATGTTCACTTTTTAAAGGTGGCATTACACATGTATAGTTTAACTTTTAATTCTTCAAAAACATTATATCAGTATGTCATAAGTACATCTAATGGTGTTTAAAACTTTCGACATGAACTAGCAGACTTGTCTTATAAGCACAGTATAAAAATACAATCACATCTCTTATCTATTTCTTTTTTAAATTAATTGTTGGGGTAACCAGGCTCTTTGAGCACAGACCTCAGTTTGTCGTTTTCAAAATTCTCTTCAGAGCTGGAAATGTACCTTAGCCTAGCAGGCGTGAAGTCCTGGGTTCGATTCCTTAGTACCACATAAACGGAAAAAGCTGGAAGTGGCCCTGTGACTCAAGTGGTAGAGAGCTAGCCTTGAGCAATAGAAGGTCAGGGACAGTGCTCATGCCCTGAGTTCAAGCCTCAGGACTGGCAAAAAAAAAAATCTCTTCAGTCAAGTTGTCCAAGCATATGTACTTTCAAGGACTGGGAGTGGCAAACTGGTAAGACTGCATTTATTAGGGCTCCAGCCCTGCAGTTCCTACAACCTGTCACACGGTGTCACTGTTGAAGAGTAGTCCTGTACCCTCCAAGCCACAAGAAACACCCAATCTAGGGTGCTGACTAGCCCAGGCCCTGGTTACCCACTGCTCTCTAATCCACAGACACTGGGTAACATGTTTCCAAGGACACACATACACAGCTCTGAAGTCAGTTCCACCACGGACACTGAGGTCCCTGCAATTAATTTGGGACATGAAACTTGGCTGCCCTTTTTACAGCGTAACTTATTTTAAGGTTGTGTTTACTTCCCTGCTGCTAGATGTGAGCCCATTTATGTAAACAGTTTCTAATGGAAGCAGTGGTTGGAGGTTGATTCCTTTGGAGAATCCTGGATCTTTTAAGTAGATCAGTTCTCTTCCAAGCTGGAAGAAGCTCTACAAATCAACAAGAATGTCGTGTGTGTGTGTGTGTGTGTGTGTGTGTGTGTGTGTGTATGCGTGCGCACATGTATGCCTGTATAGGGGTTTGAACTCAGGGCCCAGTCAATCTCCCTTAGCTTTTTCATGCAAGGCTGGCACTTTATCATTTAAGCCACAGTTATACTTCCAGCTTTGGGGTAGTTAATTAAAGATAAAAGTCTCGTGGACTTTTCTGCCCAGGCTGGCTTTGAACTATAATCCTCAGATCTCAGCCTCCTGAGTAGGTAGGATTGCAGGTGTGAGCCACCAGTGCCAGCAACTCTTGCTTCTTTTTTTCTTTTAATTACAATCCTCCCCAGAGAGCTAATCAGGGTCTCACAAGAAAGCTTTACTCCTTTCTGAAGGCAAGGCCCCCAATAACCCAACAACCTTCCAGCAGGCTCCGCCTCTTAAGGGTCTCACCACTCTTGACATCACCACCTGGGGGCCAAAGCTCCTGGCCTATGAATCCTTGGGGGAACTACATTCAAACAGTCTCACAAGTAGAAACTTGTAGACAGAGCTGGAGCAATGGCAATGTTGCTCAGCACTTAGCCTTCTGTTTCAAACAGGAAAAGAAAGAGAGAGTTCTCTAGGACACAGGTGCACCTTCCCAGCTGGGGCCAAGCTTAGGCTGGCTGTAGGATCGACACTGTGAGGGGCGAGGGAAAGGTTGGCAGGTACATGTGCCAGGGCCACTTTGGGGATTCCTTCAGCAAGTGAGGTACCAGGAACTGTGTACTGCCCAAGAAGATGGAGCTCACCTCGGAACTCCTTCTGGATCAGCCTTCTCAGAATTCCTGCTAGGGGCCCCAGGGGGAGGATATAACGCCCTGTGTCCACCTCATTTTGACTCCAGCTGGTACAAGGGCTGAGAAGTGCATGGGTGTGGAAGACTGTAGTTGAAGTTTGCTTGTGAGGGGCTCCTCCACAGCCAGCTCCACCCTCTAGCAGGAACCTGGACCTGATGCCATGCTGCTGCTGCTGGTGGTGGTGGTGGTATGTGTGTGTATCTACCAGTACTGGGGCTTGAACTCAGAGTCTGGTGCTATTCTTTCTTTTCTTTCTTCTCTTTCTTTCTTTCTTTCCTTCCTTCCTTCCTTCCCTTCCTCCCTCTTTCCCTCTCTCCTTCCCTCCCTCTCTCCCTCCCTCTCTCTCTCTCCCTTTCTTGCTTTCTTTCCTTCTTTTTCTTTTTGGTGGTTAATTGGAGGGAAGAATCTCAGGGGCCTTTCTGCCAGGACTGGCTTTGAACCACTGTCCTCAGATCTCAGCCACTTGTGTAGCTAGGTTTATAGGTGTGAGCCACAGGCATCTTGACTACTCTGATTATTTGTGTGTATGTGCCCATACTGGGAATTGAACTCAGGCCTTCATGCTCTTGTTTGGCTTTTTTCACTCAAAGCTGGGGCTGTACCACTTGAGCCATACTTCTATTTCTGGCTTTTTTGTGGTTAATTAGAGAAAAGAGTCTCAGTGACCTTTGTGCCTATGTTGGCTTTGAACTTTAGTCTCCAGGTCTCAGCCTCCCGAGTAGCTAGAATTACAGGCATGAGCCACCAGTGCCAGACAGAGAGCTTTGTTTGTGTGAAAAGGACAATAGGCCAAGAGCCAATAAATAGTTCATGCCTGTAATTCTAGCTACTTAGGAGGCTGAGATCTGAGGACCGTGGTTCAAAGCCAACCAGGGCAGGAAAGTCAATGAGACTGTAATTTCCACTTGAGTACCAAAAAGGTCAGAAACAGAGGTATGGCTCAAGTGATGGAGTGCTAGCCTTGAGCCAAAAAGCTCTCAGTGCCTGGGCCCTTAGTGAAAGTCCCAGGACCAGCACAAAGAAAGAAAAGAAAGGAAAAGGAAAGGAAAGGAAAAGAAAGGAAAGGAAAGGAAAGGAAAGGAAAAGAAAGGAAAAGAAAAGAAAGGAGGAAGGAAGGAAGGAAGGAAGGAAGGAAGGAAGGAAGGAAGGAAGGAAGGAAGGAAGGAAGGAAGGAACTTAAAGGATAGTGGAAAGGACATGAGGAAATACAGGACACAAACCTTGCAGCTCTTTCCAAATGGATTTCCCAGCCTTCCAAGTTGAATGACAGACAGCAGCCTGAGACTGCCCAGGCCCAAGACCTCCCACCCCAGCAAGGCTTCCTGCTGAGCGAGCAGCTGTCTGCAGGAGAGAGAGTCTCCACACTGGCTCAGCTCCTGCTTGCAAAGGCAATTCAGACTCTATCGTGTCTCTTTTTAAATCTTATGAAGGTAAGGGCAGGAGCAGATTTTAATGCAGTAGGAAAAAATAAAGCCCAAACCCCACCAACCCTTGGGCATGTGGTTTCTGTAATTAGCTCGCTGTGCTAATGAGAGTCTTCAGGAGAATGACATTAATTAATGGGTGAATATCACTTTAATAAATGTATAGGCAATTTTCTAAATGTAGGCGGTGGAGTCCGCCCTGATGGCTGTACCTAGAGGCACTCGACTGGTAAGTGTTGGCCAAAAGTGGTTAATTTGTAAAATGCTTCATGATCCTGATTAGAAGAGAATAATGCCTGTGTTTGCTTTCCAATGTATCATTCATCTCTCCCAGTGGATGACTGGTGCCTCTTTCTCCACTCGGCAGTGTCCTGAGGCTCTTTCCCATTGTCTTGAAATGGGAGGACTAGCCTCACCAAGGAAAGGCTCAGTGCCTGAGTCATACCTCCCCCTCTATCTCTCTGTCTCTTTCTCTTGCCTCTGTCTCTGTCTCAGCAGCCAAAAAGGGCTGAAATAGTCCCTACAAGAGCAATGACACTGTCAAAAAGAAAAGGTCTTATAGAAAACGTTATGCTTCAAAGCCATTTCTGTAGGGTCTATTTTGCTCATTGTTACCTGCAGACATTTAAACACAACAGGGATGACAGGAAGCTAAGGGAACCAGGGAATTCCTCTCTGGGTAAGTTTTCCTTCCTACTTCCACAGGCAGGCAGGGGAACAAGAGACAAATGGGAACCTGGGCTCCAATTTGAAGCCTCATTTCCAGGCTTTCTCCTTGAGACCATTTGGGGACCTCCATTGAGGTTCACTGCAATAAAATTCAGCTGCTCTGAATTGATAAAAACTTCAAAATTCAAAGCCTGACCAAGTGCCAGTAGCTCACATCTGTAATCCTAACTACTCAGGAGGCTGAAGTCTGAGGATAGCCCCGGCAGGAAAGTCCATGAGGCTTTTATCTCCAATTAATCACCCCAAAGCAAAAATGGAGCTATGGCTCAAGTGGTAAAGCACCAATCTTGAGCGAAAATGCTAAGGGACAGCACCCAGGCTCTTGAGTTCAAGCTCCAGTATCAGTACTATTTGGAGTAAATAGGTTGCTACATTTAGACAAATAGGCCAGACTTAGAACTAGCTCACTAGATCAAGACACATGGGTATAAGGTACATGTCTATTACAGATGCCCTTCTAATTAATGGAACTTTGTGCATCATATCTCATTTTATAAGTGAGATAAGAGAAGTATGGCGTCCTTTCATTCCATGAAATTGGTTATTGGGAGTCACTAAGGTTTGGATAAATCTTCCCCAGAGACCACATATGAAAAGGTTTGGTCCTCAGCTGGGAGTGTTATTAAGAGGTGGTGGAACCTTGAAGAGGTAGGGCCTAGAGGTGAGCATGGTGGCATATGCCAGTCTCCCAGCACTTAAGCTGAGATAGGATGATCATGAGTTCAAAGCCACCTGAGCTACACAGTGAGTTTGAGGCCAGTCTAGGCTATATGGCAAGATCCTGCTTCAAAACAAAACAAAATTAAAAAAAACAAATACAAAAATAATAAAAAGGAAAGGAATTAAAAAGAAACAGTGTGGCCTAATGGAAGTAAGTTAGATTATTGGAGGTGTGCCTGCTAAGTGACTATTGGGGTCACAATCCATTCTTCTTCCTCTGTGTTACTTCCTGGCTATGCCCTCCCCCTCCCCCTCAGCATGTGTGCTGTGTTGCCGTAGACACCTGCCCCCAGTGCTCTGAAGGATGCCTGCTACCCATAGACTGAAACCTCTGCAATTATTCTCTGAAATAAAACGATTCATTTTTGTAAGTTGATTATCTTAAGTATTTTGCCACAGTAATGGGAAACTGACTAACACAGGAATTGGCTGATTTTTCAGGACTTGACTGATTTTTTTTAAAAAGTGTTTAGAACAGTCTTGCTAAGCGTTGGAAGATGTAATGAACCAAGGGCCCAGAGCTTGCCTTCCCATCCTCCTTCCCAAGCTCTGACAGGAAACATTTTTATCCTTGCTTCTCTCTCTCTGTCTCTGTCTCTGTCTCTGTCTCTGTCTCTGTCTCTCTCTCTCCCTCTCTCTGTTTCTTTCTCTCTCTGTCTCTCTCTCTCTCTTTCCTTTTTAGATTTTTGTTGGATCGATTGGTTTGCTTTTTGTTTTTTTTTCTTTTGAAGCAGCCTTTTTTCTTCCACTGTTGAGAGGAAGTCATGACTGCCGGTGAGTGGTATCAAGCACTTAGTGGTCTATTTTGGAGAATCCACTTGTCACATGAGCATGGAGAAGGTGGGAGAGAGGCCACTGACCACCATGCTCCTGAAGCATGCTGAAAAATACCAGGGGAGAGGCTCAGATCCTGACTTGGACTCTGTGGGCATACCCAATCAATGATTTCCACCTCTTCAGTGGTTTACTCACTTATCCTGTGGATTTTGATGACTTCTCTGTGCCAGGCACTTGTGCTGCAAAGGAAATCATGAGGAGCATGGATGTTCTTGTCCCTGTGGAACATAGAGTCCAGTGACAGAAAGCACCTTTATATTACTGTAATGAAACACCTGAGATAATTTAGCAACTTATAAAGAGGAAAGGTCTTTTCAGGCTCACAGAGAGCAAGTAAAATGATCATTTTTCTTAATGAATGGATCAGGTGACAATTGTCACTTTTGGCTTGTCTAGCCAATACGTGGGTGCTTTTTCATGGTGGATCTTGAATGCTAGTGGGGTGGGTTAGTCTATACAGGGGCAGGGCTAGAAACCAGCTAAGGCCCACAGGGAGTTTGTAAATGTGACTTGGCTACTACTGTCACTGTGTGCACTGGGCAAATAGCTGACCATGTGAGCATCTGCTTCCTCAGCTGTACAGTTGGCATAATGCCTGACTCATGAAAGTCTGTGGGTCCAATGAAATGACACCCATGTATGGTGCTATGTCCATGCAAGTGTCACCTGATAGCTTGCAAAGCATTCTTGACTCAGAATTGTTTATTAGAGGCAAAAATCATTGATTAGCAATGATACCAGACTGGCTCATCTGCAGAGGGATGTAGCAGTACATAACGGGCAGAGGTACCTGTGAGGGCACAGGGACTCTGACACCTTGCTAGTTAGGAGTGGGAATGGCTAGATGTTTTCCTGTCATGATTTCCACTGGAAGCCTAGGAAGTAAGGCGGCCTCTCCTGCGCATGTCTATGGGAGAGTTTAAGTTCATGGTTTAGGTTTTAAAACTGCAATTTGAGCCCATTAGAGAGAGATTGGGCTACTGACATACATGAGGAAATAGTGCATTAGCCTATTTCCTTCCTGTAAAGACCTGTAAAAGCCAGTGTGATTTTTGCAGAATGAGGTTGTTACAGCCAGTAATCGGCCAGCCCAGCACTGGAAGCTTTGAAATCAACCAGACCAGGTCAAAGGGGCTCTGTGTTGGTTTGGGAATGGGAACTAATTCATCTTAATATTTGCCTTGATCAGATGGAAGAACACTGGACCCCACTTCCTAGTTGGGGAAGCTGAGGCTTTGGAAGTCTACAAAGCTTCCCTAAAGTCAAAGGGCAGTAGGTGATGGAGTTAGGATTCTGGGAACTGCATTCCTTGGGGGCTTGGGGGCACTGTCTGTGTGTGGGCAACCTGGGGGTAGGGGCCTCTAGAGGTGAGGAGCCTCAGAGAGGAAAAGCCCCCAGTGGGGCAGAGCAGATTTGCCAGTCCTGCCACATTCTGGGCAGCCTCCTAGAGCAGTGGGGGTGGGCATGTAACCCAGAAAAGGCACCACAGAAAGCGCCTGACATGTGGCCTCAGCGGGCAAAAAGCTCCCAGGCTCCTAAGCCTGGCATCTGCTGTACCCTTAGCCCAGGGAAGCAGCTGAGGGCCAGCAGGCCTCACGCAGAGTACAGATGCACCATTGCGGGGACTGGGCCCGAGGAGCAGCGGCTCCCAGCCTGCACAATTGCCTTTTGATCTCTCTGCTTCCTCATCAGAAAGCAGATGCAATAAAGTGGCACAGAGCATTGGGAAGCTTTGAGTATAATGCTGTTTAGTCGTTTAGAGGGCTTTGAACTCTTTGGGGTTGAGGTTTATTATGATCATTTGGATGGTGAATGTAATTATCACACCATATATTTTGCCCCCAAACTTACTTCATTTCTTTCTCTCTCTTTGCTCAAGACTAGTGTTCTACCACGTGAGCCACAGCTCTACTCCTGGCTTTTTCAGTGCTTAAATGGTGATTAGAGTGTCACATACTTTCCTGCCAGGGCTGGCTTCAAACCACAATTTTCAGTTCTCAGCCTCCTGAGTAGCTAGGAATACCGGCATACCCCACCAATGCCAGGCCAGAAACTCTTATCTTAAAAAACCATTAGCTGTGATTTTACTAATAGGATGGTTCCATTCTGCTGGGCACATAGCCAGGAAACATTTGAAGTCAGTGAAGGAAGTTCATGGCAGAAAAGCTGGTGGGGCCTCTGCTGGGGTCTCTGAGTACCCCCAACAAGGTGGGGAACAGATGGGAGCCTTTAGCTCTGAGCTAGTATATAGGACAGGAACAGAGACTTCAGAATTAAAGATGGATCCCTCCCCAAAGTTGCTCTACAGGGACCATCAAGCAACAGGCCCATCAGCATTCCTAGGGGCCCATCTGTCCCCTCCCCACTGGTTCTCAGCCACAGCATTTTACCTCTTTCAGACGCCATCCTCAGCACACATCCTTGCTCTCTTCTTTCTCTCTTTCTTTCTTTCTTTCTTTCTTTCTTCCTTCCTTCCTTCCTTCCTTCCTTTCTTTTTTCTCTCTTTCTCTCTTTCTTTCATTCTTTTTTGCCACTCCTGGGGCTTGGGAATCGGCCTGAGCACTGTCCCTGGCTTTGTTTTGCTCAAGGCTAGCACTCTGCCACTTGAGCCACAGCACCACTTCTGGCTTTTTCTATATATGTGGTGCTGAGGAATCGAACCCAGGGCTTCATATATACAAGGCAAGCACTCTACCACTAGGCCGTATTCCCAGCCCCATCCCTTTTCTCTGAAGGAGCATTTATTTACTGAATGCTGACTCCATTCCAGGAGGATAAGAAGGGTAAGAGGCAAAGAGGACTGTGTAGAGTTATGCACAGCTTTGTGCTCAATGGGTTATGGCTATAGTGACAAGGAGTATTGGCAGGCCCTTTGCGGTAGGGAGTGGAAACGAGAGATAGAGAGGGAAGAAGAACTGTGTGGATACTGGCTCAGTGTGGAGGGGATCAGGACCAGGGGGCCACCAGGAGACGGGATGCATGGCTGGTATGCTACCACTTGAGCCACACCTCCATTTCCAGCTTTTTTTTTTTTTTCTAATTAGTTGGAGACCAGAATCTTCCAGATTTGTCTGACCAGGATGGTTTCAAATGGATATTCTCAGATCTCAGCCTCCTGAGTAGCTAGGATTATGGGTGTGAGCCACTGGAACCTTAGAGCAGTGTGGCTGCTGTCTCAACTACGAATGGGTCTATGCATGGCATCGACTTGCAATTGCTGAATGCAGAAATGCAAAAGTTCCTTCTGCAGAGAAATGGGACCATGCACATGCACACATGTTTGTGTGTGTTTGCACACACCACACACACACACACACACACACACACACACATGCCCATGGGGGAAGGAATCAGATGAGAAAGTCCAGGCCTCAGATCTTTGGTTCTCTGTGTCTTAGCCATGTGAGAAGTGTTCATCTCTAAGGTCCCCTCTGCAGACTGTGGATTTTGTGTGCTTGGGCTGACATCACATTAATAAGCAGGTGTTACTCTAAGGCAGCCCCCGTGTACTGCTGAGCCTAGTGTACCTATTTTCATTTCACTGTGCGCTCTCTCTCCCTCTCTTTTTCTCTCTCTTTGCCTCTTCTTATTAGGTCTGTTGTTGCTCAAACTCCCTCATGCTCTGAAAACTTTAGAGATTTAACCCACATGCTGCTTGCTAGCTGAGAAGCGCAGGCATCTGGAAGCAGGATCCAGCATCCCATGCTCAGCCCAGCTGAAAGAGGGAAAGGACAGGTGACAGTGGCCAGCGGGCCCTTGGAGTAGTTTGTACAGAGTTGCTGCTCACACCCTCAGACTGGCGAGCCATGAGGCCCTGATGGCATTGTGCTATTCCGAGAGGACTCCCGAGTCCCACCTCTTATTACAGCCCACACCCTAAGACCAGGTGTTGGCTGCTCACGCCTGTCGTTCTGGCTCCTTATGAGGCTGAGATGTGAGGATTGAGGTTTGAAGCCAGCCCCAGACAGAAAAATCCTTGAGACTCTGATCTCCAATGAACCAGCAAAATGTTGCAAGTGAAGGTGTGGCTCAAGTGAAGTGCTAGCCTTGAGCAAAAAAGCCAATTGAGATTAGGAGGCCCTCAGACCTTCCTCCCCCTTCTCCCCCTCCCCCATCCTCCCCCCACAGCAGGAGGACTGTGCTCCTGTTACCATCTCTTCTCAATCACAGGATGACCAGGTGCCATTCTTTCTCACTGACAAGTGGCTGAGGAAAAGCTGACCTCTGCTGTGGACAGCCCTGGAGTGAGCTGCCCCTTGACACTGGCCGAAGGCCATCCATGACAGAGCCCCCTTGGGGAAATGAGCCATGGTGAGGCTTCGAATGATTAGGAAACTATTCATCTAAATTGGGTTAAAAAAAAAAAATCCAGGTCGAGGGCCCTGCCTAGCAAGCCAGAGGTCTTGGGTCTAATCCCCAGCACTGAACAACAAACAAAACAAACAAAAAAAGGGCTTGGAATGTGGCTTAGTGGTAGAGTGCTGGCCCAGCATGCATGAAGCCCTGGGTTCGATTCCGTAGTACCACATAAACAGAAAAGGCCGGAAGTGGTCCTGTGGCTCAAGTGGTAGAGTGCTAGTCTGAAGCAAAAGAAGCCCCTAGGACTGGCAAGAGAGAAGGGGGAAAAAAATAGAATCGGCAGATTAAGACCAGTATTCTTAAGACCAGAAGAATTCTGTCACCCCAGGGTGGTACCACTTCAAGGACCAGGCCAAAATGACTAGTTCTCAGCAAGGCAGCTCCCCCACACACACCCAGAAATGGGAACTTGAGAATACACTTCACTTCCGTGCAATTGTGACAACCCAGCTGATTCAGTGGGATTCTGTGTGGTGCTTTCCACCTGTATGGCCGATTATTCTGTTTGGATCTTCTTTAAATTAGGACAAACCGTGCCAGCATGGTGCTGCCATTGTCACTCCGTTCTGTTTACTCCCAGCTCTCTTTAAGATGGAAAAGGCTAGAACCTGCGTCCTAATGGCCCAATTAGTCCTAATGCTACGTAGTGTTGACTGTTTAGTTACCACCATATTGTGTACAGAACTAATTGTGGTGAAAGCAAATGAATGGTCAGGAAACAAACAGGCTACTAGAAAATAATTACTTGGAGTGTTTCTCTTTAGTGCCTGTGCAGCGGATTTCATTATAGTCAACAGCCCCTAAGCTGCTCGAAATAGCGGTATTTGTCATTTTCATAGAAACTTGATAATGACATTAATTTATCTTAATGGCCTGTTCTATTGTTATAAATAGTAAAATTAGCTTAAATTGTCTTGCTTTTGCTGGTTTTGGATGGCTGCAGAGGGCCCCACAGCAGCCGACGAGTAGATAATTTGGTGTGCTTGACAGATTTCCAATAATTTGTTATGTGGAACATGAGTAATGCTAGTACCATTAATGTTCATTTTCCTCTAAATTCATTACTGCCCTTTTCCCTTTTATCTGTTTTAATGTCTGGGCCATTTTTCTATATTTCAAGTGGAGCCACAGAGCCTATTCATATTCAGCCGGCTATTAACATTCTGAACATAGCGAACATCCTGCAGAAAAACAGGTCTTTATGAAATGATGAGCTGTCAGGAAAGCAGGCAGAACGAGGGGCCTGCTGGTATCAGGGCCTGGTGTAATTAAGTCAAATGTAATTTTAAAGAAATTTAAATGTTTTCATTTATGGCAAAGGTAAAACACACTCAAGGGAGAATCTAAGATGGTGTAAATCCATTGCTAACATTCATCTCTCCTCTGTTAGAAGACTCCATTCCAAGTCTCGTGGCATTTGATCAAAGGTTATTATGGGGTGTTCTCTATAAATTTGATTCTAATTAATCCCTGAAAAATATTGTGGTTCATCTCATTTCTGTAAGCTGATATTGTTGTCACAATATCTGGAACAAATATGAGTGTTCTCTCTGGTTTTTGTTGTTGTTGTTGTTGTTTTCCAATAGTGGGGCTTGAACTCAGGGCCTGGTTGCTATCCTTTATCTTTCTCAAGGCTGGTGCTATACCATTTGAGCTACAGCTTCACTTTTGTTTTTTTGCTGGTTAATTGGAGATAAGAGTCACAGACTTTCCTGCCCAGACTGGCTTCAATATATAATCCTCAAATCTCCACTGCCTCTTGAGTAGCTGGGATACAATAGCTACAATATAGTGTACACAGAAAGTAATGTACTTGCTTTTTGCTTCAAGTCTCTGTTGTTTCAGGGGTTAGAGTAGACCACAAAACTGTTTGCTTCAGTTTTCCAGTGGTTTCTAAGCATACTTCCCTGTGTTCTTTAAGGTTTCTATAGGAAGACTACTAAATAGTAATGGAGATGTGTTCATCTTTATAACAGACATCTTGTGCCCAACAAACATGAAGAGACTGTATAACATTTATCCTGTACACGTAGCGACCACTATAACTCAAAGCCAGCTTCATGTGATAACTGGGTAGAGTGGGGCTAGGGGCCACTCCCCACCCTGCCCCAACAACTCAGGTGTAAAACCCTCGGGATTGGACAGATGGAAACACATACATATTTATTAATTACAAAATAGGCTTTAAATATTATAAATGGAATCTTTTTATTTTGTGTTGGTACTGGGGCTTGAATTCTGAGTCTGGACACTGTGCCTTAGCTGTTTCGCTTAAGGCTAGCACTCTATCACTTGAGCCACATTCCACTCCAGCTTTTTGGCAATTAATTGGAGATAACCGTCTCACAAACTTTCCTGCTCAAGCTGGTTTTGAACTGATCTCAGTCTCCTGCATAGCTAGTAGTACAGCACATTTTTAAAAAGCGAAGTTTTAGCTGTATGTAGGTATAGGCGCATTCCTAGCTAACCACTCTTTTAAAAAGTGAAGTTTTAGTTGGGTCTAGCTACTCAGGAGGTTGAGATCTGAGGATCAAAGTTCAAAGTCAGCTCAGGCAGTAAAATCCATGAGACTCTTATCTCTAAATAAGTACCAAAAAAGTCAGAAGTGGAGCTGTGGTACAAGTGATAGAACACTAGCTTTGAGAAAAAAAAGCTTAGAGACAATGCCAAGGCCCTGAGTTCAAACCCCAGGATGCCCCCTCCCCGCCCTGCCAAGGGATTTTTTTTTAAAGGAAACTGATTTTCTTGTGATGCTTTATTCTAAAAAATAATGAAGATTCTCTATCATAAACTATCAACACTGTTCCTAGGTCTCATGGCTCTGACTGCTCAGGATAGATCCACTGAGGGTTTGGTTTTATTTTTTAAAATAGACTCTAAATACTTTTTTTTCAACAAGTCTCCAGATGACAACTTTCACACTGAAACAGCAAACCTACATTTAAAGAACTTTTTCTTTTCATAAGACAAAGTTCTTTCTCTCCCCCCCCCCCCCACCGCCCCAGAAACAAACCGATTTTAAAAGCAGCCTGCTCAATAAAATCACTCAAATGTACTCTTGAGTACATCCCTCCAAAGCTTGGGGAGGAATGAAGGATAATGTACTAATAATGTAATGTATCAGAGAGGCAATTCATAAAATATTTATCTTAAAGCAGAAAATGTGTCTGTCTGCCTTGTTCATTTATAAAATAATAGTTTAGGAGAATTAGGTACCAGCTAAGTCCCTTCGTCTAAATAGTTGGCTTCACCCGGAGTCCATTAGACTGGGTTATGTATCTGCTGTGGAAGACACAGCCGTCAGTGATGCATAATGGATCATGAAAGATAAATGGAATTAGGCAATTGAATAATTAGAGTGGTGTCCACCAGAACAGCTCTAAGTAAAGGGCTGCAGGGATTTCCATTAGAAACCTCCATTTCAATGGTTACAAATCCATCTGAGGGAATTTGGCTGGGGCTGGAAGTTAGTACCAAGTGGGAAAGGGAGGGGAAAGAAGAGGCACCTTGCTACTCAAAGGTCAGGCCTACATGACTTATCGTGTCATGGTACTGAGAGACTTGAGCCTGCAATCCTCCCCATTCAAGCACCTTCATAAAAAGACATATGTTTCTTAGGCGGGAGGAATTATGTTCTATCTGGTCCTCTGTACTTAGGCTTGGAACCCTCTTAGCACCTATGAATGCTATGAATGCTGCACCCTAAGATGGTGCAGTGTGCATGCACCCTGTAGAAGGGTGCTCAGCCATCTGCAAGTCACCTCCTCTTTTACCTTTTGTCCCTCCATTTCTATACCTCCCCTTAAACTCTCCCAAATATATAGACAAACAAGACAAAAAAAGAAAATGGAAAAAGATCAAACCTCTTGTTTCGAAATGCAGCAATGGTACTCACTAGACACTATGTTGAAAATGAACCATACAGCTTCTGGGTGGAATGTGAAGGGAAAACTAGGAGAGAGGGAGGGAACAGTGTGGAAAAGGAAATGTGCTCTCTGCCTGACTTATGTAACTGTAACTCGTCTCTTTTTAGCGTTTTCCAATAAAAAAAATAATAATAAAGAGTTACACCCTCAATATGTTGATCTTCCCTGATAAACTGTCAAACACATACCCAGAAGTAATGCTTTTACCAATTCTCCAAGAACCCCCAAATCCAGTCAACTTGGCACCCACCATCACATTTTATTCAAAAGTTATCCCAGAGTGTCCCATAGATGGCTCCTAAGGTCCCACTGTTACAAAGACTAGCTTCCCATCATCCTCTGCTTGGCTTATTGGTACCATCCCCACCTTCTTCTCTCCTGACTCCGGCCCCTCTCATGACTGGCTGGTCCCTTCTGCAACCTCAGCCTTGTACTGAAACCACAGCTTCTTCAACTTCTGACCCTCTCCTTTCCCCAGCTTCCTTATATAAGATGAAATATAGGCTCAGTCCTCTCAGTGCCTAAGGAGCAGCACCTTACCAAACAATCTTTCAACCATCTATCACCCTTCTTGCTGATGGCAGGCAGGATCTAGCTTGCATGTGGCTGCTGATGGCCTTATACTGCCAGGTCTCTAGGTCATGCGTGTCTCCACCCTGCCTGTCCTTGCCCCACTTTTGGCAGAGGGGTGAATATTGTGCCATGCCTCCTCCTTGAGCTTATTTATCTCTTGGCACTCCATGGCATTACTTGGTTCTCTTCCACGTGTCTTCAATTTCAACTGCTATCTGCACACAGATGACTTTCAGCCAACTACAGTGTTAGGACATGTGACTATCACTCAGGTGCATAGAGACTCAATCTTTCTGCCACCCTGTAACATTCCCCTGGCTGCACACCAGTCAAGGTTCCAAAGGTGACCCCTGCTTTGCTTCTCAGAGCCCCTCCATTGCTCTGTCTGCTCTTCAACGTCACATCAATGGAAATCACCCAAGATGTTCTTTTAGTGTCTTGCTGCTCTTATGGAGCTGAACATCAGAGGGATTCAATCATGTTGTCACCATGTCAGTGACAGATTGCTTTTTCTTGCCCCAGTAGGAATTCATTCCCTCCCTATTCTTTGACTGATAGACTTTGAGGGCTGTTTAGTTTTTGTTTTATGCTTTGGCTAGTCTACCTAAAGATGGTCTAGACCTTGGCTATTGGGAATAAAAATGCTGGAAATGTCTTGTACGTGGCCTTTGAGAAAACCAAAGGGTTTTTCAAAGTGGGTGTAAAAATGTGTACCTATACCACAATGCTTTAGAGTTCCAGTTGCTCCCTTTCCTCATCAACATCGGTATTGTGAGTCTCTTAATTCCCATTATTCTGGTGGTAGAGCACATACTTTTCATAATTTTTTGTCTAGTTTCAAACTTTATTTTTTCCAGTCCTGGGGCTTGAGCTCAGAGCCTGAGCACTGTCCCTGGCTTCTTTTTGCTCAAGGCTAGCACCCTGCCACTTGAGCCACAGCACCACTTCTGGCCGTTTTCTATATTTGTGGTGCTGGGGAATCGAACCCAGGGCTTCATGTATACGAGTCAAGCACTCTTGCCAGTAGGCCATATTCCCAGCCCCCTCAAACTTCTTGAAAGCCCTATTTTTATCCTTTTATTGGCATTTAAAAAGTAATATTTTTATTCTTTTATTGGCATTAAAAAAAAATTTGTCAAGCTGAGCACAGTAATGAGTGCCTGGAGTTCCAGACACTCAGAGGCTGAGGTGGGAGGATTGCTTGAGGCCAGGAAAAAAAAATGTTGGCTAGGATAGGTTAAAAAAAAAAAAAGTTGGCCAGGCTGGGTGCTGGTGGCTCACACCTGTAATCCTAGCTCCTTAGGAGGCTAAGATCTGAGGACTGTGGTTCAAGGCCAGCCTGGGCAAAAAAGATTGTGATATTCTTATTTCCAGGTAACCACCAGAAAACTAGAAGTGGCACTGGGGCTCAAAATGGTAGAGTGCTAGCCTTGAGCAAAAAAGCTCAGGGACAATACTCTTCAAGCCCTGAGTTCCAGCCCTATGAATGGCAGAAAACAAACTAAACAACTAACAAACTAAACTAACAAACAACTAACAAACTAAAGTATTTAGAATTCCTAGAATATAAATTTAATAAAACTATTGAATAAAAATAATCTATGATGTAGCTCAGTGGCAAAGCGCTTGCCTGGAAAGTGCAACATCCTGGGTTTGATACCCAGTACCAAAAAAGAAAAGACAAAAAAAAAACACTACAGATTGTTTGCTTAATAAAAGAAGCATGTTGGGTCAGATTAACAATGGAAATAAAATGTGACTGAAAATTTTAAAAATAATTTTTAAAATGAATAAATCATATGTCATTGAACATTAATACTTCTCCGATTTGGGAAAGATATTTAAGTATTGTTTGTTTTCTATTTGTTATTTGTTTATCCATGAGCTTATTAGTTATTTATTTAGTGTTGGTTCTGGGGTTGAGACTCAGAGTCCATGAGCTCTTGCTTAGGTTTTTCTGTTCAAGACTGGCACTCTACTACTTAAGCCCCATCACCACTTCCCGCTTTTTTGCTGGTTAATTGGAAATAAGAATCACAAAGGCTTTCCTGCTTGGGTTACTTGGAACTGAGACCTTCAGATCTCAGCCTCCTTAGTAGTTAGGATTATAGGTGTAACCCATCATTACTCTGCTTGGTTTCTCTTCCAGTTTTTCTACCTCCCTGCACTGTAAGAAAACCCATGACGGGTTGGCTGGGCCTCAATGAGCTGTTTAACCTGCTGTGGGACTTCTGGCACATTTGCACAATCTCTTGGTAACCTGGTTTCTTCACCTACAAAGTTGGGATAATAGCAGAACATGGTAATAGAGTTGTTATGAGGATTAAGTAAGTTATTGCCCTTAGACTCAGCCCTGGCACTGAGTTAATACTCATTAAATCTCAGCTGTTACTGTCATCCAAAGACATTTATTGAATGTTATTTTTTTTCCCACTAGCAGTTAATAATAGCTCTTATAAAACTTAGGCACATATCAGGAGTCTGTGCTTTATTTCATTGGCTAATTGTTCTGTCCTTAAGCTATTATCATGTAGTTTTGTTGATTTAATAATAATAATATTTAATAATATTTTTAATAATTATATGGGAAGTTGAGTTCTTTGATTTTGCTTCTACTTTCCTTCCCCGAAATACTCTTCCCTGTTTAGTTTCCTGATAGATTTTTTCATATGATTCCGATGGGATCTTAATTAGTGCTGGAGTTCTACCTGTAACTATCTGTGGGAGAGCTTTGGTCTTTACTATTTCAAATCTTTCTAAAATAAAGCCCAATGCTTAACATACAGCTTTTCAATACTTTTTTCTTTCTTTATCTTACAAGAAGTTTATACTTTTCTTTCAAGGGATCTTGAAATCAGAAACTAGGTTAACTTTCAAATATATTCTTTAAACCTTTGGCAATTAAGATTTTCTTATCACTGTTTCCTTTTTATGTCCTGCATAATAGAGAATGATATATTTGGGGGCTTATGTTACATCAGGCATTTTAGGGAACCCAGGGATGATGGTTTTGGGTTTTGTAAGGGACACAGCAAAGTACCATTGGAAAAGCTCGGTGTTTTTAGTAGAGAGGTCAGCTGTCAATAAATCTGTTCCTCAAGGTGCTGCATGGGACTGAGGATCAGCTCCCATCTCTCCTGAGCCCCAGGCTCCTCTCTGACAATGACAACCAAGGAGAACTTGTGCTGGTGAGGAGAACTAAGGCCTTCTGGGACAGATAGAAAATGGTGGCTGGGGCCTACTCTAACATGGTGAGGGGGATTACTCAGCAAGACACATGTGCCCCGCAAGTGGTGATGGGGGAAGGGGTGGGATGACTCAGCCAAGATAGGTGAACCAATCACAAGACTCATTGTAGCACATGGCCAATTAGAACAAGAGCACACCTTAAGGGGGCGGAGGCAAGGAACCCTATATAGTGTTCCCCATACAGTACAAGGAGTCCCTTTTGCTATTTCTTTTGCTGGTTTCTTTCAGTGTTAACTTTGGCTTTTAAATAAACCCACCTTGCCTGCTTTAAACTGTTCCTGCCCTTTCATTTTTCCTTAGGTGGAGGAAATGAACCTGAACCCTATCGCCAGAACTGCAGCCTTTCTTATAAGCCATATCAGCTGCTAGAAATATAGTCAGAAAAATGATGCCAGCAGCACAAAGAGCTGTTTGTACACCTATGTTTGTAACAGCATTATTTGTAACAGCTAAGAAGTGGAAACAACCTGGTGTCTATCAGTATATAGATATGAATGGTTAAAACTGTGATGTGGTGTGTGTGTGTGTGTGTGTGTGTGTGTGTGTGTGTGTGTGTGTGTATGAAAGTCATGCTAAATCACATATGAACCTGAAGGACATTATACTAAGTGAAACAGCCACATAGAAGAGATATTGTCTGGATTCACACATATCATCAGTGCTGGTTAGCTTTCCATCACTATTACAAAGACTAAACAAGATAATCAGCTTACAAAGAGAAAAAGGCTGGTCATAGTTTTGGAGGCTCTGGTCAATGCTTTCTTGGCCCTGGTGATTTTAGGCCAGTGGTAGCACATCATAATGGGAGCATGTGGTGGAAAGGAGCCACTCATCTCCTGTTCACGAAGGAAAAGAGAGAGGGGAAACTGGGGTTCCAAATTTCCTCTGAAGGCCTCCCACTGGGCCCAACAGCACCACGCTGAAAATCAGTTCTTTAGCAGGCGGACCTTTGGGGGACATTGAAGATCCAAATTTTGTCAGTGAGGGGTATAGAAGAAGTCCAAGTCACAGAGATAGGAAGTAGAGTGGTGGTTATGGGGAGTTAGTTTTTCTCTTAATGGGGTTAGGGTTTCAGTTTCACTAGATGAAAGAGTTCAGCTAGGTGCTGGTGGCTCACACCTGTAATCCTAGCTACTCAGGAGGATGAGATCTGAGGATCACAGAGGTTCAAAGCCATCCCAGGCAGAAAAGTCTGTAAGACTCTTTAACCAGCAAAAAGCCAGAAATGGAACTGTGGCTCATGTGGTAGAGTGTCAGCCTTGAGCAAAAAAGCCAAGCAAGAGTGTGAGGCCCTGAGTTGAAGCCTTAGTATTGGCATGTATGCAGGCTAACACACGCACACACACACACACACACACACACACGATGAAAGAGTGAAAAAGTTCTAGAGACGAACAGTAAGGATTGTTATACAGAAATGAGTTAGAACATCACTACCACTAAGACTCTAATAAAAATTAGCAATAATAAATATTGTGGCACTTTGCACAATTCCTTTATGCTAATAAAAATTTGGGGAAAATAAAAAGGATCCTTGACAGATGTAGCACTTTATTTGGGACATCTCAGCTCCAGGGATCTTGAACAAATTTTCAGTCATTATGAACTATAAGTAATGAGGTTGGATGTGTAGCTCAGTTGGTAGAGCATAGTTAATGAGAATAAGCGTCAGATATTGAGTGTGAGTCGCTAGTCTTGGACTTTAAAAAAAAAGTAGAAATAAAATATAAGTAATAATATTGTATGTTGGGAATTAGAACCCTCCTACATTTCCTTTGAGGATGTAAAATGGTAGAGTTGTTTTAGAAAAGCTATTCAACATTTCCTGAAAAAGTTAAAATATACCATATGACCCTATTTTATATCCACAAGAATTTAAAACATCTATGTAAAAACTTATATGCCAATGTTTTTTTTTTGGCCAGTCCTGGGCCTTGGACTCAGGGCCTGAGCACCATCCCTGGCTTCTTCCCGCTCAAGGCTAGCACTCTGCCACCTGAGCCACAGCACCCCTTCTGGCCGTTTTCCATATATGTGGTGCTGGGGAATCGAACCGAGAGCTTCATGTGTAGGAGGCAAGCACTCTTGCCACTAGGCCATATTCCCAGCTCTATATGCCAATGTTATTCAACATTATTTATATTAGCTGAAAAGGGAAAAGAACCCAGATGACTCTCAACTGATAAATAAAATGTGGGATATTTATAGAATGGAATATTATTTGGCCATCAAAAGGAATCATGCACTGCCAGGCACTGGTGGCTCACACCTATAATCCTATCTACTCAGAAAGCTGAGATCTGAGGACTGCGGTTCAAAGCCACCTTGGGCAGGAAAGTCAGTGAGACTCTTATCTCCAATTAACCACCAGAAAACTGAAAGTGGTGCTGTGGCTCAAAGTGGTAGAGCGCTAGCCTTGAGCTGAAGAGCTCAGGGGGACAGTGCCCAGGCCCAGGGTTCAAGCCCCATAACAAAGAGAGAGAGAAAGGGATGGGGAGAGAGAGAGAGAGAGAGGGAGAGAGAGAGGAATCATGTACCAATATGTACCACAACATAAATGAACCCAGAAAATACGGTGTTAAGTGCAAAAATCTAGTCATAAACAATATACACTGTTGGTTCCACTTCAATATCTCAAATAGGCAGATCCTCATGTCAAGACAAGAGGCCACTAGAGATTGCTAGTGGGTACTGGGACTTTGGGAAAGTTCTAGAGTTAAGAGAGTGGTGATACACAATTTTTTTAATGTCTGGAAAATCACTGAATTATCTACTTTCTCCCTTCCTCCCCCGTGGACTTGGGGCTTGAACCCAGGGCCTGGGCACTGTCCCCAAGCCTCTTTTTTGTGCTCAAGGCTAGTGCTTTACCACTTGAGCCATAGCACCACTTCTGGGGGATTTTTGGGGGGTAATTTTTTGGAGATTAGAGTCTGACAGATTTTCTTGCCTGGGCTGGCTTCAAACCGTGATCCTCAGATCTCAGCCTCTTGAGTAGCTAGGATTACAGGAGTGAGCCACAAGCGCCCAGCTAAGCATTGCCTTTTGCAAAAACTGACTTCCTGTCTGTAAGGAGCTCTGCATCGACCTGGTAGAGTAACTCATCACCTCTAGTTCAAATCCCAGCGCCCCATCTGCTCTAGCTCTAGGCTTTCTTTCCCATCCCAGGCAGCCAGCCAAGTCTTCAGGGAACAAAACTCATATGGTTTCCAAAAAAAAAAAAAAAAAATCTGTGTGTCCCGGGAAGACGTGTGCATGGGTGGGTGGGAGATGAACCAACTCGAGTTAGCTCTGAATCGGCACACATAGGAGAAGGTTCAGCTGCGGCAGGGCAGCGGGGGTGGGCAGGTAATGGACTTTATGAGGGAAAGCTAACAGGATCAACCCTTGACCTCCCCAAACTGGGCTGTGTGTGTGTGTGTGTGTGTGTGTGTGTGTGTGTGTGTGTATGTGTGTGTAAGAGAGAAAGAGAGACCCTGTCCTGACAGCCTCAAACCACCACAACCCCCTCCACCTTTACCTCCTTACATGTTATTTTTTGTTTCTGTCATTTCTTTCAATGTGCTATGAAATCTGTTTTCCCAATAAAGTTCAAAGAAAAAGAATGTTGAAAAATGCTGCTACAAATCCGATGACTGGGAATGCCAGGCGACATCTCCAGGACCCTGAGGGCAGAGGTGCACCCACGGGGAGCTGGGGCTTCGGAGGACTGGATGGCGGCGTGCTGAGTCCTGGAAGTGCAGGCTGGCACACCTGCCCAGAGCCTGGCAGAGGGCAGAGGCTAGCAATCAACAGAAAGCTGCTAGGCATTGGCTGAGGTGCCCCAAGAGAGCAGTGTCCCCACCACAGTAGACACTGCTCAGGACAAGGAGCCGGAAGAGGCAGCTTCCATGGCCACCAGGCAAGGCCATCCACCGTCCTGACCCACAAATGGCCTCCAGGCAAGGCTATCCACTCTCCTGACCCATGAAGCTACAAGGTTCCGGCCACAACACCCTGCGTCTTACTTCTTAGATGGATTCGAAGTTTGAAAACCTGAGTGTTAACAGAGAGAATGGAAATGATACTGTTTTGTGTGTGTGTGTGTGTGTGTGTGTGTGTGTGCAGTATGTGTGCCAGTTGCCAATGCTGGGGCTTGAGCTCAGGGCCTGGTATTCATGTGTGTGTGTGTGTGTGTGTGTGTGTGTGTGTGTGTGTATGTGTGTGTGTGTGTGTGTGTGTGTGTGTGTATGTGTGTTGGTCCTGGGGCTTGAACTCAGGGCCTGACTGTGGTCTCTGAGCTTTTTTCTTTCTTTCTTTACCACTTTAGCCACAGCTCCACTTCTGGCTTTTGGGGTAGTTAATTGGACATAAGAGTCTTATGGACATTCCTGCCCAGGCTGGCTTTGAACCACAATCTTCAGATCTCAGCCTTCAGAGTAGCTAGGATTACAGGCGTGAGCCATGACACCTGGCTGTTCTCTTGATTTTAGTACTAGAGCCCCCATCTGGTTCCAGAGTGAGCTCCAAAGTCTGACTCAATTTCCTTACTGCAGGCCGGTGTTCCCACCCAGAACAACCATGAGATGCTTAATACAGATCAGATTTGTCTCCTTGTGGACCCCCTTCTTCTCCCAAGGCCTCATGCCAAAAATCAACAACAACAAAAGCCTTCTGTGGTACCATCTGTTACTTTCCATTTTTATTCCTATAGTTCCCATCTTCCTAACTATTCTGTTACTAAATTCAGGTCATTGGGTCCACAGGCCAGAAAGTTTTTGGTGTTGCTGGAGAAAGAACTTACAATGGACAGGGAGGAGACATAAGACATAAGCAGGCCTATTTATGTGAAGCAAAAGGAGAGCAAAGCAAGAATGCAGCTTTCAGATACAGTATCAGGCAGGCTAGAGACACAGCCCTGCAATCTCATGCTTTTATGAGGTCTCTAGACAGAGCTGGTCCTAGAAAACTGGGTTAATAGGTCAATAGCCTTGGGAGGCTTGGCTAGGTGCCATCAAGTCCTCTCATGTTGGGTGGGTGGCTTCTTGGCTCTGGATGGCCATCACTGGTTCTGTCATTTTCTATAGGTTGTGAGTTGGCCAGACTCTGATGTATTTCACAAATGCTTCCCATAACATCAGCACTCTAGGGTATAAATGGTTTCCTTCCTTCCTTCCTTTCTTCCTTCCTTCCTTCCTTCCTTCCTTCCTTCCTGCCTGCCTGCCTGAATGCCTCCCTCCCTCCCTCCTTCCTTCCTTTCTTTGAAATTAATACAACACCATCATTCTCAGCCACCATGTCTTCTAATTCTTTACCTAACTTCTTCTTTTTCACTTTCTCCTCCCCTTTTTCCTCCTTCTCTTCCCCTCTTCCTTCTGCTCCTCCTCTTTCTCCTCCTTCTCTTTTTCCTTCTTCATGCCAGTACAAGGGCTTGAACTCAGGGCTTTGGCTTGGCTTATTTACTCAAGGCTGTCTCTACCTCTTGAGCCACAGCTCTACTTCCAGGCTTTTGCTGGTGGTTAATTGGAGCTAAGAGTCTCACAGACTTTCCTGCATGGGCTGGCTTTGAGTTGCAGTCCTTAGATCTCAGCCTCCTGAGTAGCTAGGATTATAGGCATAAGTCACCTGTGTTGAAATCCACCTACCTTCTCTATCATTCCATTCTCAAGGAGTCTAGCTCAAAGTTTCTGAGTACCATTATCTCATAGTCACCTTTGGGCTAGCAAGTTCTCTCCATGCAGAGAATGCGCCCGGCCATCCACATTCCCCAGCTCCTTCACCCTTCAGGGATCTGGCCGGGTACATCAGCACCAGCTTCGGCAGTGGCAGAGACAGGGAAGCAGCTCCTGCAGGATGGTCAGTACCTGCAAGGCCACCCCACGGCACAAGCTCACCACTGAGGTGGAAGCACCCATTCTACTCAACATAGGAGCACAGAACACAGATAACCATAGAAATCATGAGCTGGGCACTGGTGGCTCACACGTGTAATCCTCACTACACAGGAGGCTGAGATCCGAGGATCATAGTTTGATGCCAGCCTGGGCAGGAAAGTCCATGAGACTCATGTCCAATTAACCACTGAAAAGGTAGAAGTGGAGCTGTGGGCTCAAATGGTAGAGCACTAGCCTTGAGTAAAAAGCACTGGAACAGCACCTAGGCCCTGAGTTCCAGCCCCAGGACTGGTACACATTAAACACACACACACACACACACACACACACACACACCACACACACACACAATGGCCATGAATGCTACTGGGTCATAGGCTCCCAGTATTTTGTGGGCTGAAGGAGGAAGAGGATGCTGAAGTTTTAGGCAAGGTGTAGGGTGGCCCTCACTGAGAATGTAGCCAAGCCCTGAATTCAAGCCCCAGTGCTAGCACAAAACAAACAACCCACTGTAGAAATTGCCCCTTAGATTTAGTTTACAAAGTATGTTTACACCTTTTATCTCCTTGTAGCTTATACCTCTTCTCTCCTCCTTTATGAAGCTGAAAGGCTGCTGTCATCTTCCCTTTGGACAGGTAGGTAAGATGGTCCAGCCAAGGCTTACAGTAGTGGTGAGGTTTTCTGACTCCAACAACCATGTTCTTTATCTTCTTCCAGAGAGAATTCAGGTTTTCCTGATTTCTCTCTCTCAGGTCTTATCAATGCTTCCCTTGATATTTAACTCCACATGCTCCTCCCTTGAAGTTAAGCGTTGTCGAAAAATCACTGGATTCCTTTAGAAGGTCACTTGAATGTCTCACATTTTGGGGAAATGTAGCTGATTTGGTACCCACAGAGTTTTCAGGCAGTGGTGACCTGGAGCAGAGTCCTTCAGTGACCCAAAGCACATCTCTTTCCAACCCTAGAATCAAGGCTGTCACTCCCCATGAGGGCCTCCTCCTTTTCCCAGCCCATGCCAAAGACATGTACCACACATTCTTCCCAGGAGGTGGAAAGAAACTTGCGGAATGACTAAGTGGTGACCAACTTATTATTGAAGTAAGGCGTGTCTCTGCATGGAGGTGTGACCATATCTTGTTTCAAGGCAGCCATCCCTGGTGTCTGTTTTTGTTTTGTTTTGTTTTGCCAGCCCTGGGCTTGGACTCAGGGCCTGAGCACTGTCCCTGGCTTCTTTTTGCTCAAGGCTAGCACTCTGCCACTTGAGCCACAGCGCCACTTCTGGCCGTTTTCTATATATGTGGTGCTGGGGAATCGAACTCAGGGCTTCATGTATGGGAGGCAAGCACTCTTACACTGTTTAGAAGTAAGGGCTAATTTGCATGTTGTCTCTGAGGCTCTTTGTCCAGTGCAGTTGATACAGATCGTGTCCACCCAGAGCCCTGAGGGAGGCATGTTCCTTGGCAATACAGTCAGCATAGATACAGGCCAATCCTTGGAGGGAATTTGGAAGCCTTGATCAGCTTGGGAGTGTCATTCATTAGTTGACATTTGCCAGGAAGCCAAGGAGCTGAGCCCCTACCCATGGAAAGCCGGTTATGCCTGCTGTGGCACGAATAAATGCTTATTCCCGTAAAACTCACACTGACATTTAATCATTTCCATAAGAGTGTGCAGAGGCAGGACCTTTAAGAGGTGCTTAGGCCATGAGAGCTCTGTAATTCTGGATCAATGGCACTATAAAAGGGTACCACCAGCTTGCTTAGGACTGTTGGCTGGGGAGATGTGGTCCTCCCCTCTGCACAGCATGCAAGGGGCCATCTTGGAATGAGATTCACTAACCTTGCTGGTGCCTTGACCTTGGACTTCCCAGCTGAACGATTTCTCTTCTCTATCAATCATTGCAGTCTGTGGTATTCACTTATAGCATCACAAAGCAGACAGATACACTCTCAGATCACACAGCTCTCTCCAGTCTTTGGCCCATGGAGACCTGTCAAACAGAAATCTATTGAAGGTTAAGAAAACTGAGGCACAGCGGGCAGGAAACAGGGCTACCAAGGGCTAAATCTGGCTCCACACACTTTCTCTCAGCTCAGTCTGTGCTTGGGCCCTCAGCTGCTCTTGCCCTGCCTCCCTCCTGAGCAGTAGTAATGCTTACAACACAGCCATGCCTATGCCCAGCCATGGGTGACCAACCCATCTGGGGAGTGAGCACAAAGAGGAGTGGGGAGGAGGCTGCTCCACAGTGAATATATCCCAATCTTGTATGGGCACTACACTTGTCACCCTAGGAAACAAGGATGAGTTACAGGCTGATAGGTTTAAGTGACTTGTTTGTAACTTTTATAAAGATCACATTTTCATGGCAAGGTCAAAGCTCAAACCTGGTCCATTTGTCTCCAAGCTTTGACTTTATGGCTTACAAGCCAGGAGCACGAGGTACAGTCTAAATCCCACAGATCTGGGAGTCAGGGTTCTTTGACTTGAGGAAAAGTCTTTCCATAGAAGAGAAGAAATGACTCTTTACCTCATCTTTATTTATTTATTTATTTATTTATTTATTTATTTATTTATTTATTTATTTATTTATTTATGTCATCTTAAGGGCTATCTCCCTTTCCTTGGCTTCATACTCTCCACAGGGAATATGTAGAGGTAGATTCTTAGGACTCAAGAAACAAGATCCTGATTTTGGCTTTTCCCAGCTCTGAGTATGTCACTACACTTCTGTGGAATCCAGCTTCCTCCTGTAAGTTAGGGTTTGGCAAGGTGGTCCACAGCCAAGATGTCTTCTGCAACAGTACTGCTCTGTGACCCTGCTTCTCTGCTAGTTCACTCTTGCCCCTTTCCCGGGGAGGAGGGAGTATGAGCTGGCATAGGCACCTCACTGTCAAGAGTCGACAATGCAGAAACTCCATTGCAAGAAATGCTGACACCCACCAAGTACTCCGTAGAATGGAGCTGTGGTTTTGTTCCTCAATGGTCCCCAGCAACTGTGCTTTGAGTGACTTGCCAGAACTTCCCTGGAGCAGATAAGGTAATCTTGTAAATGCTTTTCTCAGCCTTCTTGTTCTTCTAGAAAGAACAGGAAAAGGGAGGAAACATCTGCACTCCTGCTTTGCAGAGCTAAAAGCACCAACTACTGTCCTTCATGGTTTAAAAAAGTATTTCCCACCAGAAATCCATCTACCAGCCCCAAATGTGACCCGAAGTACCCCAAAGGAAGTGTTGGAGACGTGTCTCCGTTTGTCTGGACAACACTGGGCGGAATTTCAGAGCTGGAAGTCATCTGAGAGGCCACTGCAGATGATGAGATTTCCAGAACTCTCCTTGGACCCTATCCACATTTCCACATCCACCTTTACAAGTGTCAGCAAGGACAGGATGTGGTGTGTTGACAGCAAGGACGGGGTGGAGTTGGGTAGAGGGGGCTCTCCCTTCCTTTGTGTAGCTGGCTCCACTCCGCTTGCGTTAACACCACTGGAAACTGCATAGCATCCATTTCCCACACACATTCATACTAGTTCTCTGAAGTGAAATGAGGTACTTTATCTTTTTCAATCTTTTGTTTCAGTTTCTTCAGCTCTTTTCCCACCCTGGTATTTGGTCATCTAGCCTTTGAACTCTTCTGCCTTAGCTTTGTGCCATTTTGAAGTAAAAATTCATATAGGATAACCCCCAAGACAGGGCTCTGGCCCAGAAAATCATATGGTCTCTCAACAGTCAACTCTGAAGTACTAGACATTAGTTGTTATTCCTCCACCATGTATAAAATCCATTTCACATTTCAGAAATTGTTTATTTCAATCACTTTTACCACAGAGAGCTGAGCTTTCAGGCCATTTTATTCCCAGTTCAGATGGGCCAGGATGTCATTTCTATCTACATGCTTGCATTGTGCCAAATTCCCTCACTGTCCACAACCACCTTTCCCTGTCTCTCTCCTCTCCTCTCCCTTCTCTCTCTTCTCCTTTCCTCTTCTCTCTCTTCTCCCCTCCCCTTCCCTTCTTTCCCCTTTCCTTTCATTCCCTCTTCTCTTCTTTTCCTTCCTCTTTCTCTCTTCCCCTCCCCTTCCTCCTGTCCCCACTCTACCTCACATTCCTCTCTCTCCCTTTCTCTCTTCTCTCTGTCTTCTCTCCTTCCTTCCTGCCTTCCTTCCTCCCCCTCTTTCCTTCTTTTTCTTTCTCTCTCTCTTCCTCCCTCTTTCTTCCTTCTTTCCTTCCTTTTTTCTTTTTCTTTCTTTCCTTCCTTCCTTCCTTCCTTCCTTCCTTCCTTCCTTCCTTCCTTCCTTCCTTCCTTCTTTTTTTTCTTCTTCTTCTTCTTCTTCTTCTTCTTCTTCTTCTTCTTCTTCTTCTTCTTTCTTTCTTTCTTTCTTTCTTCCTTTCTTTCTGACAGGGTCTTACTATGTAGGCCAGACTGGCCTTGAACTCACAATTATCACAGCCTCCCAAGTGCAGGGATCATAGGTATACATCACCATCCTTGTCTTAATGTGATGTTTCTATGTCACTTGTTCTCTTCCTAGGGTGGCATAGGTGAATGATGTAAGGACCACATGTGAAAAGCTATAACTCTTAAGCATTATAAGGAAGGTGCCTTACACAACTGAACTTCTCCCTGAACATTGGCTAGGAGGTTTCTGCCTTAGTGTTAAATCTTTGCACCCTTAAAACCATTCCTGATATCCTAGCTACTTAGGAGTCTGAGACCTGAGGATCTAAGGTCAAAACCAGTATGGCAAAAAAGGTCCAAGAGATTCTCATCTCCAGATAAATAGCAAAAAGCCAGAAGAGGGCTGGGGATATGGCCTAGTGGCAAGAGAGCTTGCCTCGTATACATGAGGCCCTGGGTTCGATTCCCCAGCACCACATATACAGAAAACGGCCAGAAGTGGCTCTGTGGCTCAAGTGGCAGAGTGCTAGCCTTGAGCAAAAAGGAAGCCAGAGACAGTGCTCAGGCCCTGAGTCCAAGGCCCAGGACTGGCCAAAAAAAAAAAAAAAAAAAGCCAGAAGAAGAGGTGTGGTTTAAGTGGTAGGATACCAGCCTTAAGAGAATAAGCCAAGTAAGAGCATGAGGTTCTGAGTTCAAACCCCAGTATGTGTATGTGCATGGGCGCAAGTGCACACACACATACATTTTTTGCATGTTTTTATCTCTCTTGGGTTTGCTTAACCACCAGTGCCTTGTCTAACCTAATTTTAAAATTACTCACACTATGCCTATAGGCTTTACAATGATACAATTAAAAACACAAAACAAGTGCCAGGTGCCAGTGGCTCACATCTGTAATCCTAGTTACTTCGGAGGCTGAGATCTGAGGTTCGCAGTTCAAAGTTAGCTGGGGCAGGAAAGTCTGATTTCCAGTTAACCACCAGAAAACCAAAAGTGATGCTGTGGCTCAAAGTGCTAGAATGCTAGCTAGCCTTGAAAGAAAAAGCACAGAGCCTAGGGCCTGAGTTCAAGCTCCATGATTGACCAAAACAAACAAACAAACAAACAAATCAAGAGATATGATTTTGGCAGTAAATGCTAAGTGACCTGAACCAAAAGAAATTGTGATGTTTTAAATATGAAATGCCCCTGCCACCGCTGTGACACATCAGTAATCCTAGCTACTCAATAGGCTGAGAACTGAAAGATTGATTCAAAACCAACCAGGACAGCAAAGTCTGCAAGATTCAATCTCCAAAGTCATAAGTAAAAAGCTGGACTGGAAGCTTGACTCAAGTGGTAGAACACCAGCCAATGAGCAAGGAAGCCAAGTGAGAGTGCAAGGCCCTGAGTTTAAGCCCTTGTATGTACTAGTAAAAAGAAGTCCCCTATAGACCCTATTGAAAGACACGTGGCAGGCAGCTGATGAGCTTTGAAGAAATATTTGGATCCAGAGGGCTGTAATCTAATCAACAAATTAATCCCTTGATGGATTCATAATAAGATGGCATTGGGAGGTGCTGGAACTCTGGGAGGTGAGGCCTAGTTGGGGGTAGAAGGTCACTGGGGATGTGTCACTGAGGGATACATCTTGCCTTAGCCCCTTCCTGTATTTTGTCTCACTGCTTCCTGTGAACTGAAACTTTGCTGGATTTTACAGTACCATCCATTGCTTTTTAGATTATATTCACTAAAATAGGGGCTCCAGAGAATCTTGAGCCACGTATGTTTGGTTATGAAGTAATGGGATTTGAACTCAGGGCCTTGTACTTTGGGTGTGTACTCTACTGATTAAGCCTTTCCTCCAACACCCATATATTCTTTTGCCTCCCAATGTTCATGTTATAACCTCTCAATAGCTCCAAGATTTCCCATCCCTCTGGTAATCTTGGCTTGCCAGAGGTGACCAGGCCACATTACAAGATGGCAGCATTGTCACTGTAACTGGCTTTTCTACTGGGCCCTCTGTGAAGATTTGCTTTGCTCTTGGTCCATAGCTGGCGTTCCACATTTGTCTGTATAGAATCCTCAACTTACTGAATTTGTCTCTTCATTGTAAGGGAAGAGATCCATCTACCTGTCCACTAAGGGCTTCTGTGTATGTAGCCAACAACAGGATGGTAGCTGCTTCAGTCTTCACCAAGTTCAGTCTTCATCAGAGCACAGACAGACTGAGGTATGCTTTAATCACTGATCAATATTTCAGATTTTAGTCCAGAGCAACACTTACTGTACACAGTACATAAGAAAAAGGGTTGCATTGTATGAATTATTTTCCTATTTGAAACCCAGAATCTCCCTCAAATGGCTTTCCAACCCACATTGTGCTGAAGTATCCTGTTTGTTCCATTAACTATTCACAGAGTCAACTGGGGAACCGTTGTTATTAATTTCAATGGAAAGCTAAAATGCAGTTCATTTTCTGTAATTGCGGGCCCACGGTCTAAAGAGCCAGCGAAAGCTTTTAATCTGAGGCTTTTTTAGAGGAGTATGATCAGAATTACATTGAACATCTTTTGAAGGTGCATAATTATCAAAACCTCAATGACATTGACATTCAAAGAGCCCTATACCATAGAAGCTAAGCCCATGAGCAGAGAACATGGCAAATTGCAGTCTTAGTTCCTCATGGATGGACAAAATGGCCATGGTCGACAATGTTTGCACACCTTGATTTTTTCTATTTTATTCCAACTGTGCGGTTCCTCATGCCACAAGGGAAAGAGATACACCCACTCTATTGTTATATAAAAGCTTTTGTAGCCTCAGAAATCCCATCCCCCACCCAGCAAAGGGAGCCTTAGGACTTCAAACATGGGAATAGCCAGTAAGGGTGGCCACTTCGTTTGACCACAAGAGGGTGCTAGAACATGACACAGCTAACTGGGATAGCCATTGGTGATTCAAGGGAGCTCCTGGGATCTGAGGTCCAGATGCTCTAGAGCTGGGGATACAGTGTGTGTGTGTGTGTGTGTGTGTGTGTGTGTGTGTGTGTGTGTGTGTGTGTGTGTGTGCAGCACTAACCAGTCATCTCAGCTGTGTTCCTCCAGACTACTCATGAGTCACAGCAAGCATCAGGACTGTCCTCCATTGGTCCGAATTCTGTGTAAGACACCTCTTCTCCCATAGGAAGATGGCCAGCAGCAGAGAAGGCCAGGGGGGTGGCCCAGAGCAGTGGCAGTGAGCCTCCTCACGTAAGGAATGATGAGTAACATCAGCACCATGACTCCTGAAGGTGACCATGAGACAGAGAAAGCACGAGTAGGAGAGAACATGTCCCCTTTCATTCAGAATTCAAAAGTGCTTTTTGGTTTTGTTGTTTTTCTGGTGCTGGGGCTTGACCTCTGGGCCTGGGTGCTGTCCCTGAGCTTTTATGCCCAAGGCTAGCAGTCTACCAGTTGAGCCACAACTCGACTTCTGGCTTTTTCTGTGTGATTCATTGGAGATAAGAGTCTCATGGACTTTCCTGCCTGGGCTGGCTTCAAACCGAGATCTTCAGACCTCAGCCTACTGAGTGCCTAGGATTACAGTCATAAGCCATGGGTGCTTGGTTTCAGAAGTGTATTTCTAAGCCAGAGGAACAAGGATACAGGAGACAGCTCATGAGTCCAGATGTGTCAGTCCTGTCCTTGTTAAAGGGTGGTGGATGCAGAGACAAAGGGATGCTTCATTCTGACTTGGGAAAGCTGGGGAAAGTTATAGGGCAAAGTGAGCCCTTGAACCAGCTTGTGCAGAGATATGGTGCAGCCTGTGGGGGACAGAGGAGGAGGTGTGAGTCCTAGGCAGAGCTGGAGGGTGAGCTGAAGATCCAAATGCAGGTAGGAGCCCACAGATGATATATCTTCTAAGTCTGTAAGTCTGGTTGTACAATCTAGCCTTTGTTCCCTCAGCCACAAGAAACCAAGAGGGACCTTGATGCTGGAGAGTGACTGTCAGCTGTGTACCTTCCAAGGTCCACTCTGAGCCCTTGGTGCCACCAGAGTCAGTGGGGAGACAGGGAAGCAAGCAGGCCCCTCCCCCAAGCACTTCTGCTCTGTGCGGGTTCTGAGGTGGAGCTCACCCAGTGCCTTTGGATCCTGGAAAGAAAATATTAGATTTCTATTTAACTTTTCCCTGCAAAACAAAAGGATTAAACTTCACAAGTAGTCACAATCCACATCTAAGGTGGCACGTACCTTCACCATGTCATTCAGAGAACCCCCTCATCTCCATTTGCCCTCAGCATGTTGCAATTTGCTGCAGCTCCCGTGCTTCTGGATCAGTAGCCTTAAATGGGTTTCCACAGTTAGTGTTAATTAAATGAAAACTTGAAAATATACAAAGAGGTTTTTGAAAGTTTGTTGTAAAGAATCTAGGTGAATGATGAGGTGCAGAATCACAAGTGATCCAGGAAAAACAGACAAAACAACAACAAAAACCAGGGGAAGCCGGGCACTGGTGGCTCACACCTGTAATCCTAGCTACTCAGGAGGCTGAGATCAGAGGATCACGGTTCAAAGCCAGCCCGGGCAGGAAAGTCCACAAGACTCTTATCTCCAATTAACCACTAGAAAACCGGAAGTGGTGCTGTGGCTGAAGTGGTAGAGCGCTAGCTTTGAGCTAAAGAGCTCAGGGGCAGCGCCCAGGCACAGAGTTTAAGCCCAACGGACTAAACAACAACAAAAACAGTGGCGCTTTGGCATCTCCCACTCCCAGGAAGACCTCCATTCCCAGCCATGTCACCAGGAAGACAGCCAAGGAGCCACCACACCTGATGATCTCAAGCCACCCAGCACTTAGCATGGAAAATCCACAAATCTGCCCTGTCAAGGGAGACTTGTGTAAACAGCAAATGAGGACCTATGTGTTTCTTTCTCTCTTAGAGGACACGTAACCTGCATAAGCAGACCATTTTAAAAAATGGGATGGTTGGAAATTTGTTATGCTTATGATCATTTTATTGTCACAAAATGAAATTTGTAGCTGTATACCTCAAAACCTTCTCTAAAAAAAACCCTTCTCTAAATGCACTTTTTCTAATTATATGAAAATCTACCAAATTTCCTTACATTGTTTATGAGCCCATTTGTCAAAAATATAAAATGACCAAGATTGCATGTGTGTATATGTGTGTGTGTGTGTATAAGTACTGGGACTTGAACTCAGGGTTTGTCACTCTTGTTTGGATATTCCTCCCAAGGCTAGTGTTCTACCACTTGAGCCACACCTCCACTTCCAGCCTTCTGCTGACTAACTGGAGATAAGAATCTCAAGGACTTTTTTGCCTTGGCTGGCTTTGAAGCTTGATCTTCAGATTTCAGTTTCTTGAGTAGCTAAGATTACAGGAGTGAGTCACCAGTGTCTGGGGTTGACAAGACCTTCCGATTAACATATAAGAACTAGACAACATCTGAGAAAGGGGAATGTGCTGGCTAAATATCAATTCAGAACCTTTTGTTAGCTGGGCACTTGTGGCTTATGCCTGTAATCCTAACTAGTTGAGAGGCTGAGATCTGAGGAGCATAGTTCAAAGCCATTCCAAAAGGAAAAGTTGGTGCAACCCTATCTTCAATTAACCAGGAAAAGTCTGGTGTGGTACAAGTGGTAGAGCACCAGCCTTGAGCAAAAAAGTCAATCGAGAGTGAGAGGCTCTGGGTTCAAGCCCCAGTGTCATCCTCCCCCTCAAAAAAAGAACCTAAGTAATTAGTAGGCGGGCATAAAAAGTCAATATGGCAGCTGAGCCTCTCCCGAAATGTGCTTTTTCCATACAGTTCTATCAATCATGGAAGAAATCTTATTGGCTATAACAGCCATCAACAAAGTACCTACATAAAGGAAATTCCAGGACCAACCCTTCGAAACACTGGACCTCAAAATGCAAAATTAAGGCTTAAAACGAATCATGCATTAAATATTTCTTTAACTAGAAATTATTCTAAACAACAACTTACCAGTCATAATTACTTGCAATGAGCAATTATTAATGAATATATAAAGTACTTCAGTGAGAGAAAGTAAAAGGTATTTTATAGCTTTAATTAAAGTCACTTAAAATCTTGTTGGTTTTATCGTTGACTTTTTCTAATTTTCCTGTTTGGTTTCATTAGGCTATATATAAGGAAATCATTTACAGGTATGTGCTCACATTCCACTGTGGGGGAGAGGTACCCCTAATCCTTTCTAGAATGGGTAGAGAGCTGAAAGGTGGGCAGAGGCCTTCTTAGTGGCTGTGGGCACCTGCCTGTCTATGTGACAGTCACTGAAAAGTACCAAGTAGGTCTACTGCATGATTCTCAGCCTTCCAGGTTTCCATTTCTCTCTTCTCTGTGCTCTGAATGGGAAGAAAGCTGGGTGTCCCCAGAGGTAACAATCAGAGTGGAGAAGACTGTTTCAGACATGGAGATGGGCCTGGAGCAGGCTGGGAGCCTGGTGGGACCACGGGACCATGTGGGACGGGCAGGCAAGAGGTCAGAGGCAGAGCGGGAATCGCTGGCAGCTGCTCCTTGACCTGCCAAGGGGCAGCATGGAACCAGCAGACAGCATGGAGGACCAAACGTGTCTGAACACCCAAGGGCCCTGCCTGTTCTCCAAGGGGCATGCAGGGAAGTTGCAAAGGGAAGGCTTACACAGTGAGATGGCAGCATGCAATGGAAAGAAAAGGAAAACCGCACGTGGGTGTGGGCTCCACCAGGGCCCAGGAGCTTCCCAGGGCTGCATGGCCTGGGGGCTGTACTCCTCTGGCAGCCAGGGCTGGGGCTAAAGGAGTCGCTGGGTGCCTGCCATACCTGGGAGGGATGAGGAGAGGAGGATGGAAATAGTCAGGACTGTTTCCCTGGCTTAAGACAGCACACTCAGGCACTTGATATTTAGCCTCAAACACCTTGAACACACAGCCAACACCCAAACAAAAAGCCAGCTGTGAGATTAAAACAACAACAACAACAACAACAAGGAAGCCAGGTGCCAGTGGCTCACACCTGTAATTCTAGCTATTCAGGAGGCTGCAATCTGAGGATAGGGTTCAAAGCTAAGCCAGGCAGGAAAGTATATAAGATTCTTAGTTCTACTTAACCACCAAAAAAGCTGGAAGTGGAGCTGTGGTTCAAGTGGTAGAGTACTAGGTTTGAATAAAAAAGCGCAGGGACAGTCCACCTCTGCCCCATACCCCAAGTTTAAGCACCAGCACCAGCAAGAAAAAAAAAATCAGAAAGTGGAGTAGTGGCTCAAGCAGTTGAACACCAACCTTGAGCAAAAAAGCTAACAAAGGGTGCTTAGGCCCTGAGTTCAAGCCCCATACCATATGCCTGACAAATAAAACCAAACAACAATCAAAACACCGACCAGGAAGTGGTGCTGTGGCTCAAGTGGTAGAATGCTAGTCTTGAAGAGTTCAGGGACAGCACCCAGGCCCAGACTTCAAGCCCCATGACAAAAACAAACAAACAAACAAAAAAAACCCCAAAACAAAAAAACCCAAAATCGCCCCCCTAAACAAAACCCAACCAACTGAGCAATGAAGGTGTGGCCAAAACCACTATAGTTTTCAGGCTGGTGAAAGCAAGCAAAATACAAGGAGGACAAAGAGAGTCAGGGGCAGGAGAAAGGGAGATGGAAGTCAGAGAGCAAATGCAGAGTTGGAGAGCAGGTGGGGAAAAGCCAGCCTAGAGGGCTTTGTTTAGACTGAGCTGTGCAAAGCTATGCGCCTACTGTCTCTGTCATCCAAGGCCTGCCCAATGTAATGACCCTAGATCGACTGTCAGCATGAATTTTACACAGTGGGACAAGCGAGACCTGCCTGGGACAGCCAGCTTTCCCCAGGGCCACTGGGCATCTGACCAATGCTATCTGACCTGGCCTAGCTGTCTGATGATTCTGACAATGGGCACTTCTGTCAAGGATGCATACGGTTTTTTAAGAAGACCTTGCTCACGTTAACTTCTTGGAAATATGAAATCCCATCTTTATAATATCACGTGAAGATAATGGTAGTGTAGCATTATCATGAAGTGGCAGTAAACAAATTAAAACTGAGCACATGATAAATTCTTTCCAAGAGGCAGGAACTTTCCAGGGAGGGGCTGCTTCTGCTGTAGCATCTGTCCCACCATATACCAGTTCAGTCTTTCCTATGTTACTTACCCACCCATGTCAGATGGTGACAAGAGATGACAAATAGGGAGGCAGAGGTCCAACAGGAAGGCAAAGGCAAAGGCCCATTGTATATCAGCTAGCAGATAATGCACTTCCTTGCCCATGCTCATACGTAACATTCAAAATACATTAAAAGAAAAAGCCTGCCAGACTGGGTTTGGGTGTGGCCCTCAGGGCAAACACAGAACAGAATATGGTGGATTCTGTGCCTAGGACTTAGGGGACTTCACCTGCCAGAGCTGGGACCTAAGCTCTGTGTGTGCCTTCTCAGAAATGGGCTCATTGCAGCTCTTAGTTTGAAGTTTGGTGTAAGGAACAAAGTGCGTGGGGAGAAGGCTTGGCAAAGGGCAACCTTCGCTTTTAGCTGTTGGAATCTCACCTCACCACTGAAGCCAAAGGAACTGTGCCCAGTTTGAGAGACCTCATCTCTTGAATTTTCCAAATCTTTTGTGGAATTTCAACATCAAATTATCTCTTCACACAGTATATGAATCCTGAAGTACATGTGCGACTTGCTGTTTTGAGAAAGGCGACTGTAGAAGCAAGGAACAAAGAGCTCAGAGGGACTCTCCCTGTTTAGATGTTGAAATGGAAAATTGAAAGTAAATAGCTCGAGCTTCGTGTTGAAGTCTCAAACCTGTAATCCTAGATACTTAGGATGGTGAGATATGAAGATCATGGTTCCAAGCTAGGACAGGCAAGAAAGTTTGTGAAACTTATTCTCAATGAATTACCCAAAAGCTGGACGTAGAGCTGTGGCTCAAGTGGTAGAGTGCTCACCTTGAGCAACAAAGGTCAGGGACAATGCTCAGGCCTCCTCAGTTCAAGCCCCAGGAACAGGGTGGAAAAAAAAGAAAGAAAGCAAAAACCTCAGATTAAAAAGACTAGATTGGTGGGCTGGGGATATGGCCTAGTGGCAAGAGTGCTTGCCTCGTATACATGAGGCCCTGGGTTCAACTCCCCAGCACCACATATACAGAAAATGGCCAGAAGTGTCGCTGTGGCTCAAGTGGCAGAGTGCTAGCCTTGAGCAAAAAGAAGCCAGGGACAGTGCTCAGGCCCTGAGTCCAAGCCCCAGGACTGCCCCCCCCCACCAAAAAAAAAAAAAAGAACAGATTGGGAACATGGCCAATTGAAAACCTCAGAACAAGAATCCCACCACTTGGGAGGGTATTGAAGGATGGTAGTGAGTTTAAAAATGTATCAAGACCCCAGCTCACAAAACCCAAATCAAAACATGGTGTAAGCCACAGCTTCCCAATTCCTACTCAGTAGAACTTTAACCTGAGGCCTCTCTAGAGGTCCGGCAGAGTACAATAACACGACTGTCCCCAGGCTCCTCATCTGAGGAGTCAACCAACCATGGCTGGTTACCTATTTTATAAAAAAAAGTTTCTTTTTTTACGTCTGTCCAAAACACATACACGCTTTTACCTTGTCTTAGTGTAAAGTAACAGTGATTTCCATAGCATTTCCATAGTGTTGGGTGTTGTACATCTTGAGTACCCATGGACCTTGGTATCCATGGAAGAGGTTCTGGAACCAGTCCCCTGTGGGCAGCAAAGGGTGACTTTATGTCTCCTCTCACTTTACTTGGTGTGGGCTTCCCAAAGGGGAAGGCTGCTTTCTTGTGTTCGTGCCTGTTGGATTCATGTGCAATATGGAAAAGTCTTCTGCACAGAGAAGTGGTGGGAAGCTGGTTGTGGCGGCTCACAACTATAATCCTCGCTACTTGGCAGCCTGAGATTGGGAGGAATCATGGATGGTGGTCCTGCCTGATGCAGGTATAAACACAAGACCCTATTCAAGACAACAAGAGCAGTAACAAAAGCAAAAAAGGGTTGGGGATGTGGCTGAAGTGGTAGACTGCCAGACTAGCAAGCACAGGCCTTGAGTTAAAATCCTAGAGTCTCTTCATTCTGTGTGTCTGTCTGTTAGTCACAGCCACACACAAGGAGGGAAATAATCATTTCCTCTATCTTTAGCCTGGGCAGTGTGGTCAGGATATGAATGGAAGGCAGGGATGTGGAATCTCGTGGTGGACAGGGGGCAGGGCAGGGTGGGTAGAATTCACATTATGGGTATGTATTTTTCCACTTGCCAGCCATGTGCAAATGAGTGAATCACATCACGGAAACCTCCATGTTCATCATTTATCTAATGAACAAAAGCTACTCTACACACCTTGTAGATTATGCGAATGAAAAAAATAGATGATTATGAGAATGAAATGAAACATTTGTAAAAATGTAAAATGTGATAAATGCATAATTATGTTAGTCCTTGGCCGCCTGCATTTCTTGTACATGTGAAGATAATAGGAAAAAATTCTGAAGAATTATGCCAAAATAAGTAAATACAAACAAATAAATGTCTTGGTTTTTTCTGTGTGTGCTAGTACTAAGGTCTGAACTCAGGGCCTGGGCACTGTCCCTTAGCTTTTTTGCTCAAGGCTGGTGCTTTACCACTTGAGCCAAACCTCCTCTTATAGCTTTTTGGTGGTTAACTGGAGATAAAAGTTTCATAGACTTTCCTGTCCAGGTTGGCTTGGAACCATGATCCTTCTATCTGGGATTACAAGCATGAGCCATCAGCACTCAGCTTTCTTCTGTTTCTTTACAGACTTCTTCTGTTAATGTCTAAATAAATGCCAGCCTTTTTTCCCCCCCTTTCCAGACATTTTTGTGGTGCATTGGCATTCTCCTATTTCTCCTTAGGGAGACTGTAAACATTTCCTTCCTTCCTTATATTTCTGTACTCTGAGCTTTCCTTTGTTTGCTGGAGAGTCTGGAAGATCCCAGACACCATCCAGAACCTCTTGTACATCCTGCCAGACATGTTTGCAAGAGCAGTCTGAAAGTTCCTCTTCTGCCCAGGCATCTTCTCAGAACTCATGGCCACCAGTCCCAACCTCTCTTATATCCTGCTTACATTCTGATGCACATGCAGATGTAGGCCAGACACTTTCCCAGTATTTGCCCCCAACTTCTCTCCCAGCTTCTGGCAGGATTGAATTGAAGCTGATTGGAATCATGTGGATACCACACCACAGGCCGTGGTAGGCATGTGGGTGGTCAGATCCTCAGGCTTTGGAGGGGGTCACAGACACTGAGGGAAACAGATGGGACAGGCTACAGTCAGAATGTGCAAGCACATAGGCGGTGCCAGGCAGCCGTGGTCTATCTGCCTGGGCCTTGAAGGCCTTCATGGGCTGGGGGCGGGGGGTTAGATCAAAGAGTAATAGTTGGGCCTCCTAGAAGTGTAATAGCAGAAGCAGAAGCCTGGTCTGGGGAAATCTCTGGGTACATGTGGGAAATGTGAATCACTTGTATGATTAAAGCACACGAGAAAACTTGCTGGTTTTGTGTCACATTTAGACAAACACAATCATGGGAGGAAGCAAAAGTTCAGAGGAACCTGTAAAAGTAGATTTAATAATTTACTTGTACTGTGATCTTTGATCATTCCCAGGGATGAATAATTCTACAGATTCTCTGCATGTCCACAAACAACCACAACCTATTTAGCACCAGGTGTCAGCCATTTTGAACATCCCATCTCTTGAACTCATATACCAACCAAGCATAGAAGCATTTTCATTTTACAGATAAGAAAACAGGGCCAGAGCGGTGCCATGAGTTGTTTAAGTTCCAGGGACAGGAGGCAAATTGAGGCCTGTCTGGCTCTTCCTACTGTGTCACAGGGGCGACCTTCCTCTATATTTGTGCACAAAAATGCACAGTAGTGCTTCAGTTCCAGAACAGAAAAGGAATGAAGGGCAGCTCATGTTATGAACTCAGATTGACAATACTGTCACAGCCCCTTAGCTTGGTCACTCTAGTCACAAAGCTTCCAACATATGCAATGTCACACTCAAATACACCACAGGGAATCTACATTTTGCTTCTTACACCTCCTCAATCATGATATAGGATTTCCCAGGCCGCCTCTATCACACAGTCCTTCATTTCCATCCCAGAGTCTCCATGAACTTGCTTTACTTTATCACATTTCTCATCATCTGAAATTATATTATTTCTCCCTATCATATTGAGTTCTGGCTCCTCTTTAGGTGCTATGCTGAGAGACAGCAAAAGGCCTTCCTTGTTAACATGGATTTTTAACCTCAGGACAACGTCTGACACATAATATATGCTCAGTAAATATTGAGCCAAAAAGATGAATTGAGCTAGGCACTGGTGGCTCATACCTGTGATCCTAGCTATTCAAGAGGCTGAGATATGAGGATTGTGGTTTGAAGTCAGCCAGGGCAGGAAAGTCAGTGAGACTCTTAGCTCCAATCAGCTACTAAAACAGCAACAGCAACAGCAAAAAACCAGAAGTGGCTAACTAGAGTGTTAGACTTGAGCAAAAAAGCTCAAGGACAGAGCCCAGGCCCCGAGTTCAAGCTCCAGGATTAACACACACACACACACACACACACACACACACACACACACACACACACACGCAAGAGTGTTGTCATGCACCTGCCTAACAATTATTAAAAGTAACAAATGAAGAGACATTTTTCTTCCCAGAGCTTCTCCAACTTTTACCTGGCTTGGGGGGGGGGGCAGGGATAAATTATCATTAAGCAAAATAATTATTTATAAGTAGCCATAGCCACCAATGGAGGCACCTAGAATGAGGGAAGTGAGGACCCTGTAATGGAGAGCATTCAAGCTAGGAGCTTCCAATTCCAAGGCTCTCTGACTTGGGATAGCGAGAAATGATTATATAGGGTAGAGAGATAACATGGTGATGTCATGGTTTGGAAGGACTGGCAAATGAGAGGTGACAAGAACTCAGTTTCCATATACAGTTACTAACTATCCACAGGTAAGCTTTTCTCTGGTAGGTCCTGGCACCATCCACGAGTACCCACCTATAATGGCACAGGTTGGGACTCCAGACACTGTCCCTGAGCAGTTAGAAGAGTACTTTGAAGTCTGGATTAGCTCAGTACTCTGAACTTGTTCAAAAAGTTTTCCATTTAAGGGTGAATCCAGGCAAAGATCCCAAACTTGAAGCCTGAGGGCTTGAGCCACAGAAGAGGCACACAAATGCTCTGGTATGGTTTCCCGGGGTAGGAGAGGCTCACAGCCATGGGCATACCCCAAGACCCAGGACTAGATGAGCTCTATAAGAGATGGGTGGGAGAAATTCTTTGATAAAGTCCAGGAGAAGTAAGGAAAAATCTGTTTGTTTAGTGTGTGTGTGTGTGTGTGCGCCAGTACTGGGGCTTGAACTCAGGGTCTTATATCCGCACTCTACCACTTGAGCTACACTCCCAGTGGAGATTAGAGCTTCATAGACTTTGCTGCCTGGGTTGGCTTTGAACTGTGATTCTTAGATCTCTGTCTCCTGAGTAGCTAGGATTATAGGTATTAGCCACTGGGGCCTGACTGAATTTTTTTATTTCTAGTTTTTGTTTGTTGTGGGGCTTGAACTCAGGGCCTGGGTGCTCTCTGAGCTTTTGTTCTCAAGGCTAGTGATCTACCATTTTGAGCCACAACTTCACTTCCAGCTTTGGAGTGGTAAACTGGAGATGAGTCTCATGGACTTTCTTGTCAGGGATGGCTTTAAACTGTGATCTTCAGAGCACAGGCTCCTGGGTAGTTAGGATTACAGGCATGAGCCTCCAGCGCCTGACAAATCTTTAATAGTTGCCTCTTCCCATCCAATCTTGATTCTGGGCAATTGTTGCTTCTCTACATCAGCCTAAGCAACAGCTGTTGTTAATTTAACTTCTCTTGTTAGGAAGTGTCATGGCTGGATGGATTCACTTTTTTTCCCTTTCTAGTTCCTGGAATTCAATTCAATAAACAGAATTGTAAATGCCCGTTGAAGTTACACTTTGGTGTGTGAATGCCTAGAGTTCTGTATAGGTTACCATGTACAGTTGGATTCACTCTTATATGAAAACGTTTTGATGGGTTGGGGATATGGCCTAGTGGCAAGAGAGCTTGCCTCATATACATGAGGCCCTGGGTTCAATTCCCCAGCACCACATATACAGAAAATGGCCAGAAGTGGCGCTGTGGCTCAAGTGGCAGAGTGCTAGCCTTGAGCAAAAGGAAGCCAGGGACAGTGCTCAGGCCATGAGTCCAAGGCCCAGGACTGGCCAAAAAAAAACAAAAACAAAAACAAAAACAACTTTTGGGGCTGAGAATATGGCCTAGTGGCAAGAGTGCTTGCCTCCTACACATGAAGCTCTAGGTTCGATTCCCCAGCACCACATATATGGAAAATGGCCAGAAGGGGCGGTGTGGCTCAGGTGGCAGAGTGCTAGCCTTGAGCAAGCGGGAAGAAGCCAGGGATGGTGCTCAGGCCCTGAGTCCAAGGCCCAGGACTGGCCCCCCCCCCAAAAAAAAAAAAGAAAAAAAAAAGAAAAAGTTTTGACGAAAAAAAGGTGAGTACTGCTCCAAGTTTGCAAAAACGCCTGTCTTCCAAGTGTTGTTTGTAGGCGAGGGTTTGACAGAGCTCTAGTAGAAAATCCTGAAGTGTTTCCTGTTTGGCCTCGGGCTTGCAGCCGCCTCTTCCTTGTGGGAAGGAGCCAGGCTCTCTGCCACCTGCCAAGATGGTGTTAGTCTCCAAGTACAAACCTTTTATTCTTGTATGTGATTAAAGTTTTAGCACCTCTTATTTGGCTACTTTATAGCTATTAGGCAATGCACTTACATGTGCAACTTCACTTCCAAATAGCTTTTGTGTTGCCATAGAAATTAATTGGCAGTGTTGTTAAATGACATAGATTTACACCATGAAATGGCCAAAAAGCTTTCTAATTAGGATCCTGAGGAGCTGGATCCTTTCTTATGTAGGCAGAGAAGAGAGACTTCAGAGAAAAGCTCAGTTCATAAACTGCTAGTCCATGGCCAGAGCAGTGGTTGACTGCTGGTGTAATGTACACAGTTTTGATTATCACCAAATGTGGGGAAACAGATGAAGAGGTGAATTATGAGCTTAGGTTTTGTACAGAAGTGATCCAGAGACGATCACTATGTTGCACACAGCACACAGAGTAGGCGCTGGGTAAATGACTGCACAGGCAAGGAAAAGAAAATCACCAGTGCGCAAGTGTACTTTTCATGCACTTCTGAAAACCCAAAAGCAGTATGCTTTAGCATGCACTTTAAGTCCTCCTCTCTCTATGTTTAAAAATGTGCTTATTTAATTGCTTGGACTGTCTTTAAGTTTTTCAAATCGCCAATTAGTGCATTAACGGGGGCATTGCTATATTGCAACATGGTGTTAGGCAAGTAAACCTTGAAAGGTAAAATTCATGTGTGTTAACTTCAAATTCAGATTTTTTTTCTTTTTTGCTGGTCTTGGAGCTTAAACTCTGGGCCTGTCCCTGATTGTTCAAGATTCACACTCTACTACTTGAACTGCACTTCTAGCTTCTTGTTTTTGTTATTTTGGTAGTTTACTGGAGATAGTCTAAGGACTTTCCTGCCTGAGCTGGCTTTGAACCATGACCCTCAGATCTGAGACTCCCGAGTAGATAGTATTATAGAGGTGAGCCACTGAACCTGGCCAAATTCAATTCTGACTATCTCTTTATCTTGCTAAAGCTCCAAACATTTGAGGAATCATAAAACCACTTTAAAACATCAAAGTGTATGGAACTGGAGGTATGAGATAACAATCCAACAGGTCACTTTCCATGGAGGACCCCTGAATGGCTGGTCAACATGCAACTTCTTTAGTAAGGGAATGTAAACCAAAACTTCTGTGATGCAATAACTGACCTGTTTCAGTTGGACAAAAACAAATATCATGCTGATAATAGGAATCCGGAACCCGAGGATAATGGTGTCCTGCCTTGGAGATCTTCCTCCCACAAGCTGGTATGGCATGAGGAAAAAGCAGCAAGTCTTAATAGACCATAACCTACGATATACCCACTAGCAACTTCAATCCTGTTGATATGCTTATAGGCAAGAAAAGCTAGAGAAAATAGCACAGCCAAGAAGAGCCTAAGGAGATATGAATATTAAATGTAATGTGGTGACATGAACATATCTTGAGCCTTTCGGTTCCAAAATCTGTCATTAATTGTTGTGTGTGTTTATTTTTGCGGTCCTGGGGCTTTACCTTAGGGCCTGGGCTCTGTCCCTCAGCCTCTCTGTGCTCAAGGCTAGCGCTCTACCACAGTGCCACTTCTGGCCAAAGATGGTCCTTGAAACCATGGCAATAGATAACAAGTGGTCGGGTCAGAATAAATGGCAATATAAAGACCCACTGAGACTCGTGGTAACTAAAGGGGAGTGAAGTCCAGCAGAGAGAGAATTCACTCACATATCCTCTAAACATGGGGCAATGTAAACTTGCAGAGAAGGGAGAGCCAGGCAGTCTGTGCTAGCAGAAGGGACTGGCATCTGAGGAGTGTTTGTGAAAGGCAATCAGGAAGCCAGATTAGAGATATGACAGAGGCCCTGGTTTGAACTTCGTTTACTAGGAAAGCAGAGACAATATTTTTTCTTTATTATTTTTTTTTGTTATTCTAGGCTGGGATTGATCAAGGCTATAGGAAGAATAGAAACCACAATGCCAGGACTAGAGTCTGACGTAGCAGATATGGTGATACAGAGCAGTTTAGGCGAATAGCCACCAATGGTAACATCCAATTGAAACATGAAGTCATTTAAACCTTATAAAACTCATGAGATGTAAAATCACATAACAAAGTAAAAAGAAACTGAAGTTACTTTTAATCATGTGTTTCCTATAGCCCACTGCATCTAGGACAGCATCATTCAAACACATGGCGCTGGCCACATTGTAGGGACTCAACAGCCACAATGTATTGGCTAGTGGGGGTGCAAAGGCAAAGCTCAAACAGGGAGTGCAAGTTCCAGCACAACTCCTCTCTCTGCTGAGTGAAGTAAGATGGTGGGCCCAAGTTTGACTATAAGGACAGTACACAAAAATTAGGGAGGGATCTCTGGTTCAATTCATCTGAGGTTCAAGAAAAGAATACTGCTGCTATTCCAGAGAGGATGACATTTATTTCCATCCTGAATGATTATCACAGCATTTTTTAAATACATCTGGAAAATCCTGAAATAATTTAAACCGAAGGCACAGAACAAATCAAAATATTTAACTGTAAGAGCTTAAATGAGAAAAATCCAAATATTTCAACAGTAACAATAAATTATGAACAAGCTTCCATCACCAAATATCATTCTGAATAGTCTTTTTCTCATAAAGCTATAGCTCGAGTTGATTCCAAGACATCCATGATAGAAATAATGTTGAAAAAAATTCTTCTTTCAAAATACCTAGATCATCAGGTTCAATGTAAGTATTTTATCTATTACAAAGTAATGGTTACAGTATTTGTTGATGGATGGTCACTCCCCTGAAGAAAAGACACATTCTTACAAACTGCTTTAAAAAAAATAACAAAGTTGGTTACAAAATTCTATTTGGGGAGCAGGAAGAAAACTTGTCCTTTATCAATTAGAATATCAAAGTACTTCAGTATCAAACTATTTCAAAAGCCAATCACCATGTAACAGTAATATACTGTTTGGGACATTCACTGTATCCTGGCTCCATGCTAATAGTACAGTGTAGCAAAAAGGATGAACAAGTCAGAAGCAATTAATGTTGTCAGTTCTTATTTATTCCAAGGACTTAGGTTTAAAAAAAAACATTATGAAACTAACTGGAATAATCAGAAGACATGCTACAGATTTATAATAAACTCCAGGAACTTGGCTGCTAAGTTGGAAAATGAAGTGGTCATGCTTTTATGACATACTATATAGTATTTTGAAATACATTCTGATTATCACTACCACTTATTATTACAGAGGTCACTTGTAAATTAGCTCAGATTCTGAACTAGGTTTCTAAAAGAAACTTTTTCAAGTATGCATAATATTAATACAGTAAAAACATTTTTTTCTCTTATTCACTTCCTTAAGTGCCCTCCAAAGGACAACTCTGTTCAATAAAGAACGGTTTTCAAAAAACTTTTCAAAAAATATGGAACAGTCTTGTGACCAAGAGCGAATTAAAAGATATTAACATTTAAAACTTATTTCAGGTTAAAAAACAAAACAAAAAATAGCTTTTCCATCTCTTGTTTGAAACAAATTCTTAAGAAACAAAGTTTTAGAAACTAAGTTTTCTAAAATATTCAAGAAAGGTTCCTATCTGAATAAAATAAAAAAGTTCCTCTTCTTAGCTGTGATAAATGGGGGCTTAATAGCATTATGGTTTTATCATCTATTTTAATTGCATAAATCACAACATTTTCAGACAATATTGCTGATAACTATAATACAAACTCTAGAAATAATTTTTAGCAAAAAAATGCCTTCAGAATATTCCTATGTAGCAAAACGTTCCTTTGGAAATGAATCTTGTGTTTTGGACTGTTGCAGTAAATGCAGCTTTACCCTCCAGCTCTAAGCTGTAATTATCTCCAAGCTCCTCTGTGCCTGTGTAACACCATCTGTTTTTCTTCCTATTTTAATAACAGCACATTATTTTCTTTGAAAAAAACCTCTTTAGTGGTGTCAGATTTATGTCTTCAACATCTATGAGTACTGAAAGATTATAGCAGAAGTAAAATAAACAGAAAGCCACTTTATAAGTAGTATAAAGTTTTGAAATGTTGGCACCAATGAAAAATGAGCAACGTGATACATCTAAACTTAAGATGTATTCCTTCGAGGAGTTGTTTGTGGCAATGGCAGTTAGCACTATTGCTAGTGGGTGCTGTGACAGAGGTCTTGGAGGATATATAACTCACTCTATGATGTAGTCACTAAGAACCAAGAGCCACCACTTAGAACCCAACTAGCTTGGTCACAGTTTGAGCAGTTTTATTCATTACTGTAGGTACTCTCAAAGTGTAACCAACCACACCAGGGTTAGTGGAAGGATGTTTTTGGGCTAACAGAAATGTAGCTAACTTTAGGAGACTATTTAAATAAACATAAAAGAATGACTTCAGTGGTTTTTGACCCCATGTCTACCAGCTATGCCAGGGGTTCCTAATAAGCAGAAACACAATGAAACCAAAGGGATTTCTTTCAAAAAGCTAAAATGGAAGAAACAAGACTGCAAACCAGTTTCATAAATGCTATACAAGACTGCCAGGCCAACAAATGACTGTAAGAGTGACTTTGTTCCTCTGTTCCTTCAACATGGGAACAAGGGCAGAGTGGCTCATGCCCACAGTTGACAGACCATTTACAGCTACAATCATGTCTCCACATCTGCACAAAGACAAACAGAAAGAGAAGTCGTTGTTACTATTTTAATAGTATTACAGACACTAGCCCAACAGTTTAGCGTGAGAAGTGCTTTCACTTCCTAATTAACTGCACCAAGGTATATAATCTACTTTGGGAAACACTCAGAAAAAGTTTCAAGCCTATGCTGATTCTCCCTTGCTAATGAAGAATGCTCTGGTGCTAAGTCCTCCAGTAACTGGTAGGGGAATTTCAAAGATATGTAAGCTAACTTTCATATTAGCTTAAGCAAGATATAATTAGGATACTCATTCTGTTCTACCTTTGAAGTACCAAACAATGCACTTGGAGGGTGTTGCTATCATTCTGACCACAACTTCTCTATTCCTTCTTTGAATTCACACATTTGGGGTTCAATTGAACCAAGAATAAGACTTACACTTCCTCTTCCTTCAGCTCTCAATATTTGTCCTCTAAGTGGAGTTATCGCAAGTGGATGATGAATCTGAGTACCTTCCTAGCCTTATAACTTCCCATAATTTATGATTTCTGGTCTTTATAATATGCAGATTAATAAACTGAGGCCTGGCTGATAATTTAGTTAACCCAAGAATTAATTTTCTTCATCTTAAAATAGTCTTATAAGATAGAGACTGGTAGAAAAGGCTCCGTGGCTCAAGTGGTAGAGTGGTAGCCTTGAGCACTAAGAGGCTGAGGACAGCACCCAGGCCCTGAATCTAAGCCCCAGGACGGAGGAGAAAAAAAAAAGAGAGAGAGAAAGAGTCTCTTCTGGAGCACACTTCTTCTGAATATACACACACACACACACACATATATATATATACACATACATATATGTATGTGTATATATATATATATATATATGTATTTTTTTGTGGGAGGGCAGTATTTAGGATTGAACTCGGGGCCTTATGCTTATTAGGTAGGTGCTCTATCACTTGAGTCTAGCCCCTTTTGTACCGTTTTTTTAGGTAGGGTCTTGCTTTATGCCTAGGCATAAATGTCCTACTAGGCAAAGAATGTCCTACTGGCAGGACTGACATCTAAGCAATTGTGTGGAAGAAGTGATCAGAAGAGGCTTTCAGTTGTAATGTACCCAAGCCAATGACTTAGCCTTAGTTCTAGTCATTAGATTGAAAAGTAGAGCTTTAAGGGACAAGGTGGTGAAGGTAATACTTCAGTACAGATCAGGGGCTGGCATATGTTTTCTGTAGGGATCAGATGGTAAGTATTTTAGGCTGTGTGAACCATACCTACAGTCTGTCATGAAAACTTGAGTCTTCTGCTGTAGTTTGGAAGCATTAATACGGGGTATAAAAAAGGAATGAGTGTGGCTGCTGCTATAAAATATCATTTATTTATTTTTTGAGACAATTTTGTGATGTGTCCCAGGCTGGCTTGAAACTCAAGACCATCCTTACTCAGCAGCCTCTCTAATACTGGGATTAGAACTGAGTGCCACCTACTTGGATATGTAACTTTATTTACTAGATAGCAGGCTAGATGACTGGGTGTTGATCCTTGGGCTAGATCATGGGGAGCATAATGAACACATACATCATTAGGGAGAACAAGACTCACTTTAACCTTCCATCGTAGTAAGCTGGAGTTCCCAGAACGATGGTTTTGATGAAGAAAGGCTGATTGGTGTGGTTCTCTTCATATCCGCCAACAATACTAAAGCCCCAGCTTCCCAAATAACTTCTTCGTAGCACTATATCATGGCAGCTGTGGAGGGCACTGTGGAAAATCACAGATACAAATTCACATGAAGGCTTTCACAGCCTGTTCATAGCTCATGTTGCCATAGCTCTACAACATGGTATATATTTACCACTCCTGGAAAAAACAAAGCTATTATATTTCCTATTGATGGTATTAACATTTTTGATGCTAAGGATTGAACTCAGGGCCTAAGTGCATGCTAGGCAAATGCTTTATCAGTGAGGTGCTCCCCACCATGACTATATATATTTTGACAACCACATTTTCTAGTGTAGATGCACAGTCCTAGGTAGACTCAGATCCTCCCGCTTTCTGGGTCTGCTCTTCCCAGGTGAAGACATGCATATCTATGTATGCAGGAAGGAGGCTTAAATAAGTGTGGTTATAGAACTATACCTCGGCAATGTTTACAGATTATGTGATGATATTCACTCACAGCATTGTCAACATTCTCATTTCCGGTAATTGTCTGTGTCTATAAGAGTAGGTCTACAGTGTAAGAAAGAGGTCTCAGCACTCAAATGAAAGAACTTGACCAGTAGTGTAGCTTCTGAGCAGCATAGCATCAGAGGGCTGGGGATGCAGCTCACACTAGCACACATAGGCCCTACCTAGGTTTGATCCCCAGGAGAGACCAAAAAAAAAAGGCAGATAACTTTTTCTCACTTTGGAAAGTGAATTTTCCAAAGCATGCTTTCCAAAGGATGTGACTTTAATTTACAAGAAGAGCTATTTGTTATTCTTTCTTCCTTCACTTAGTATGGTTCACTTTGGGGAGTTTTTATGACCAAAATAGGAAACGCAAGTCTAGAGAACACTAATATAAACAATGATTTTTTTTCTCCTTCTTCTTTTCATGGACACTGAGATGCTACAGTTGAAATGTTGCCCAGAAAGGGAGGAAAATAATCTTACACTTCCACAAAATATGGATTTGGAAATAAGCAGTAAGCCAATGCTTTAAAAATAAAACTAAATGATACGAAAAGTTAATCTTCATGTTATCTTTTTCTTTCTTTTTGTTGACAATGGGCTTTGAACTTAGGACACAGTGAACATGACTCCAACCCTCATTTTCACTGGTTATTTTTAGGACTGAGTCTCATTTCCTGTCTGCCTGCATGCTTGAGCTGTGATCTGCCTACTTTAAGGCTTCCTGTCATCATCAGGATCACAGGCACATGCTACCACATCCAGTTTCCCTTCAGGGAGACAGATTTTCACAGTCTTTTCTGCCTGAGTTGGCCTGGTACTGTGATTTGCTCAGGATAACAGGCAGGCACCACTGCACCCAACTATAAGTCTGGGAAACTTTTCTGCCTTGGCTGTTCTAGGCAGCCTCTCAAGTAGTTGGGATTACAGGACTGAGCCATACAGTTTTATTTCATAGAATATATATTTTAGAAAAAAAATGTATTTCATCCAAAATGTATTTTAGAAGGTATTTTACATAAAATATATTTTATAGAAAATGCTTTTCAGAGTAAAGAAGTATCTTTTTATTAAGTAAAATCAGATCTACAAACATCTAATGCAAGGCTTCCCTGTTTTTAATCCATTAAAATGATTTCTTAAAGTTACTGTAAAGCGGGCTGGGGATATGGCCTAGTGGCAAGAGCGCTTGCCTCATATACTTGAAACCCTGGGTTCGATTCCCCAGCACCACATATACAGAAAATGCCCAGAAGTGGCGCTGTGACTCAAGTGGCAGAGTGCTAGCCTTGAGCAAAAAGAAGCCAGGGACAGTGCTCAGGCCCTGAGTCCAAGGCCCAGGACTGGCAAAAAACAAAACAAAACCAAAAAAAGTTACTGTAAAGCGATATACAATAGTTAGAACTTGTAGTTTCTTAGCTCACTGATAAGATAGGATGTTTAGAGATGTCTGGGATAGAATGAAGCAAGGTCCTATGCACTAGCCTGTATCACACAGGAGGCCAAGTAATACTGTATGTCAATTTATACACAATCGCCATGAATCTATAATAATGGCCTTTGTTGGCAGATATTCTTTCAGCACAGGTTTGCTGAAAAATAGATTTGACTAATAAGCATATATTTCTCTCTTAATGCCTTTCTTACTGTGACTGGCACACCAGAAAACGCTATATAAAAAAGACATCCATGTGCAGACTTCAAGACAAGGCTAGCAGAACAGATGAGGACATTTAATGGAAACATCAGCCCCATCGATTTCTCCAAGAGGTGGCTACTCTGCTCCATAAACAGAGAGGGCAGCGGCTGACAAACTCATGGGCCACCAGGACAGCACAGGTGCTGTGAACCCACAGGTCCTGTCACCCTAAGTTTACAAAGCCATTCAGGAATCAGGTTGAGAAGTGAACAAGATAAATGAGGCACCCTTGGGACTCTCAATTTTAGGAGCTGTGAAGGAGTTTTAACAACTATTTAAATCATGTTTACCTTTCAATAGAAAAAGAGTAATCAGTTTTGATGCATAGCATAAACATATGACAGTTAAATCTTCTTTGTTATCAAGTATTTTCCACAAGGTCCTTCTATGTCTATAAGACACGAATGCTGGTATGGCTTTAAGGCTTTAGTTGTCAAGTTAGGTTACCAACAACTGTAGTCCAACAATATCTTGCTTTATTCTGCTATTTTTATGTGAAAGTACTTTATCAACCACAAAAATTCCATACAAATTATGTTATCACAAAACAATTACCAAAATTCATTCCACATGAATCAGGTGGCTTATAAAGATATATTGTTTATTTTTATTCTAAAGAATTAGTAATTTCTATAGATGGTATGAGTTAAAATGTTGCCCTATAGTTTTGTTTTAGGGCTTTTATATACGATAAGCAACAGCAGTGAGGGTCCTATGAACACTTCCCTTTTCAGTACCACATAACTGCCTAAAATGATAGGAAAGTGTCTTTAAAAAGGCTTCTGGGTTGTGATGCAGCCCAAACATTGGATTTTTCTTTTTTAATCACATGCATGTGAAGTTCAAACACAGATCGGAAAGAATGTTGGTAAGTGACAGCTTTACTAAGTGACTAGAACATCTAATCTAATGGCTAGTCCACTTACAACCTTTAGTACAAATGGGAAGAAACACTTTCTCTTCATTTCAACAAGCAGAAACAGATACAGGGTTTTGGCTTTTTTCCTTTTCCTTCTTCTTTTTCTTTTAGCTAGTTCTTGTTACTAAATGACTTTCTTAAAGGTCACTGAAAAAAACCAAAACACCATTTTTTTCCCCTTTCTTTTTGCTGGTCCTGGAGCTTGAATTCAGGGCCTGGGTGTCCCTGAGCCTCTTTGTGCTCAAGGCTAGTGCTCAACCCACTTGAGCCACTCACTTCTGGCTTTTTCTGAGTAGTTTATTAGGGATAAGAGTGTCTTAGACTTTGCTGACCAGGCAGGCTGGCTTCGCACCATGATCCTCAGATCTCAGCCTCCTGAGTTGATAGGATAAAAGGTTGAGTCATTGGTACTTGGCTGAAAAAAAAAAATCACCATTTAAAAAAAAAGAACTTGATTCAATGATGATACTTCATCTAATTAAAGTCTTTTGTCTTCTACTGGGTATGTTAACTATATTACACAAAGCTAGAGATCGCAAATATGATTATTGCATAAAACAACAAAAACTTGGTCAGTACCTTGGGAGCCCAAGCCACATGACCCACGATGGAGACCAGCTGGCATCGTACTCATTCTCACTGAAAACACTTGGCTGCTCTTCTGAGGTCTGAGTTGTCTCCTCAACAACCTGGACCTCCAGTGCTTTGAGGGCGACGGCTGGGGAAGCAGCACTGGCCTTCAGCATGGCCACAGCCTCACTGTGACTTAGATTGGTCAAATCAATGCCATTGATATTCAGCAATACATCACCTGTTCCAATACAGAAACCAGAAATAGGACCTTGGCCACCAAATGATTATTTCTCTATAAATATTGTTATTTATAAACTGATCAACAAGTTAGTTCTGATCATTCAGATAAGGTAAACAACTATTTTTTTTTACTTCTTTATAATTGTTATAATAATAGCAAGGGCAAGCTTAAATCACAAAAAACATTCCAAAATAATTCCAAAATTCAGAATAATGTCATAATCTAGAAGTGTGGCTTGAGGCACGCTGATAAAGCTGGAAACTCAGATCATTAGCCTGAGTTTAGCTGAATACAGATGCTGGGCACATTCATTTCTTTTGTTCCAGCTTCAGAGTTCTTTCCAATTCAATAATGATGTGACCCCCTTTACTCTTGGAAATAGATTCTATTTTATATTTATACAATTGTATACATAAAGATAGCCTTGCATAGTTCACTCAGGGCAAACATAACAGAATATGTAGAGAAACAACCTTGGGCTACATAATAAAATGAAATTTGTAATTTAGAAAGCTTCCTTTGCTAGAGGGAGGAAAAAAATAAAAGTGTATTGCTCTCCCAAATAATATAATGAAGAAGGGGAGTGAGGGTTAGATAAAAGGTTAGGAAAGGGCTTATTTTTTATTATAGGAAGTAAACATTGTCCTACAAAATCTACAGAAAATTCACCTCTCCCAATTAGTCAATTACTTTTACGATTATTGAAGGGAAAGATTTTTGTTATAGAAAACTTGAGGAGAAAAAAAACAAACAACAAGAAACTAAAATTACTCCCAATTTTCTAAGCAGACAAAGAACTTTTTAAAAAGAAAACGTAGCCCTACTGATACATAATTCATACATCATTCAACTCACTCCTTAAAATAGTTTTATGGAGGTTATGTCACAGGGTTTTGCAACTATGAGATCAATACTTTTTAGAACATTTTTACCACCCTTTCTAAAACACGGCACTCAGGGTTTTTTAGGGAGCAGATATTTCCCTTTCCCTCTCAATTCAAAGCAATTACTAATCTACTTTCTGTCTCTATAGGTTTGCTTGTTTTGACCATTTCATAGAAATGGTTTATTTCACTTAGCAGGCTGTAGATTGTATAAGTAATACCTTTTTATAGCCAAATATCTCACCGTATGGATAGACTATATTTGCTTGATTCATTTATTAGCTGATGAACAATAGTGATACACACACACACACACACACACACACACACACACCCCAATTTTGAGTACTGCTGCTATGAACACTGGGGTATAGATTTTTATTTGACCTGTTTACTTCCCTAGGAGTAGAATTGTTGGGTCATATGGTTTAATTCTTTGAGAAACTGACAAACTACTAAAACAGTTACATCACTGCATATTTCGATCAGAATCCTACTTTCTGGTTAACATTTGTTATTATCTGTCTTTTTGTGGGCACTCTAGTGTGGAGGATGGTATCTTCCTGAATTTTGCTTTGCATCTCCTTAACTATCAATCATATTTAAACAAAATTCTCAGTGATTTTCTGCAATTTGTCTCTGGAGAAATGTCTACTGAGATTCTTTGTCCATCTTAAAAACTGGGTTATCTGTGTGTGTGTGTGTGTTTTTTTTTTTTTTTACTGAGGCCTAAGAGTTCTATATAAATTCTAGATACCAGATAGACAGACAGATGGTTTGCAAATATTTTCTTCCATTCTGTGGGTTATCTTTATGCTTCTTTGGTGATCTCTCTCTCTCTCTCTTTTTTTTTTTTTTGCCAGTCTTGGGCCTTGAACTCAGTGCCTGAGCACTGTGCCTGGCTTCTTCTTGCCTCAAGGCTAGAAACTCTGCCACCTGAGCCACAGCGCCACTCCTGGCTGTTTTCTATATATGTGGTGCTGAGGAATCGAACCCAGGGCTTCATGTATAGCCACTAGACTATATTCCCAACCCCAGTGATCTCTTTTTTTAAGACAAGCATTTTCAATTTTCATAAAGTCCAGTTTATCTATTTTTAATTACTTGTGATTTTAGTGTAATATTTAAGAAATCTTTGCCCAATTAAAGGTTATGAGAATTCACACCTGCATTTTCTTCTAAGATGTTTAGCCTCTTACATTTTTTGTCTTGAAGCCATTATAGTATGAGATATTGATCTAACTTTATCCTTGGAAAAGTAACTTTTTTTATATGAACAGATGAACTCAATAAGTACTATTTTTATAATAGTAATAATGCTTAATTGTATCCTTCTCACCTATGTACCCTTTCTACCTATTGAGAAGGAATGCAAAATAGCAAGTGAGCTTATTCCTAAAGTTAATGTTGTCCTTTTCTCTACCTCCTCTCATAATCCTATTCTACACAGACACTTCACTTTAATCAACATTTGTATTTTAGGGAGTTGGGCCTTTAAAGAGTAAGTTTCTTACAGGATCTTCTTCAAGACAAAAACAAGTCAACAGTGTGAATAACTGTTAGCAAATTCTGGAACCATGATCAAGGCTCAGCAATTTTCCTTTACCTTGGGCATTTTCCTAACTTTTTTACAAAGACATTATATATTCATATGCAAGGGTCATTCAACATTTAAAATCTTAAAAAGTCATGTTTAGGTTGGGTACCCATGACTCATACCATGGGTTTAATTCTAGCTACTCAGAGGAGTCTGAGATCTAAGGATTGGGATTCAAGGTCAGCCCAGGCAGGAAGTCTGTGAGACTCTTATCTACAATTCACCACCAAAATGGTATAAGTGAAACTGTGGCTTAACTGGTAGAGCAGTAGCCTTGAACAAAAAAGTTCAAGGGCAGTGGCCCAGGCCCTGAATTCAAGCCCCAGGACTGATACAGACAAGACAGTCAGACACAGACATACCACCAGTTACATTTAATAGGAAACTTTGTACATACTCATTTTACTTTACTTGCCGATCCTGGGGCTTGAACTCAGGGCCTAGGGACTATCCCTGAGCTCTGGTGCTCAAAGGTAGTGTTCTACCATTTGAGCCATAGCTCCACTTCTGGCCTTTTGTACTTAACTGGAGATAAGAATCTTTCAGGTTTTTTTCTTCCCCAGGCTGGCTTTGAACTGTGATCCTCTGAGCTCAGCCTCCTGAGTAGCTAGGATGATAGGCATGAGCCACTGGTGCTCTATTAAAAAATAAATAAGTGTTTAATTCGGGGATAAGAAATGGTAGAAGTGTTCTCTTACCTCTCTTGATCCTGCCGTCTCGTGCGAGACAGCCATGAGGTGGCACGCTGGTCACGAAGATGGGTAGCTCACCACTCTTACTTCCTCTGCCTCCAGCAACGGTCATTCCAAGAGACTCGTGTGGCTCCTTCTTTATAGTAATATGTTTTTCTTGGCATGTAACACACTGAGTTAGATCCTAAAATATGAATGAAAAAATAAATAGATAACAAATAACATGTAGCTAAGATAAAAACAGCTTAAACTAAGGTGGTAACTAATGTGGCATTTATAAAGTGATTTTTTTTCATACCTTACTGACCAAACAGTTCAACTGGGCACTGGTGGCTAAGGCCTATAATCCTAGCTACTCAGTTGGCTGAGATCTGAGGATCACGGTTCAAAGCCAGCCTGCACAGGAAAGCTCATAAGATTCTCATCTCCAATTAACTACAGAAAACTGGAAATGGTGCTGTGGGTCAAGTGGTACACTGCTAGCCTTGAGCTCTTGAAGAGCTCAGAGACAGTGCCCCGTCCCAGAGTTCAAGCCCCACGACTGACCAAAAAATAAAAACAAAGACGACTCAGCACTGTTGACTATCATATGTAAGTCAAATAAGCTTGAGTATCAAGATATAATCAATTCTGTAAAAGTGAGGTGCAAGATTTTGAAGACAATTTTACTTCTGTCTTCCACAATTCTTTGAAAGAAAAGTTGATAGAATTGTACAAAAGTAAAGTATGAGGTAGATTGTGTTAACTGCCAGAAAAGAATCTAGAGCCCTCTCTCCTAATTCTTCTTGACAGTGACTGTAGAGTGCTCCATCATGAAGAATGTGCAAGCCTCCATTCAAGACTTTCATGAAAAGCTAAAAGATATGAAATATCCAACGTTTTGCAAAAGCTGTTGAGACAGAAATAAATTCCCAACAAACTAGTGATCTCAGATAAAAATGACTTTCACTGACATTTGTTACTCTGACTTGATACTGTGAAATTCCAGAAGGTAAGAAAAGAATTTGAAACGTCAGTTTTCTTTGGATTTAGAATTCAGTAACAAATAGGGTATGCATAGACCATATCAATAATTAACATATATTAGTGTTAGCATGTGTAAAGCTAACAGCCTACATGCATTATTTCACTTAATGATCATAGCAGTGCTAAAAAAGTAAACACTATTACTGGCTCATTTTACAGATGACAAAACAAACTTAGAGGTCGTGTACCCTGTGAACTTAAACATGAAAAAAAGTACATGTTATGCATTAATAAGCACTTATCTTTTGTGTGTATGCACATGAACAGACTTTATTGTGTACATTTGCACTCCATTAGTATTAATCCCACTTAGTATAGAAGTGGAAGCTAGCAGTTCCAAAGGTTTTTAGCACTTACACAGATTATATTTACAGAATTATAACAAAGTCTTCAATGACATTAGTTTAACAAGCTGACATATCCTTAACTGTTAATAAAACTAAACCTCTGGAATGGGCCATGGAATTCCAAGCCTAGGTACCTCTTCTAGACCTAAAATCCATGTATACTTGAAATGTTACCAAATGAGCTTTGGGTAATAGCAGCAAAGTGTTGCTAAAAAATGTTCTAACCCTGTAAACTTGTCAACATATGAAGACAGTCTTGTATCTAAGGCTATGTATGACATTCTTATTAAAATTGGACATATACGTTTGTCTTTATTATGAAGACAACTCAAGAGATATTTAGCCTTGGGTGAATATTTAGGCAGTTTTGGCCGTTAGTCAGTTAAGGGAGGTTGTTTTATTACTCTCACTGGTGGAATTATATGCAATTTTCCCTTAGGAACTAACCAAACTTCAAAGATTATACTCAATATAATTCAAGGAACTTTCTAAGGGTTCTCTAAATATTTATCCAACCAGCTACTGAGAAGTATGGTGATAGACTAATATTCTTTAACTTTTCATGATGATTATAACCCATTTGCCCAGGTTGTTTTGTATGTGTTTGTTTTCCCTGGGAGATTGTTGTCTTATATCAGGATTTGATATAACAAATGTAGTCTGTTAGTAAGAACAGCTTAAGTAACATACTATATTTCCATGTGGTTGTTCTAGCCAGAACACTTAGAATAAGAACAAATTTGAGAATGTTCTTTCCAAAACATTGCCATCTAAGATAAAAGAAGGTTAAGAATTAGCAAAATTATGACAGAAATAAATACCTAATATGAAAACAAATCACTTTCAAATGAAACAGTTCTTTAAATGAATTTTAGAAGATTAGGAATAATTTCTAAATTGCCTTAAAACTGTAATGTTGTCAGATCTGCCTCAAATTACTGTAGAATTCAATGACCTACAAGCTTTAATTACCAACTTTTTCCATACATTACAATTTCATGTGTATGTGTGTGTTATATGTAAAGCAAGGACTAGCTATATGAAACAACTTCTCAAAATTCCTTTTCAAAACAGTAATTCCTTTCACATAATCATCATTACAAAGGCATAATTATAGGCTTCCTTCATACAATTTGCCTTTTGTTCAGAAGTGAGAACAAATGTCTATGGCTATAATTTTCTCTTAAGTGTTAACTAAACCATAAACCAATGAAGACATCTGTACTTAGCTTGGGAAGACTGAAAAACTTGATGGGCCAAAAATGCTTGTCTTTCAGCAATGCTTTCTTAGTGTCAGTGGCAGATTCTGAAAGGAATCATTCTCTCACTGAACTAAAACTTAAAAGCTACATTAGCACATATGAACTTTCTATAGATTTTAAGCAGACTGATCATTTTTGTTTAGTTAAATACTTTAATTTTACTTAAGAAGAATGAATTTGGAAATCTATTTACCTTGTATTTTCAGATTTTGGGTGAGCATCACATTAGTGCTTTAAAATTCCCAACCTAATGGAAGTTGAGTTCAAATGCAGAATCAAATGAAGTAAGCGATATTCAGAAACTTTAGCTATGGAATGCAAGTGACATAGTGTCCAAATTCTCAGCTAAATGATACCAGTGACTGCTGATGTTCAGGAAGCAGATGGGACATCAATGATTTTAGGCAACATTTACCTAAGCTGCAACATAAAAACATAGGCTATACTGTGCCCATCAAAGTTTATGATTCCTGTGTTAGCATTCTAATTCTGTTATTGTTGCCTGCAGTAATGCCCAACTGCTAAATATAGACTTGTCAATAATGTTTTCATGATGCCTCTTCAATCATATACCCAATGTTTATAATGAACATTCAGAGATAAATCCTACTTATAGGTGGCAATAAAACATTTTTCTGGAAGATTATAAACTTTTTGTCAACTGCTTAAAGGAATCCTTCCTGCCAAAAATGATCTCTAGTAGCCGAGGGACTGAGAAAGCGAAGCCACCTCTAAAGGACAAAACATCTTTCATATCTTGAATACTTATATTCACCTGTCCACCAGAATGACAACACATTTAAATCTTTAAAAAAAAGAGAGAGAGAAGTCTTTATATTGAGGTATGACTGGCATGCAAAAAAGCCTTTGTTTAAATTTTAGCAGCAATGACCCTTTGAGAGTGACATAAACTTTTTTTTTTTAATCCTCACCTTATGTGAACTTGGTCTGCTGTGAGAAGGTGGCTGTGGGTGGTGCTGGCTGCTACTGTGAGTTCCTGCTTCCCGCGTGGAGTTGCTAGGCTGAGGCTTCACTGGCCTAGCAATAGTTAAGCTCACTCTCTCTCCACTGGCCTGGAGAAAACACACATGTATTACCACCTGTTATGAACGATGTTTGTCATTTTAAAGATCAGATGCAGGGTAATTTTCTATGCACGTCTCAGTCACTGTACCTGGGCCTCACCTGCACAGTGACTGCACCTGTTGGTGAGGAGGAAGGAAGTTCATTAGCTAATAAACCCAAACTTGTGTGAAACACACACATACACACAAACATACACATGTCCTTAAGTGTTAAGATATTTTAGAGGGTCATGATTAGCATTTGCAATTTAAGAAGCCAGTTACCTATCTTACTTGTAAACTAATTCACATGTTAATATTTAAAAATCAATTAACTTTTAAAAGTTACTTTGTCCTTATTTTAAAAGTACAGCTCAGACTTACTTGGTATTTACTCTTGGTCATGACAATTGTCATTTTGTTATTATTCCTATGAGAAAAGATGGCAGCCTGCTTTCAGGAATTAGGGTAGAAAGTGCAAACTTTTCCTATCATTCAAGTCAACAATGTTAAGAAATCATTTCATTTCCAACAGTCAAATTGAAAAACGCATGGTAATTTTAGAATCCTATTATAAATCACTTGCAATTAAAGTATTTTATTAAACTAGTTTCAACAAGTTATTCAAAAATAACTGAAAGAATAGCATTCAGCTATCTCCAGGAAGGGAGAGTTGCTCTTTAGGGTAAATGCTGGGTTTGGGGCATGGATCAATAGGTAGTGTACCTATTAGCCATATGGGAAGTCTTGGGCTCACTCTCCAAGTATCCTAGGGGGTCCTAAAACTTCAGACTAGTAGACTATAATATGTGGTTTTGATTTTATTTTAATATACAGACTCATTTTCATTACTGCTTCATATCATATAACCAAGTCAGTATTTTAACCTAATTAGAAAACTGTTTACAGAAATCTATCAATTGAAGCAAATCCTTGTGCTTGAAAGACAAAATTCTGTGAAATGTGACTGAAGTGTGCATTTAGAACTTAAATGATGGGGCCAGGTGCTGGTGGCTCATGCCTGTAATCCAAGCTACTCAGGAAGCTGAGATCTGAGGATGGTGGTTTAAAGACAGTCTGGACAATAAGATCTGTAAGACTCTTGTCTCTAATTAATCCCCAGAAAATTCTAAGTAGAGTTGTGGCTCAAAGTGGTAGAGCACTAATCTTGAGGAAAAGAGCTCAGGTACACATCCAGACCCTGAGTTTAGCCCCACAACAGACAAAACAAAAACAAAACAAAGCAAAACAAAAGAATTTAAATGATGGGCCAACATTAGGTTTAGGTAATTTTTAAAGATTCATGGTTTAGCACAGTGAGATTTAGTAAAATCGAGATTTAGAAAACGTAAGGATGTTCAAGTATCAACTAACTGCTAAATACAGACTTGTCAATCACATTTTGATTGTCAACCACATCATGATTTTTTTTTGTGTATAATGGTATTGGGGCTTGAACTCAGGGCCTCACCCTTTTCACTCAGCTTTTTAATTCATGGCTGCTACTCTACTGTTTGAGCTACACTTCCAGTTTTGGTTTTCTGATGGTTAGTTGGGGATAGAGCCTTGGGAATTTGTCTGACTGGACTGGCTTTGAACCTCTATCCTAGATCTCAGCCTCCTGAGTAGCTAGGATTAGAGCAGTGAGCCAGTGGTACCCAGCCATATTCATAATTCCTACGTGAGTGGCATGCCTTGTTGGGAATAAAAACTTATATGATCTTTCTAGAGTAAAGCTTAGCAAAATGTCTTCAACTTGAGAACAAAATATCTTTGTCAACAGAGGAATGCTGAAATAAGTAATAGCACTAAACTATAGAAATTCATGATTGTGATTATACTTATTTTCATGTAAATGTCTACAACATAACATTGACAAAAAGAGACATAAACCTAGAATTTGCGGGATCAGTACATGTATTAAGGATTTGTGTCCATAGGTAATGTATATATACACCTACGAACATACACATGGTAGTGTTTTGGTGTGTGTGTGTTTTGGTGTGTGTGTGTGTTGGCCAGTCCTGGGGCTTGGACTGAGCACTGTCCCTGGCTTCTTTTTGCTCAAGGCTAGCACTCTGCCACTTGAGCCACAGCGCCACTTCTGGCCATTTTCTGTATATGTGGTGCTGGGGAATCGAACCGAGGGCCTCATGTATACGAGGCAAGTACTCTTGCCACTAGGCCATATCCCCAGCCCACATGGAAGCAGGGCTAGAGGTATGGCTCAACTGGTAAAGCATCAGCCAAACAAGAAAAATCTCTTGACCAAGAAGCCCTGAGTTCAAACCCTCAAACCCTAGTACCAGCAGAAAAATTAAGAAAATGTAAATATTGCCTGAGATATAATATGGTCATTCTCCTCCCAGCTTACTGATTTTACTTCTCACTGCATAAAGTAAACCTGACTCTTCTGTTGTTGTTTTTTTCAAGCAAATCCATAACACTACTGGCTTTCTTCATCCTCCTCTCTTATTTTCCCTCAGAAAGGGAAAAGAGGCATTTTCTAGCATCTGGTTCTGATTTGGTGGAATTTAAAAGTATATAATTTCTTTAAACTTAAACTCTATAAAACAGGACTGATACCTGCCTCACACTCCACTGTTGGAGTTAAGACTTGGATTTTTTCTTTTACAGTCTTATAGTTTCCTTGTTATTTGATTCCATGTGGCAAGAGATTTTTCACTATCTATCTGATGTTTGGTTTCCTTTACAGGATTTTGCTGTGATCACTTTAAGTATTTGTTTCACCTTTATCACTGTAGGAAATGCCCCTATCATTAAATGCCATGGCATGTGGCAGAACCTGTATATCTTCTTGGAGTGAGTTTCCAAATGACTTACTTGTCTTTATGCTCTTCTTGAAAACATGTCTATCCTTCCTTACTACACAGAGATACCGTGAGGACAAATTTTATGATGTGTGTAAAATACTTTGAATTCCTCAAAAATGAAAAAACACTAATAGTTTATGTGTTGTTTTTGTTTTTCTTTTTTTGGTCTAGGCTAGCTTTGTACTCCACTCGTAGGTTCAAGTAATCCTCTTACTTTGGCCTGCCTCAGAAGAGATAACCTGGACCCATAGGGGATAAGTTATTAGCCAAATTATCCCCCTGCCATTTATGTGGACTTCCTGAAGGCAGTTAAGAGACCCGGAAACTCATAACGTGCCAGTCACAGTTCTCTGAGCTTCACTTTCCTTCTTTTAAAATGTGGAAATCACTATCTGTTCTATCTGGCTGACTAGGTGAGCTACAAGATCAAAATGAGACATCAGTAAGAAGTTTTAATGGAACCTACAGTGTATAAATAGCCAAGGTGAAAGTCCACAGGAACCAAGAGTTTCAGTAAAGTTTTATCTGTAAGGAAGTTATACTAGCTTGGGTTGTGAGGAATTTAGATAACCATGTCAGATTTTCTAATAAAACATCAAAAGTCCCCTGAATTCTGCTATGTGCTAAAGGGAACAAACACTGCTGTGTGGACTTTAAGGCTCAGAGTTCAGCATTCACCTGGATAATATGGGCAGCAAGTTCTGGAGTCCCATGCTTCAGGTCATGCCCATTGATGGCCAGCACCCTGTCGTTGCTGCAGAGCCTGCCGTCTTGGGCTGCCAGCCCCCCTTCTAGTAGATCAAGAATAAAAACACCTGGCTCATCTGTCCTTCGGACTAATTTAATGCCAAGCTGTTCAGCAGAGTCCCGTTTATGAAGAACCACCTGGAAAACCTCTTCCCTTGCAGTGCTGCCATCAGAATGGCTGTAGGCCCGGTTGCCAAAGCGCCTCTCCCGCAGCACAGTCAGATGCAGTGTGGTACAGGGCTGGGAAAGGACAGCTCTGGCATAGTTATGGGACACATTGCTGATATCATAGTTGTTGACCTAGGGGGAATAAAAAAGAGAATCATGATCCATGCATGACAATCTCTCACTGCCCTAGCGTGTAGAAATGTTTTGGTGACATTTCCAAAGGAAATCAGTGTTGAGAAAATGCTATACAATCAGCATTCACAGAGAAAAATCAATATTTATAAGATGTTTTAAAATGTGAAGTCTCTAAAGATAGTTTATAATGACTAGCCTCTAGTACAGAACAGTAGTTAGCATCACAGGCTTTGATGATAGTCTGGAATTAAGAGTTCTCAGTTCTGCTATTTACTGATAACTTAAGGCAAATCACGGAACGTGAGCTTTGTGTGTGTGTTTCCTCATCCGTGAAATGTGTTTACCATCTGCTTCATAGGATCAGCATGAACCTGAGTTGTACATCAGCACAGGTCAAGCTCTAATCAAATGCTACTTCTCTAATGGAACAGAAACTCAAATTCTTCTGGATTAGAGATTGCTTTTCCTAACAAAATACTCCTAAAGCTTCAGAAAATAAATGGAGACTAGCTTAATTCAATATTCACATATTATTTACTTATTCAACTCTACAACCTTGAAATAATTACAGTGACTGATCCTTGGACATGTAACATCATTCAGAAAATATATCCAGCTTCAATTATTCAACAAGTAGATGAGTATAATTCCTAGAATTTATTACAATTTGAGTTCTCTGAATCAGTTTGAGATGAAACCAACATTCTCTGAACATGCATAATAGGAGAGGCTCTGCGTTATGTGAAAAGATTTCATTAGAAATCCTTAAATATATTCCATACCAATTCATGTTAAGGTCTTCATATTAGTTTGTTGAAATTCATAGTTTGTTTTTTTCTTGTTTTATATCCTTGTTTTCTGGAATTGGCAGTTTTGAAACTAACTTGAATTTTTATTTTGGCCTACCAATGCCCTATTTTAAAATTCAGTCAGCAAAATGATAAGGTGTCATACTCAAATCTGCTGTCCTCCCATGTTTGTCTGTAGCCACACAAGATTTTGATATAAGTGCTGGCTATTTCAGGATCAAGACCAGAACTTCAAGGCAACTTCCTTAGCCAGATCGTCATTATGGCTGTTCAGATAAAAGCTGCCTATCACTTTCCTCACAGTGCTCCATCCTAAATTCAACCACAAAAGGTTTTACTAAATGTCTAGATGAAATGTAGCTATACTTTCCAGCTACATACAAGCACACAGCCTCATATTTTCTTTGCACAAAAGGGTGAGGAGTACCTTACAACTGGAGAAAGACTTAGCTTCCATAAGTGAAATTCAGAGTAAGCAGAGACCAAAGTAAATACCATTTGTAGATTTTGTAAAGATAGCTTAAGCACAGTAAAGTCTGTCGTATATTGTATTAGTAATGTGACCAATACTGGCCACAAGACTGACATAACTTATTCTGATCAACTAACTAATGATGTTCTAAAATTTATATTACTTTTAATTGTGACATTGATATAATTTACAAAAGCCTATTTTCCCTCAAAATAGCTCATACACAACATGCAAAAGAGGGCATATGGTTCCTTATAGAGGCCATTTAACAGAGTAGCAATAAATGTTATTTCCATATCCATGTTATTATTGTGTAGGTATTTCCACATCTACACACATGCATGTATTATTGTTGTTGTCATTTTGTGGTACTAGAGCATGAACCCGAGCCTTAAAATGCAAACTCTGTAAACAATTTGAGCTGTGCCCCCAGTTCCTTAGTTTGTATTTTTGGGTTTGTTTGTTTTTTTGCTGGAGTTTGAACTTGGGACTTTGTGTTTATTTGGCTTGTTTGCTCAAGCTCTACCACCTGAACTATGTCCACATTCTAGCCTTTTGCTAGTTATTTGGGGATGTGTCTAGCAAACTTTTCTGCCCAAGCTGGCTTTGAACCTTAATCCTCCAGATCTCAGGAACAGGTACAAGGCATTCATTTCAGACTATATTTTGTTTTTGAGATATAATTTCACTAACTTTGCCGGGGCTGGTTTTGAACTCATAATCTTGCCTCTGCCTCTCAAGTAGCTGGTATTATAAGCATGCACCATCATGCCCCCAGTTAATATTTCGTTTTTCTTTTTACTTGCTTGTGAGGCTTGAACTAAGGGCCTGAGTGCTGTCCCTGAGCTCTTTTGTTCAAGACTAACACTCTACCACTTTGAGCCATAGCACCACCTCTTGTTTTCTGGTGGTTAATTGGAGCTTTCCTGCTTGGGCTGGCTTTGAACCACGATCCTCAGATCTCAGCCTCCTCAACAGCTAGGATTATAGGCATGAGGCACTAGTGCCCAGTGTCTAAGATATTTTTTAATGTGAGCAAACTAAAGACTATACTATTAACTACATGCACTTTCCTAAGATGAAAGCATAGCTTAGCTCTCTGAAGATGATTTTTGAACTGGCTTGCTATATTATTTATTAAAAAATAATAAGGAGGCCTCTTTCCAAGTATTTTACTAGAAATATTTCTCCACCCTGGGACAAAGAAGGTGGCTTTACTTACTGGCTCCAACATACCAGAAGTCAGGGCTCACAAAAGGAGAGACTGTTTATGAATTGATAAATCAAGCTATGTGCTCACATTTCATCAACTTGAGTCACTAAACTGGATTAAGAACAGCTAGCAGTATGCAGTTAATGTACTGCATTTTCTACAGTGTAGTTTTATATCTTTGGTTAACTCAAAACTATTGTCAATAATTTCAGATAATTATAGTCTTATTTGAGGCATTTGTTTTAATTATTTATTTTAAAATTCTGTAAAATCTTTTTTTTTTTTTTTTTTTTTTGCCAGTCCTGGGGCTTGAACTCAGGGTCTGAGCACTGTCCTTGGCTTCTTTTTGCTCAAGGCTAGCACTCTGCCACTTGAGCCACAGTGCCACCTCTGGCAGTTTTCTATATATGGGGTGCTGGGGAATCAAACCCAGGGCTTCATGTATACGAGGCGAGCACTCTACCACTAGGCCACATTCCCAGCCTACTGCAAAATCTTTAAAATTTAGAAAACAAATGTATAAAAATGGTGATAATCACTGCTCCCCCATCGTTTGTAGTAAAAAAGGCTGCTCTGTAGCCTATCTTCACCTTCTCCCCAAATCCACAAAATTCTTTTTAAAAACAGAAATTCCTGAAGTTCTAAGTTTTGTTTTAATAAGGAGACTATTCTCAACAGGATGTTACATCTGAATTCACTCTTATATTGATACTGTGATTATTTCCTGCATAGTTATTATATGCTGTGATAAACCTGCATCAAAAACCATGACACCAGGATGGCTGGAATCACCAAAGACTGCATGTACATAGTTAAAATGCTTGAAAAAAATGCTTGACCAACCTAAGTAAGGGATCATGACCCACACGATCAAAAGAAAAAACAACAAATGCTATCAATAATTCAAGTGAGGAGGAAAGGATAACAAAATAAAGCTTTCAGGTGAAGACAAGCCAAGCTGGAGCACGAGATGAGGTCAGGGTGGAAGTGGATGAATGTTGTCCACAGGGAAACAGAAGATCGCTAGCCTAGGTCTGGCTCTTCTACCAGACAGTGTATTCTGAGACAAGATAAGAGTTTTGTTCTTAAAATACATGTCCAGCAACTAATGCTATGAACATTGTAAGAAACGAATTGGTATGCCAAGATAAAAAAGAACATTCAGGCTTGGTGTAGGTAGCTCATACCTGTAATTCTAGTTACTTGGGATGAGGGGTTCAGGAAGATTCCAAGTTCAAGGCCAGCCCAGACAAACTAAATTTGAAAGACCTGTTTCAGGCACCTGTTGTCTCAGCTACTCAGGAGGCTGAGATCAGAAAGATCATGATTTTAGCCCAGTCTGGGAAAAAAGTCTCAAAAGACCCCATCTCAACAGAAAAGGCTGGTGTGTGGCCTGTTTTCCCCAATTATGGGATGATATTGAAAGTATAAGTAGAAGAACTGTGGTCCAAGCTGACCCAAGCAAAAACAACAACAACAACAACAACAACAACAAAGCCTCTTTCAAAAATAAGCTGAGTAAAAAGAGAAAGAGAGAATAATATTTAAGAAGACATGGACTACGTAGCACCTGGACCTTGATGAATAGACATCACCCTAACTTGACACTCTAGCCAAATCTTGGTGAGCAAATCAGGATTACAGCTGTATTTAATCATGGCAGATTTTAGAAGAAAGGTGAGTAGCAGCAGACATATTTGATGTGGTATTCCACTGCATTAAGTAAGAAGTAATAAAGGCCTAGGCTAGCGGAGTAGCAGAGAAAAAGGAAGGAAGAGGTAGACATCAGATAACAGTGAAGAGTGAACAATAAATGAATGTAAAGAGGGATGTGTCCTGGTGCTTGAGTTGCTTGAGTTGAACATTTTCTTGTTCATAAGTATCTCTTCTTTCTCCCAGAATTATCCCCTTTTTGAGCTTCAATTAGTATCACATGGACTTAAATGCTCAGTCCAGGTTGCTCATAAACTGTACTCTCACAAGCAGAATTATTACCACCCTCATCCCTTTAGTGTCAACATACCCTCTTAATAAAATATCTTTCCCTGTATTAATTCTTCTTTGGGGAGTATCTATTTCTTTCTTGCAATGTTTGAGGACTGAACTGAAGGCTTTGTGCATGTAAAGAAACTTTACAATCATTGAACTACAGCCTGGAATATCCATTTCTCCTTAAAGACAATATTCTGATACCAAAGGTTTTTGAAAGTGAGAGTTCAAATGCTAAGACAGCATGCTATGTCAGAAAACTTTTGAACTCTACCTTAAACTCAGTAATACAAATTATGGGGAACTGGGCTGGGAATATGGCCTAGTGGTAAAGTGCTCGTCTCATATACATGAAGCCCTGGGTTCGACTCCTCAGCACCACATATATATAGAAAAAGCCGGAAGTAGCGCTGTGGCTCAAGTGGCAGAGTGCTAGCTTTGGGCAAAAAGAAGCCAGGGACAGTGCTCAGGCCCTGAGTTCAAGCCCCAGGACTGGCAACAAAAACAAAAACAAACAAACTATAGGGAACTGAGGCTGACCATTTAGCTTGGTTGTATCAATTTTATATATCTGTCACCAATTTTATATGTCTATAGATCGCTCTCTCTGTATCAGTAACCAGTGTTATTTAGTTCTTTCTAGCTTCTAGAAATCAATACATATGAATCAGACATGAAGGCAACAGATGGATCGGAAAACTGGGTATGGAATAAAGGCAATGGATAAGCAAATTTCAACCTGAAAAAAGGTGACCCTGAAATAGCCAGTCAAAGTCCAAGCCAAGAAAGTCTAGCAAGCCCAGAAGGTCTCTAGCACTGTGCCCAGTCACATGTGGGGTTGAAAATTAATGTTCCAGGAGAAATTATAGATAAAAGTGATCTGCGGGGCTGGGGATATAGCCTAGTGGCAAGAGCACTTGCCTCGTATACATGAAGCCCTGGGTTCGATTCCCCAGCACCACATATACAGAAAATGGCCAGAAGTGGCGCTGTGACTCAAGTGGCAGAGTGCTAGCCTTGAGCAAAAAGAAGCCAGGGACAGTGCTCAGGCCCTGAGTCCAAGGCCCAGGACTGGCAAAAAAAAAAAAAAGTGATCTGCATATAAAATCAGTATATATAATTCACGTTAAATAATACAGAAATTTTCTGTTTTTTTGGGGGGTCGTGGTGGTGGTACTGGTATTGGAACTCAGGGCCTCATGCTTGCCAGATGTAACTAATCTTTATTTTAGCCTTTTCTTTTTTTAGTTGTTTTTCAGACAGGGTCTTCCAATTTTGTCTAGCTCATCCTGGATCGTAATTCTTCTATTTATATCTCTCATGTGCTGGAATGACAGGTATCAAACACCACATCTGGCTTAAAAGTTAAGAGTGTCACTTCCCCTCCCTTACTCCCAGCACTGGCCTGGAATTGTGATCTTCTTGATCTCCACTTTCTGAGTAGCTAGGATTATAGGTTTTTAACTTGATCAATAAAACAAAAAACACAAGTTAACAGAGTAATTGAAAACTTACCTGAAGAATCTGGTCTCCAGCGAGGAGTCTCCCATCTCTGGCAATGATCCCATCTCGGTAGACTTCCTGGATGACAATGTTTATCAGTGGTGTTTCATTGCCACCCACAATGCTAATTCCTAATTGAATGTATGGATTGGATCGGTGTATTTCAATTGTGGTAATTTCTCCTTCTGGTAAACTGAGTGGCTGTTGTGCAGCTGCCAAGTTAAAAACGAGAGAGGAAGAACAATGATTTATATTGGTTTTCTTCATGTAAACAAGGCATCTTATGTTAATATGTAGATGATTAATAACTAAGCAGTATGACTGGCTAAGGGCTGGAATGTCAAGAATCAGTTAAGATGATTTAAAGCTTCTCTTTTTCAAAATAGTGATTAAAACAGAAACCCACATAGTACCAGATTTAGGATGACAGGGAATCTGGTGAACAAACATTAAGAGAAAACCATCTGGAAATGTACTGTTAGCACAGGCAGAAGAAAGGAAGCACACACTTGGTGCTACATAAGCCCACAGAGAGAATAGCTATGTAGAGCTCCTCCCACAAGGTGTTTGGAGATCAGAAGGGCTGAGAGCTGTGGCAAGGACAATGAGCATGGAGCATACTTTTTAGTTTGTAAGAGAAAACTACTATCACAGTGCCCAGGATGCTGACTGACCACAGGGTTATGTGCTTACTTCCTAGTGTATGTACAGTGCAAGCTAGGGCAGCAGTTTGCTGTAGGTGTGTGCTAGTTAAAAGCATGCTCAAAAGTCATATTCCCAGACATTTACTCTCTATGATCTGTCTATTCATTCTCTCAAGACTCAGTTTTCTTATCTTTTTTTTTTTTGCTTCATAATTGCCAGGTGCTGGTGGGTCACATCTCTAATCCTAGCTATTCAGGAGACTGAGGATTGTGGTTTGAAGCCAGCCCAGGTAGGAAAGTGCATGAGTTTCATATCTCTAATCAACCACTAGAAAAAGTAGGAAGTGGTGCTGTGGCTGAAGTGGTAGAAAGCTAGCCTTGAGGTAAATGGGCTTTAGGACAGTGCCCAGGCCCAGAGTTAAAGGCCCAGGACTGGTGCATGCATGCATGCATGCATGCATGCATGCGCGCACGCACACACACACACGAACCAAACAAAAATAGAACAACAAAAAAAACCCACAAAACTTCAAAATGTTATTGCATCATCATTTAAGGAATCAGTTAACAGAAAGTGCTTGGTATAGTGACTGACAAAATAAGTACTTGATTTGAGCTATATGGTTTTTAATGTTAATGATGTCATTGATTTTTTTATGTCAAGAGGTAAACATATTTGTGAACAAAAACAGTAAGAACCATGTGAATGACTGGTGGGTAACAATGGGAAAAGAATGGAGAAGGATCACCTCTCTCTTACTAAGACTCATACTTTATTTCGAAGATACAGAACATTAGATCTGCATACTGGGAAGGGTGAATGATGTGATATGTAAACTGTATTCTGAATGCAGTAACTGTTTGAAGAACAAAGGTACATGTTGGAAGATTAGTGGGAAGGAAGGTAAAACAGATGAGCTACAACAGGAGGAGGTGAACTGCACATACTGTCAGCCCCGGTGCTTTCCTCAAAGGCAGGGTTGTCCAGACCTGGCTCCTCAGTCCACACAGGAAGAGATGTGGATGTTGAGTTCCGCTCGGCAGGTCCCGTGCCTGTTCCTGGCCCCGAGCAATCTGTTTCTAGGGACGTAGAACCTGGAGGATCTATTATGGTGGATACATTTTCATTCTCACTGTCAGTCTGAGTTTTACTAGTTTTCCTTCTTTCCAGGGCAGCTCTCCGATAAGAAGCTCCAGGACACCTAGAAAGAATTATCAGGTTATTTCTACATGATTCATTTGAAAAGGAAACAAAAAGTTGAAGAGAGGGTAGATTAATAGTTTATACCTCAACCAAAGAATGGTATCTTGAAGTACTGACAATTCAGTACATAGTTCTGATCCTAATCTCTACTCGAAGTAATGTTTTACCACTTCATCTGGCTGACAAATTAAACACAAGGCACAGGCATAAACAGTGGCTGGAAACATATCTCTCAAAGACTATTTCAGTAAAAAGTCACATCCAAGTATATACTAGTCACCAGAACATTTCCTATAGTTGTGTTTATGTTGCAATGATGAGTGTGAAGCCAGAGGCTGGTGGCTCATGCCTGTAATCCTAGGTACTCAGAAGAGTACTGAGATCTGAAATCTCAGTTTAAAGCCAATCTGGGCAGAAAAGTCTTTGAGACTCTTATCTCCAACTAACCCAACAAAAAGCTGTAAGTAAAAATATGGAAAATATTTGCTCAAGTGGTATTTTTGACAGCCTTGAATGAAAAGGCCAAATAAGAACTCTAGGCCCTAAGTTCAAGCCCCAGTACTGGCACAACAGAAAAAGAGTGTAAAATTCTGATGACACAGCCCTTTTTACAAGCCACGTGTCTCATTCAGAGGAGTAGCAATCAGCAGGCTTCTTCTACCATGAGAGGTAGCATCCTGCTTAGACACTGAGTATTCCATGATGCTGCTTCACTCTTCGTACCCATGTTATATATTCACTAACTAGTACTAATGTATCTGAAACTTTACAGCTTGTAGCAAGGCACACCAAAGGCCTAAATATTTACATTATAATACACGCCGAAGGAAAGAAAAATGTATTGCTCCATCTGTAAAATTAGAACTACAGTAGTGGCATTAAAGGGACACTCAGTGAGCTAAAAAATGTACTGTAAGTGCTTGGGACACTTTTGTAAGCTACTAGAAATAAGATCTGTTAGCATGCTTGTTTTACTTGTTTCAACAAAAAGAAACAGCAGACAGATGCTCATTTAAACTCACAACCAAGAAAACATTTACATAAAAGCCTTTCACAAAAGACATTAGAAAGAATGCCAGATGTACATTCCTTCCTATCCAACATCTTGATTAGGCAGTGATCAATATGCCTAAACTTGCTCAGGATTAGCAAGGAAGAATTGAAGCCACTCTTGGGAGAAGTAGTGATCATATGAAGAGTGTTAGAGGTCTTCAGTATTATAAAAAATCCAAAATTTCTAACAAAATTAAGTAAATTAAACTAAAACAGAAAGCTATCCCTTCCCTATAAAAGTAGTAAGCTCCCCGCCCCCAGCTAAAGATTTATTTTAAATCTTGGATTTCAAGTTCATTTATTCCCTTTTCTCTTTTTTCTATGCCTTATTATGAAGAGAGGGAGACAACGGATTTTTCTTTCTGCATGTGCAGGCAATGTTCTTGTAAGGATCTGACAAAAAATTCTTACAAAGTAGATCAAGAGAAAAATGTCTTTTGTCAAAAAGTAGATTCTATAACTAGAAATCCAAACTTTTATTCAAAAAGAAAAAAAGTTGAGCCAATAATTAAACTAAAAATTTTTGTGGGTAAAGGGGTAGATCAATTTAATTCCCAAAAGATGTATCACACAAAAACACCACATAGGCAGTAACTAGTCTTCATTGGAAAAATGAATGACCAGGAAATGAAGAGGCAGAATGTGAACACCTGGGAATCGGCTTAGCTAGCAGCTCTAAGCCCTGATAAACTAAATAGGCCTATCCTATAGTTATTAAGCCTGTTAAAAATAAATTTAAGCTGGGTGCTGGTGGCTCACACCTGTATTTCTAGCTACTCAAGAAGGCTGAGCAACTGATAATGGAGGTTTGAAGCCAGCCCTGAGAGGAAAGACTGTGAAACTCTTATCTTCAGTTAATCACCAAAAGAGCTTGAAGTAGAGCTGTGGCTCAAGTGGTAAAGTGTTGGCCTTAAGCAAAAAGTTCAGGGACCATGCTCAGCCTCTGAGTTCAAGCCTCAATCCTGGCTTTAACACACACACACACACACACACACACACACACACACTCAAGAAGGAAAATCTAAAAATTAGGTTGCTAGTGAGGTGAAGATACAGGCAAACTTGCACTCCTAATTGGATAGCATACTGCTAGGAGGATTGCTGAAATGGAAAAGATGTTAAAAAGCTACCATGGAAAAATATGAAGTAATGATATTTTCTAATACTAGGGAAAGAAAGCTTTAGATAGAAACTTCGGAAACATCCATATTTAAGTAAGATGGACCAGCTGAATTGACTGAAGTAGAACCACTAGGCAGGATACCATGAAGGAAAGATGTACAACTTAACCAAGGGAGATAAAGGGTGTCAATAAAGAGAAAGCTGCTAGTCTGTCAATTGCCACAAAAGGGGGCAAACAAGGTAAGGACGAACTACAAGCCGATGATGGCTTGCCTACAATTTGGGCAAATGCTCAGGTCATAATGCAAGCTTTCCTGCTAACATAACATACACATTCTATAAAAATTAAACACTAGGAATTATAGGACTTAAGGAAAAGGAGGCTTAGGATGGCCCATTCAAAGCCTCAGCATATGGAAATGGGGAGAACTTGGGGTTCCTTTTTTTTTTTTTTGTTCCAATACTTTTATTTTATTTTATTTTTTGCCAGTCCTGGGCCTTTGACTCAGGGACAGCACTGTCCCTGGCTTCTTCTTGCTCAAGGCTAGCACTCTGCCACTTGAGCCACAGCGCCACTTCTGGCCATTTTCTATATATGTGGTGCTGGGAATCGAACCCAGGGCCTCATGTACATGAGGCAAGCACTCTTGCCACTAGGCCATATTCCCAGCCCTTGGGGTTCCTTCTTGATATATTATAATATTCTAAAAGTTAGATTATACTGATGCTTGTACAGTTCTATGAATATACAAAAATCACTGAATTATATATTTTAAGTAGGTGAATTTTATAGTATATGAAACACATGTCAATAAAGCTTATAAAAATTGTTAGGAAATAAGGACAGAGAAAAGCCATGATTCAGACAGCACAGAGCTATCACCTGTCCCTCAAGTTTGTAAACACCTGGAACTGAAAGTGAGAAGGAAAAGAATAACATTTGTGGAGTATTTTGTGCCCATCTCCATGTAACAGCCTTAATTTGTACTATTTAACTGGTCCTAACAAGTGTTCTATTACCTGCAGTTTACAATGAGAATTTGAGACAACTAGGCCAAGGTCTTATCTCTTTCCTTTGCATCATGCTAAATTCATTCACATGGAGTTCTTTTGTCCTAAGAAAAACAGAAATTGAATTTGTTCTACAAACTTTTAACTAGAAACACAATTATAGAATGTTAGAGCTGTAAAAACCTTATTGATGATTAGAAAACAAAAAAGCCAGTACAAGCTAGTGGGACACACAGGTCCGTCTGCAGCAGACTGAGGGCTACACCTTCCTCATAGTGTTTGATTTTGCCCTCCTCATTATTTTGGTTCATCTTAAGAAGGAAAAAAATTACCTATGAACTTTTTTTTCCTGCTATAGCAACATTATTCACTGGTAACACTGCACAAATATCAGGAAACCTGGTGTAATAGAACACACTATGTTATTATCACCAGTAATGGTGGAGATTCTGTAAGGCAAAATGAAGTGAGGCATGTAAAGCCTGATAATTTTTTTTAAGATAAAAGCAATTGTAGAGTGATTTAAAAAATCAGTCCCATTGATGTCAGCAAAAAAGGTACATCAAAGGATGCTAGAAAAGCCTCTCTTCCATATAAGTGATGCAAAGACCAAGAGATAGTATCAGAACCCATTATTTCTGGACTCTAGAAACTAAAGAGGACCAGAGAGCAATGAGAGATCATTTAGTTAAGAATAATGGCGGAAACTCAGAAATAACAAGAGTGCTGTGGCATGTGACTGCTCTTACTGCTAACCCAGTTCCCAGTTCCATGGTTCACTGGAAAACAACAGCCCAGTTTGCACTGGAAACCAAGCTAGTAGAGAAACAATCACTAAGACATTTAAAGCTCTATACTCAAGGTACTGCTCTAAACGGACCTGTCTACTGTTATTTGGAAAACTCCATTTGTAAGGCTATCTCTTCCTCATCTGACTTAAAAGCTTGCCCAGTGCACAGAGCCTTTTCATTGAGGGTGTTTGTTGATTTTAAAAAGTTATAAGCAGAGAAACAAAAGGCTAAAATGAAAAGTTAAGGGAATGAAATGGGTTGTGGGCATGTACAAGAAAAGGTCTGGAGGGTTCGTGTATGGCAAATACTAAAACCCTGTGAAAGCCAGTATTGAAGACTAAGGCAGAGCTGAGTGCTAAAAGCATGTGTCCCACTGTGTACATATAGTCCTGAGAGATGACAAGAAAGTTTAATGGTTCTAGAAACTTAGGGAATTTCCTATCCAGTCATTAGTTTACTGTGATTTTATAGATTCCGTTCATATATAACTGCATCAACAACAAAAATTAAAAGCCAAAAATAAACCTTGGCGGAAGCTAAAATATGTGGTGGTAGTCCCAGTACTTTGAAAGAACAGGCAGGAAGATTGTAAGTACTAGGTCAGTCTGTGTTACATGGTGAAGAATACATGTGAAGAAAAAGTATGGCCCATATACAAGATAAAAGCAACCAACAGGAACTGTCCCTGATTAAGCCTAGACATTGCATTTATAAGGCAGCTACTTAAATCTGCTGTTTTGAATATGTTCAAGAACTAAAGGAAACCATATTGAAAGAAAGAAAGAAAGAAAGAAAGAAAGAAAGAAAGAAAGAAAGAAAAAATATGCTGGGCAGTGGTGGTTCATGCCTATAATCTTAGCACTATTTATGAGGTTGAGAACTGAGGATCATGGTTCAAAGACCATCTGGGCAGAAAAGTCAGCAAGGTGTCACCTCTAAATAACCAGGAAAACAAAAACAAAATCAGAAGTGGAGATGTGGCAAGTGGTAAAATGTCAGCCTTGAACAAGGCTCAGAGTTCAAGCTCTAATGCCAACACTATAAAAACAAATAAACACATAAAGTAAAATGAGAGACTATGTCTCATCAAAGTACTATAAAAAGCATAGCTATTAATACAGAACTAATCAAAACTCTAGAGTTTAATTAAATTCTATTTTTCATTTAAATCGAATGAAAAAAATATACCACAGAAGTTTAACAGTAGAATTGGAGAAGAAATCAACAGACATGGAGATAGCAATTGACATTATCCAATCTGAATCACAGAGAGAAAAATGAACAAATAAAATCTATCAAATCTGACTTAAAACATTCATCTATGCCTCCAAGAGATTAAACAATCTCCATGAAAGAAAACTAGAAGGGATCCATACCCACACACATTATAAGAAACTGATAAAAAGAAAAAAAAAACCACATTTTTTTGGCAGTACTGGGGATTAAATTTAGGGTCAGTTGCTTACTTGGCAGGCTTTGTACCACTTGAGTCTTACTCTATCTCTTTTTGCTTTAGCTACTTTTCTTTTTTCTTTTTGATGTCAGATCTGGGCATGAACTCAGGGGTTGAGCATTGTCCCTGAGCTTCTTTGCTCAAGGCTAGTGTTCTGCCACGTGAGCCACAACTCCACTTCCAGCTTTTTGGTGGTCAACTGGAGGTAAGAGTCTTAGGGAATTTTCTGGCTTTGAACCATGATTCTGGGATCTCAGCCTCCTCAGAGGCTAGGATCATATGCCTGAGCCATTAGTGCCCAGCTAGTTTGTTCATATAGGGCCTCATGCTTTGCCCAGAGCTGAGCTTGGATGGTAATCCTTGCATGCTACATAGCAGGGACAATAAGGTATGTACCACCATACCTGGCTTTTTTTTTTCTTTGAAGATATAGCATCTCACTAACTTTTTTCTTTCTCTTTTGCCAAGGCTGGCCTAAAACTTTGAACCTATTGATCTCCACCCCTTGCATAGCTGGAAATACAGGCCTTCACCACTATGCCCAGCCCTCAACCAAGAATTTTGAAAACAGCAAGAAACAACTCATCACATGGGAAAAAAATCAAAGTCAATGGATAACACAGTCCAAGTTCTAACATTTTCTTTCAAAAACAAAAGTGAGACTATAACCTAATGTCTATAAGCAACAAACAGTTCTTCCAAATTAAAGTTGGTATTACTATCCTATCAGATAAACAAAAGAGGCTGTTGCTACCTGTCATATAAGAAATAAAAAAGTTAGGCTGGGAATGTGGCTTAGTGGTAGAGTGCTTGCCTAGCATGCACGAAGCCCTGGGTTCGATTCCTCAGTACCACATAAACAGAAAAAGCTGGAAGTGGCACTGTGGCTCAAGAGGTAGAGTGCTAGCTTTGAGCAAAAAGAAGCCAGGGACAGTGCTCAGGCCCTGAGTCCAAGCCTCAGGACAGGTAAAAAAACAAAAGACATAAAAAAGCTGGACTACAGGTGTGACTCAGTAAGCCCACAAGGCCTTGAGTTAAGCCTCAGTACCAGCACAAAGTGAAATAAAAAAAAAACCAACAAAACACTGGAGGTTTTGAAATACAGAACTATGTATGAAGAAATCATAGGAACTCTCAATGAAAGGTGTTGATCAGTAGGGAATGGGGGTAGAGAGAAGAGAGTATTATTTATTCTAAACAAAATATGTATAAAATACCATGGTGAACCCCTTAGTGCAACTGATAAACACAAAAAAATGAATTCCAAGAAAGTCAAATAGGCTCCTTTAGGGTAGGTTGGGAAGCAGTGATAAGGGAGTTTGGTTAACAGGGAGGGGGGAGGGAAATAGAGCGAATGAGGATAAATAAAGTCAAAATAGTTTATTTGCATATATGAAAATAGAGCAATAAAACATGTTAAAACTGTTTTAAGAAGGGGAAGGGGAATAAGAGTGATAAGGAAGGTGAGGTTGACTGGGATACCTTCTATCCAAGGGCAGACATGTTACAGTAACTCTTCCTACCCTTTAAAACTAATGTATGCTAATAAGAAATGTCAAAAAAAGAAAAAAAAGTCCTTCAGCTTGATATGACAGGACACTGGTTAGCAATTCAGATTCACAGGAAGAAATAAAGAATACAACTAAAGGTGAATAAATATAAAAGATAGTATAAAATATTTTCTTTTGATTTGTAACTTTTTTCTTATGCTTCAAAAGGCAGCTAAATAAAAAATTATAATTCTTTGTTGCTGAGCACAGAAACCATACAAATGTAATTTATGCAACAGTAACAGCAGGATGGAGAAGAGGACCATGCATCACTGACAATGGGAAACACCCTGAGAAATGCAAACATCACAGACCCAGGTAGAGGTGGCCTCTGAACAAAAACTCAAAGACATGGCAAATAGGAGACATACCAGGCTGCCAAGGGTGCACTACAGAGAACTGCTTTACAGTAAAGTCCTTTAATGAGTAGTATACTCTAAAATAATGATACCAAGTACAAGGAGACATAGAGCAGCAAATAGTCGTTTATTATCAAGTATTATGTTCTCTGCTCAACTATATGCTATAATATGTTTATTAAGACTGGCATTGGGGAAGGTTTACACCAACATTAGTTTACATCAGCACTGCCACACATCTGCTGTGTAAAATGCTGTGATGTCATAGTGGCTTATGATGTCAACAGGCAAGATGAATTTTTCAGTTTCATTATAATCTTAGAGAATGCTGTCATATATGTATGCAGTCTATTGTTAAGCAAAAACGTCACTATGCATTGCATGGCTGTAGATAAAAGATGTGTGTACTAGTTATGATGGTCAGTTTTATGTGTCAACATAAACAGGGCGAACTGAACACTGTATCAGTATGTGAGAAAGTTTCTCAATGAGATTGATATTGAATCAGGAACTCAGTAAAGCCTAGAAAGAGTACCCTATTTAATGTGGTTGGGCATCATTCAATCTACTGGGCTCATTAAGAGAACAAAAAATGGAGGAAGATCCTATTTCATTTTTCCTGCCACAGTGCTTGAGCTTGGACATATTTTTATTTTCTCCCAGCCATATTACTGGCTCCTTTGTTTCTCATAGCTCAGACTCATGCAATTACACTGATGACTTTTCTGAGTCTCTAGCTAGTTCCATTGTTGTGGAACTTTTCAGCTCCATAATCATGTGAAACCAATTCCTCATGATTAATCTACTGCTTCTGTTTCTGAAGAATTCTAATACATTACTGCAATTAACTAGATTGTTATAAATTCAAATAATAACTTTAAATAAAAAGAAATCTACAACTGAGCTGGTGAAACTCTATCTCAAAGAAACAAACAAAACAAATACAGAAGCTGTTGGCTGGTGACTGTAATTTAGACACTCAGCCTGGAGACATAGAGAATCATGATTCAAAGCCAACCCAGGGAGAAAAGACTGAGAGATTGTTTCCAATTAACTAGTGAAATGTTGGCTGGAGGTGACGTAAAATGATAGGGTGTCAGTCCAGAGCATGCAAACCAACAACAGCACCAAGTCTCTGAGTTCAATGACAAAATAGGAGACATTTCTCATACTCTGTCAATAATTAAACCACAAGCTGGGTGCTGGTGGCTCACACCTGAAATCCTAGCTACTTGGGAGACTGAGATCTGAGGATGCAGTTTGAAGCCAGTCTGGGCAAAAAAGTCCCCATGAGACTCTTATCTCCAATAAACTACTCAAAAAAGCTAGAAGTGGCACTGTAGCTTGAGCACAGTGAGGCTCAGGGACAGTGCCCAAGCTGAGTTCAAGCTCCAAGAACAGAATAATTAATTAATTAAACTACCTAGATTAAACACTCCCATCAAAACTCAGTGATTTATAGACACAGTGGTGCACATGTATAAACCCAAGCACTAGGCCAGCCTGAGCTATACAATGATAGTTTCACAACAAAACAAAGCAAAAGACAAAACCCAAGGGCTAGGAATATAGCTTGGTGATAATATGCTTAGGTTTTGATCACCAGAACTGGAGAAGTGGGTAGTCATTTACTGTTAGGAACAGTGAGTAACACATAACTGTAATCCCAAAATTCAGAAGGCAGAGTCAGGAAGATCACAAGTTCCAGGCCAGCCTGAGCTTTGAAACTGTCTCAAAAAATTAAAAAGCAAAACCAAAATCAAACCCGCCCCTCCCAACCCTCCTGAAATAAGCCACAGTGAGTTAAGAGCTGACAATGTATAAGCCAATGATTAAACACTTTATCCACTACTACCAACCACTACAAAAAAAAAATCAATAATGAGAATGGGTTACAGAAAAATAAAAACAATGGGTCTATTTATATGCAGTCTATAACAGACACAGCTTCAAATTCAGATATACTTCAGAATGAAAGATGTAAAAGGGCCAAAAGCTAAGCATGGAAAAACATATGCCAATGGAAATCAGTACAGCTGTGTGTGCACACTAGTCTCAGTGAAAATATTAGGACAAAAATTATTTATATTAAGAAAAGATACTTCACAACAGAAGAAATGATTAATTTATCCAGAACAAATAGCAATTATAAAAATAAACATGCCAAGCAAATCCCTAATATATATTGAAAGTTAAAAGAAGAAATAGATAATTCAGCAATAAAAGCTTTAATACTCTTCTTTCAATAACGGGTAGAAAAACTAGACCTAGAGCAAGAAAATAATGCAAGACTTTAATGATATTATATAACAACTAAGTCTAAAAGACACCAAAAAACACTTCAGCTATCCACAGCAAAATATATGCTCAAGTACACTGATGATGTGTTAGGCCGTTTTTAAAAGCCTAGATAATTAAAAAAATTTAATAATATATATTCATTTTTCTATGATATGCAAAATGGATCAAAGCCCTAAATGCAAGAACTAAAACCATGAAACGCTTAGAAGAAAATGCAGATGTAGGGGCTGGGAATATGGCCTAGTGGCAAGAGTGCTTGCCTCCTATACATGAAGCCCTAGGTTTGATTCCCCAGCACCACATATATAGAAAACGGCCAGAAGTGGCGCTGTGGCTCAAGTGGCAGAGTGCTAGCCTTGAGCAAAAAGAGGCCAGGGACAGCCGCAGCTCAGGCTCTGAGTCCAAGGCCCAGGACTGGCAAAAAAAAAAAAAAAAAGAAAAAAGAAAATGCAGATGTAAATCTTTATGATCTTGATTAACCAATGACAACAAACCATGAACAAAGAAAAAACCCACTTAAACCAGACTTCATAAAAATAGTGACATTTGTCCTTCGAAGAACACATAAGTGTGAAAAAGATACTGAGTACAATGTTGGTACAGTAGGGAAAAAAAGAGAAAACCTTTAAAGAAATCTTTTCAATGCTAACATCTTTCCAAGTTCATCACATATTTTTCTTTTCCTCTTAAAAACTTGTAGCAAGCTAGGCGCCAGTAGCTCATGCCTGTAATCCTAGGTACTCAGAAGGGTGAAATCTGAGGATCACAGTTTAAAGCCAGTCAGGGCAGAAGAGTCCCTGGTACTCCTATCTCCTACTACTCAGAAAAAGCCAGAAGTGGTGCTCTGGCTCAAGTGGTAGAGCGCTAGCCTTAAAGCCCTAAGAGATTCAGGAACACCTGAGCTATGAGTTCAAAAGCTGGGACTGGCAAAAAAAAAAAAAAAGTATAGCAAAAAAAAAATTCCCTTTTGTCATAAATTAGGACATAAACACATAATTTAACAAAAAAAATTAAATACATGACCATAAGATTTAACTGTTCAATTGTTGGCAAAGAGTGGGGAAGGCAAGAGAAGAGGCAGAAGGAATATTGTATAGTTTGCTTGGTAAAATTTCAGTGTAGGGCTGGGAATATGGCCTAGTGGCAAGAGTGCTTGCCTCTTACACATGAAGCTCTCGGTTCAATTCCCCAGCACCACATATATGGAAAACGGCCAGAAGGGGCGCTGTGGCTCAGGTGGCAGAGTGCTAGCCTTGAGCGGGAAGAAGCCAGGGACAGTGCTCAGGGCCTGAGTCCAAGGCCCAGGACTGGCAAAAAAAAAAAAAAAAAATTCAGTGTAATTACTTAAATGTCACTTATGTAATATCATATATAGAATATTTTCAAAGCTTCGTTTCTCCATTCAAACCTAGATGCTGTAAATATCCTTAAAAAAATCTTCATGGCTTCTATTACCAGAAAACAATAATTTTACTTAAGGGCTGGGAATATGGCCTAGTGGTAAAGTGCTTGCCTCACATACATGAGGCCCTGGGTTTGATTCCTCAGCACCACATATACAGAAAAAGCCAGAAGTGGTACCTGTGGCTCAAGTGGTAGAGTGCTAACCTTGAGCAAAAAAAAGCTCTGGCTTTTTTTTTTTTTTTGACAGTGCTCAGGCCCCGAGTTCAAGCCCCAGGACTGGCAAAAAAAATAATTATATATATATATATATATATATATATTCATCTTTTATTGGAAGGTGATCTTACATTTGAAATTCATGTAAATGACTTCCAATGTTGTACTTCTATGAAGATTTCCAAACCCTAAAAATTAAAGAACTAAGGCAAACAAGAGATTTTACTTGGTGACTCACTGTTGCTGGGGCTGAAATTCTACAGATTTCTATAAAGCTTATAGACACATCAGCTTCTAATAAATAAATAGGACTATATACAGAGGTAACAGTCATAATAATCATGTTCTGTTCCTCATAATGTCATTCTTCCTCTACTACTTTGTGCTGGTTTGATATGGTCGCATTTTTTTTTTTCTCTTCTCACAAGATAAAGCTGTCCATCCACTCCCATCATAGGTCTCCTCCCAAGAGAGTAACAGCAGAGAGATGCCACACAACTTCAAGGTTAGGTTCCAATAGGCCAATGTAGCTTCCACCTCTTTCTGGGACAGTGAGTCTCCACATAAGAACTTTAAAAACCAGCCCAAGGTTGCCAAGCCCACAAGCTACCTGTAGGCTTTTCTAGGTGACAAGTCTGAACTAAGCCCAGGCTTGGTCATCCCTACGTAGCTAGACATGTAAATGAAAAAGCCATTTTGGAAAGAGACTCCCTAATTCCAATTGCGGCAGTTTTCAGTTCTTCTAAACTATGGCCCGGATATACAGCAGAGCCAGGTCATCTATGTTGTGTACTGTCTGAATTCTGACTCATAGAATCTATAAGTAGAATCAAAGGCTCGGTATTTTTGTGTCACTATGTTTGGGTTGCTTAGTTTCTCAGTGATGGAACAAACATCAGATGAAAATCTACTTTGGGTCACAAAGGAATTACAATCCAGGAGTAGATTCTCACTTGCTACCAGGTTGCTGAGATTAGGTAGCAAGCAGAACTGTGGGGCACAGGATAGCTACACTTAATCTCAGCCAAAAGTCCAAGAAGATATAACATAGCTAATAAATATTTTCCGAATAATTGTACAAATAAACCACATTCTTTAGGGTTGAGTAGTGAATAACAAATAAATATTCCTACCTAAATTTTAACATTTTAAATAAGGATTAGAGAAAGGTAAGACATTCACCACATATCTGTTTAAATGGGATGCAAATATAAAATTAAATTTGAAAACTTACATTTTTATATTTGCACAGTCAGTAATAACTCTTAGTTCTTTATATCAGACAAATCACCCTTCCCATTCTTCCACTATTTCACTGTATCTTTCAGTGGGCTTTGTATATGTTAACCAAGCTCACCACAGAGCTAGTCTTTGTTCATTTTTCTTCATACTTTCTCACAGGTCTTATTTATTTATAATGAACAGAATGATATTTTGGAACAGAACAAACACGTGGATTCACGTGTGTATGAAAATTTGACTACACAAAAGTGGAGCACATGATTTGAACTGTGGTGGAGTCAGTATGGTGTACAAAAGTTAAACAATGAACTTTAAAGTGTGAATTAGCTCTAAATCTATGACTTTATAAAATGGGGGGGGATTAAATTTAATGAGACAATCTTCTTCAATTTTATCATTTTATGTGTGATAGTGCTTCTATATACCAGACTTATACGTGGGTACACAGTCTGAAATGATGTAAAAATCATTGTTTTCCACAGCAGTCAAGACTGCACTTTATACTGTATAGTGCTTTCACTTGAAACTTGTAAATCAATATACTTATTTCTGTCATTTTATGTGATTCTACATAAGCTGGATTTTAACTCTTCCTAAAGTTTTAAATGATTTTTAAAAATTTTTGTTTATTTGCTTTGTTTTTGTTGCCAGTCCTGGGGCGTGGACTTAGGGCCTGAGCACTGTCCCTGGCTTCTTTTTGCTCTAGGCTAACACTCTACCTTTTGAGCCACAGTGCCACTTCTGGCTTTTTTCTACATATGTGGTGCTGAGGAATCGAGCCCAGGACTTCAGGTATACGAGGCGAGCACTTTACCACTAGGTCATATTCCCAGCCCCTTTAAATGATTTTGAAAATCAAGTTTCTTACTAAAATCAAATTATGAGACTCAAAAACTAATCAACGAAATTGCTCAACATTTCAAAAGGCTTTTATTAGAACAAAGTCTCCACTAAACGTTTAGTTTTCTAACTCCTAGTTGCTATATTCTAACTCCTGGTTCTCGTTTAGTTAAACCCCTGAAGATCTCAGCAAATTAAGTCATGCAACTTATCACCAACCTTTTATTCCTCCACAACACCAAAAATCATCATTTTAAAAAATAGGCTGCAAAGTATCTCTTTGAGTTGATGAACTATATTTAATCCTTTCCAATTTTTAAGACTGACTCTAATTTGCCAAGCTATGTACAATATTGCAATGAACATCTTTACATATAATTTTTCCTTCTTCTACTTCCTTATGATTGTAAACTAGATTAAAAAAATACTTATAGGGGCTGGGAATATAGCCTAGTGGTAAAGTGCTTGCCTCATATACATGAAGCCTTGGGTTCAATTCCTCAATTCCTCAGCACCACATATACAGAAAAAAGCCAGAAGTGGTGCTGTGGCTCAAGAGGTAGAGTGCTAGCCTTGAGCAAAAAAGAAGCCAAGGACAGTGCTCAGGCCCTGAGTCTACACCTCAGGACTGGCAACAAAAACAAAACAAATCAAAAATAAGAAAATACTATAGCTTTAAAAACAAATTGCCAAATTACCTTCTGAAAGAGTGATAACTTGCCAGTGGCTCACATCTATAATTCTAGCTACACAGGAATCTGAGATCAGGAGGATCACAATTTGAAGGCAGCCTTTCCCCAAAATAATCAGCAAAAAGAGGATGCAAGGTTCAAGTGGTAGAGCACCAGCAAACCAAGCCAATCAAGTATGAGGCCCTGAGTTCAAATCCCAATATAGAAAAAAAAGTCTATCATGTCCTGAAACTCATTTCAATTATTGATAAATGATAATGTTAAGTACTATTTAGTGCAACTTATTTATTTTATCTTTTCTGAATTCAATTGTCTCACTTACTCTGGTGTATTTTCTGTTTGGGGGGACAGGGTCTTACCAGGCTGGCTTCAAATGAGCAATCCTTCTTCCTCAGCCTCTTGAGTGCTGGGATCACAGAAACATAGCACCATGCCTGGTCTAGTGTATTTTTAAATAACATTTTTATTTGTTTTATACAACTTTTTACAATAATAAAATCTTATTCTTTTCTGTTTGCACTTCTTGCTTACCTGTTTTTAAGATGTGCCTCCAGATCACAGCGTTGCATTACATCTTGGCACACTGAAGGAAATGGACATAAAACTAACAACTTGTCTAGAAGTTTATGAACCAGAATGCTAGACTTCTTACACAACTTGAAATGAAGTCTCTTCCGGTCTAACGGACAGAAATCTTTCTCTTGTAAAAAGTTTTTGAGGCACTTGTAGCAGAATGTGTGTCCACAGGGTGTATCGAGTGGCTGCAGCAGAGGCTGGAGGCAAATATGGCAGACAAGGTCATCATCCACTTCATCCTGGTAATTGTACAAGTGGTTTTCTCTGGTCCAGTGCTGTTGGCCACACTCAAAGCACAGGGGATTTAGGGAAGAAGAGGAGGAGGAGGAGGAGGTCTGTTCCACTGACACCATCTCATCACTTGTTGTTCCCATCTTGAATGGACTGATGCAGTTTCTGCGTCCTCATAAGCTAGTCTTCCACTGACTGTTGGTTTCCTTTAACAGACTGAAGTGTATCTGAATAAAGCCAATGTCTGTTTTTCTAGAGGGCACAAACAAAAGAAATTAGAATAACTCAAGGTAAGTTTAAAGTAAACATTATTAATTTCAGTAAAGTTTAGATGAGGTAATAAATTAGTCATAAAATGTAGTGAAATAAACCAATTTGCTAGTTGGATAATTTGCCAAGGCCCGGATGAAAAAGGACCTTGCAAATGAAATATGGTATAATAATCAATTTGGTTTACAATTTGAAATTCTCAAATACTTCATAGTCCTAGGGTAGTTTCAAAGCTAATAATCTCCAGTTTGCTAGGTGGGCAATTTAAAGTATATTATGTAATGCACTTGCATTTGTCATCCTAATCATGGCTCCTGGATTCTACTTGATTTATAGAACATATATGGCACATACAGTACTATACCAGTATAAGAGTGTATGTGAGACATAGTTTCAAGAGAAATAGGATTCATTAATTTTTAAAAAAAATGACCTTTTTGCTGGGAACTAGTAAGTCACATCTATAATTCTAGCTACTCAGGAGGCTAAGATCTAAAGATCACCGTTCAAAGCCAGACATTCCAGAACTAGTTTGTAATTCTTATCTCTGATTACCTAGTAAAAAACCAGAAGTGGAGCTGTGGCTCAAATGACAGAACACCAGTCTTTAGTGAAAAGTCAGGTGAGTGAAAGAAAAGATAAAGCAAACAAACAAAAATAACTTTGCTCCTTGCTATCAGAAAAAAAATGCATTTACTTTAAGACATGTATAATTTGACTATGTTTAGAACATAATTTATAGGAAGACATATGAGCACAGCATATAAAATAGCACTTGAATAAAATTATATAAGGTATATTATTCTAGTCCATTAAGTGAAAAAAAACTATTGTAATTCAATTGAAAAGTAATATATGTTTTAAACTGTAGTTCTGCCTCTTATTATTCCACACTTTCATTAGGTGGTGTTTACTCAGAGTGCCTTTGGTATGTGTGTGTGTCTGCGTGCATGCATGCATGTCTGCGTGCGTGCATACATGTGTGTGAAGCTTCTCCAACATTCTTACAGCACCCACCATTTCATGCAAGCTTAAAAGATAATGGTCCCCCTCTGCAGAAGCACCAGGAACTAAAAATCAAATGCAAGAGCAGTAGTCTCCTGAATCCTTTCTGTAAATATTTACAGTTTCCAGCATATGCTAAACGATGAACTTGGGCAGAGGCAGAGAGGACAGTTAAGAAAACCTGTTATTAAAATTCCATGTAATAAGTACTCTAAAAAAGTTATATACAGGATGTTATGTAACTGTGGGAAAGATGAGAAGAACTGGTATTTAAGTCTGTTTGGCTTTGCAGCTACAAATACTTTCAAAAGGGTTTAAAAACATGGTCTGCTGAGTTGTGACAGGAAGCATCAGCCAGAGAGAGAAAAAATTGGACAAAGTCATCTTGGGCAAGCTACTTTTACAAGTCACAGGGGCTGGACAGTACATGACACATTCAGAAAATGTAAAGTGGATGCTAACAACCCAGGCACAGACCATGTTCTTAGGTAACATTAAAACCTTACCCAGGATCATAAAAAAGCAGGATACCATGTGGGTTCTACTAGTGTCTGTATTTCAACAACATTTTTCTCCAATCAACATATATTCACTCTCTTATTTCAAACATTAAAACAAACCACAAAAATTAAGCCAGGTATATGCTGTATACATACAATCAATCCCAGTGCTCAGAAGGCCTGAGGACAACCTGATTTTTTCACTTCATACCCTGCCTAAATAAATAAATAAATATTAACATTTTAACAGATTTAACTTGGCCAGAAAGAATTGAGATAGGATCTAGGTAGAGACCCTGACCTGATCTGACCTTGAATAGGTCATGTTTTGAAAAATAACATTAACAGTACCTGGTAGCAACATCAAGAGAGCAAACATTCTTGTATTTGGTAACTTTGCCCTTTGAACATCAAAACTACTTTAAATATCTGTACATGGTTTATGACACTAAGAAACATGTCTCAGGCAGATAGAATTACTTCAAGTTACACTTTTTTAACACTCATGTATCCCTTAATTAGCAAGAAATTCACATATTCTTTGCTCTTCTTTGTGATAGTGTTTACTTCGCTTTTCTTTCCTTCAAAAAAATATACTGCAGTTTTAGCCTCCCACATAATGACTAAGTTCTATTGTAAGACTATTATATATTAGCTATTTTCTGCATCTCTAAATAACTTCAGTTCTTTGACAATTTTCATTTTATCACAAAATCTTTTCATAAGGAAAATTAACATGTTCCCATTTAAAATACTAAATAACAACTGCATTATCTCTACCATGAAATACTACCTCAATGTTAACATGAAACAAATATTCAATGAAAACTAAACTGCAAGTCATACAGTACAAGTCCTTGACAGCACAGGCCAGAAGCTGGCTTGAGGGATCAAGGCTGCTTGGTCACTAACTAGGCTGTGATATTACTAAATTCCTGTCTGTTGCCTTTTCAGATGAAAAAATGGGGGTTGTCACAGTGCCTGTCACATCATAGGTGCAATGTGTTAGCTATTATTAAAAAAGCAAGCAGGGTATTGCTATTTCACTAGCTACTCACGAGGCTGAGACGTGAGGATTGCTATTCAAAGCCAGCCAGGCTAACAAAGTCCATGGTACTCTTTATCTCCAATTAACCACCAACAATCTGAAAGTGGAGGTGTAGCTCAAGTGCTAGTCTTGAGCACAAAAGCTCCGAAACAGTGACCCCCCCCGACCCAGAGCAAAAATTTGGGCAGATTTTACGATTTTCCCAAAGCTAAACAACTTAGCATTAGTGGGAAGAAAAAAAAAAAAAAACCAACCAACAACCCCAAACCAAATAATCTTAAGTTTTTCTTGCTCCAAAGTAATATATTAGAAAATTAAGTGGATACGGGAAAGAGGAAAGGTATCTCATGAAAGCTTTTGAGAGTTTTTTAAGAAGAAACAAAACCTGGTCCAACTGTTTCAACTCCTTCCCCACTATTTCTAGCCCTGGCAGATGATTTTCTTTGCATTCTGTATGCAAGTGTCCTACATTGCCTCATATTATGTCTCATGCTGTGAGTGTGCTACAGTCTAAGATTATGTCCCTTGAAGGCTCACAGCATGGAAGGATGGTTCTCCAATGTGGTGGTGGAACTTTTGAGAGGTGGGGCCTCAGGATTAGGCTATTAGGGGCATTACAATAAGACAAAACAGCATGGTAAAAGAGTGTCTGGCACTGAATTTTCTGATTTTGTGATTCTTTCTTCATGAGGTTGTGACCCTTTTCCTTCTTCTTGGCACACAAGTGTGCCCTCTCCAGAGGCCAAACAAAGAGTGCTGCTGATCTTGGACTTTGAGCTCCAAAACTGCTTTTTCTTTATAAGGTTCTCCAACACAGGCATCTTGTTTCAACAATAGAAAACAGACGGGGCTGGGAATATGGCCTAGTGGAAAGAGTGCTTGCCTCATATACATGAAGCCCTAGGTTCGATTCCCCAGCACCACATATATAGAAAACGGCCAGAAGTGGCGCTGTGGTTCAAGTGGCAGAGTGCTAGCCTTGAACAAAAAGAAGCCAGGGACAGTGCTCAGGCCCTGAGCCCAAGCCCCAGGACTGGCAAAAAAATAAAATAAAATAAAAAATAGAAAACAGACAAAGAGCTCTATCAGCTGGGCTTTTCACTGAAGAGAAGTTTAATAAATGTTGACTAACCAACTGCACATTATTATTTTTTTCTCTTGGCAAGTTTAGGCCACCATAACTACATGTAGTAGTTTATAGGAGGTATGGCTAAGTTTATATATAATTATGACTTCAGATATAATCTATAATACCTGAGCACTCAGTTTAAAATAGCAAAATACAAGCTATATCATCTCAAACATTTCCCAAAACACAGAGCACAATGTATATCTTAAAAAAACTTTTGTTTTTACTTTTAAAAAATTTTATTATTATAAAGGTGATTTACAGAGGTGCTACATTTACATAAGTCAGGAAATGAGTTTTTGGACAATGTCACCCCTTCTCTCGCTTTCTCCCAGTTTTTCCCTCCTGTCCCCACCCACAAGTTGTATAGTTCATTTTCAACACAGTATCCACTGAGTACCACTGCTGCATTTGTTCACCCTTTGTTCCTCCATTTCTGTGCCCCTCTTTACCCTCCCAAAGACAGATAAACAAACCAATAACAATCACTTTTATCAACGTATAAGCTACTTACATGGTTTTGTTGGCAGTAAAGAAGCTACCAAATACTCTGACATATTTTAAATAATAGGCTGAAAAATAGTCTGTGTGGTAGAAAGAAAGCATGAAACCATTTACAGCTTCACTTTAGATGACCAGTATGCCTGTGCATTATAGTCAGGGGAAGAAGTGGGGAGCAGGCTAAGAATATGTTGCACTGTAAGGATTCCAGAAAGACTAGTACATTATTGTACATATCCTAAATCTATGCATTTTCAGAAAATTTCTTTTAAAAATTACCTTGTTTGTTGTTTTGGTGATATCAGAGGTTGAAACAAGGGCCTTGAACTTGCTAGGGAGATACTCTTACTTCTTTAGCTATACCCTGAGCCCTTTTTGGCTTCACATCTTTAGAATAAGATATCAGGTGGGTCTTGCCCGGGCTGGCCTAAAACCACAATCCTTCTGATCTCAGCTTCCTAAATAGCTACGGTGACAGGCACACACCACTATATCAGCTAAAGTAGTTAAGGATTACAGATGTGAGCCAATGACACCAAGCTTGATATTATTTTTGACTCAGACTTAAACCACCCTTAATGCCCTAGACTAAGAGATCCAGCCCAGGGAAAAGGATGATATGTATTGCTCAGATGGAAACCACCTGTGGTCCTTTTGACTTGGCAATGCCAAGTGTCTAAGAACACCCCCCTCTCATCCTCAGATCTCCTCTGATATACCTCCTTCCCCTTCGGCTCCAGAAGTTCTTTCACAAACCTTCATATTTTTCATGTGAGTAACTTCTAGATGATACATTTGCTGTCAATCTCATTTCCACTCCTCTTGGAAGGGAAACAGAGCATCTTTTTTTTGTCTTTTGTATTTCTATTTCTTACCACATACAATTCACTGAAGGAAAATCTGTTTTCAGACCCAAGTGTTAGCCTGAAATGTGTAACCATATAAATATACAAAAGAAAATTATATGCATTACTTTGTGGCAGTGCAAAGCAATAAACATATTGGGCCTTATCCTGTATCTTATAAACAAAGAACAGGGCATTACTCATTTTAACATTCAAAAGGCTGAGGAAAGTTTGCTTGCTGAATATGGGAGGATCAAAACTTCCAGGCCAGCCTGGCTACAGTAGTAAGACCTTGTCTCAAAAAAAAAAAAAAGTACACACACACACACAAATGTGGGCGTGTACACACACTAAAACAGAGGAGGGAGAGAGGGAAGGAAGGATTTTGAAAGCTGGCAAATCTCTTGTGAGAACACATGCAAGTTTTGTAAAAACTTATTCAATATTTGGGAGAATGACTGAAAAAGGCATTGTGAAAACAATTTTGAAGCTGGGCCTGGGGCACACTCCCAGCTACTTTAGAAGGCCGAGTTCTAGGGGCTGCAGTTAAAAGCCAGCACAGTATTGGAACAAACAAAAAACTTTTGACTTTGCAGATATCAGTAAAGAGAATGAGGCATGAATGACTAACTCAGAGCATTGGCACTTATTTTCATGAGAAGGCACAGTGGTAGTCTTTTGGAAAACAAGAAGAAGAACAACAGAAAATCAGGGCAACATGTTGGGTGAGCCCTGCTTGTTGTAGATTTGGACTGTACATGCCTTCTTAAAGCTCTTTTATTAAAGACTTGGTATTTGGAATAGTGTTATTGGAAGATGGCAGAACCTTTCAGAAGTGGGACCTAAATGTGGCCCTGTCTTTTCCTTTCTCTCTGATTTGCTACCTGGCCATAAGGTGAGTAATCCTGTATCACACACTCCTGCTACAATGTGCTACTTAGCCGAAAGCAACACATCAGCTGACCATAGACTGGAACATCTAATAAATCTGTGAGCCAAAATAATCCTATGTCATTGCAGCATTGTTACAGTGACAAAAACTAACACACTGCTATAGGAATTTGCTTTTCCTGGAACAAAGTTTTTCTGCAGTGTCTATGCCCACTGGAAAAAGCAATCTGGATATATAAAAACATACCATATAGGAGCTTTATATAAACTCTATACTTTTTTCTTTCCAGAGCTGAGGACTGAACTCCGGGCCTTGCACTCATCAGGCAGGTGCTCTTCCGCTGAGCAAAATCCCCAGCCCCATAAACTCCATTCTTAATCAACACTTCACTTGCAATATTTCAAGTATTACTTTCAACAACTCCACATTTACAATTTTCTAATTTTTCTATATAAAACTAATTCAGTAGACTTAGCAATTTGTCTCCTCTCTCCTTTTAGCAACATTTGGAAAGTCATTTCAAATATTTGAAAAACCATTTTAGACTTAGGCATTCTTTTTTTTTTTGGGGGGGGGGGCAGTTCTGGGCCTTGGACTCTGGGCCTGAGTACTGTCCCTAACTTCTTTTTGCTCAAAGCTAGCACTCTGCCACTTGAGCCACAGCACCGCCTGTGTCCGTTTTCTATATATGTGGTGCTGGGGAATCGAACCCAGGGCTTCATGAATACGAGGCAAACACTCTTGCCAGTAGGCCATATTCCCAGCCCCAGACTTAGGCATTCTTAAGGCACAACTTATGGTTAGATATATCCCTATTTAATAACCTAGGAAATTGGTAAGCTAAGCAAAAAAAAAAAAAATGCTAAAAGCAATAAAATTAAGGTTCAGAACTCTATGACAGCTGGGTAACTAGGTCACTACACACTCATTCTTTTTATCCACCATGTCTGCCAAAGGTATATTGTGTTATTCTATTAAAGACACACTAAAGCTTTACGAGAGCCTTACACCCTGATTATAAACAGCACTACTGCTAAAATAATAATTGATCACTTTTACTTGTGAGTTTAAGCCTAATTCTAAAATGCTCATCATTCTATGTTTGTATACGTGATAAAATACTCATTGATAGTACCATATATTTCAGTTTTTAATAACTTTAGATACTCTATAAAAGAGGATCAAGCTGTGGCTAGTATAGGATATACAAATTTAAAATGTTGTTTCATGTTTAGTTCTTCTAACTTTAAGCCACCAAGCTATAATGAAAAACTTTTTTTAATGCCAGGATAAAGGCAAATGCTATACTGTGCCACTTGGACTCATTAATTATACTTAAATAATTATCTAGGGCTGGGAATGTGGTTTAGCGGTAGAGTGAGTGCTTGCCTAGCTGGGTTTGATTCCTCAGTACCACATAAACAGAAAAAGCCAGAAGTGGTAGAGTGCTAGCCTTGAGCAAAAGAAGCTCAGAGCTTGAATTCAAGCCCTAGGACTGGGGGGGGGGGGGGAAATATCTAAATTGTTACTTTAGAACAAATTAAAATCAGAATTTACACAAAAACCACTTTAAAAAATACACCAAATGGTATTAAAGCCTTTCCATATATATGAGTATCCCAGACATATTTCTGATGAACAGAAAGAACCTCTGTGGAAGAACTGCTGCTGCAACCACAGTATGAGGCTCTTCCTGAGTGACACCTGCCAGCCGGCTCCTCTTAGGAGAATGTCCTAGAGAATGCCTCAGTTTACAATGTCAGTCAAATCATGTACAATAGGTAGGATGGGGTAGGTAGATGGGGGCAAAGGGAACTTAGCAGTAAAGTTTTATCTGCTGAATATGTTGACAACTTAAATGCTTCCTATATTACACTCAAATGGTTAGCCAATTTAGTAAGCTTTTATTTTCTTCTAATAGATGAAAGATTAAAAGTATTTGTCTTCAAAGATCACTAAAAGGATACTGATTTGGAGTTAGGGACCTGAGTTCAATATTTTGCTTTGCCACTCACTCTCTAGCAATGTTTCATAATGATGAGGCAAACCACTGAAACACCTATAAATCTGTTCTCTCCTGGGTAAAGCAGAAATGGCATCTTGCTTCACAGAGCATTAAAGTACAAAATGTTTCATTAACAGAAAAACCCTTTATGAGCATTATAAAAGCACTACGATATTAATATTACAAGCCAGTGTAATACTAATTCATTACTGAATCAATGTCCACGGAGGGTGACGTACTGAGCAGTCTCACTCTTCTACTAGACTAGTGATCAGGATCCCTGATGTGAACCTAACCCTACAGCAGCACTCAGACCATACAAAGGGCACTGGTATACCTCAGTCTTTTCGCTTCTGCACCTGTAGAGTGGGCCAAAATGATTAATGAGACTAGACAGACCTGAAAGTTCATAAATATAAAAATGTACTTTGACCACAGGTTCCTTTTGCTTTGGCCTAAAAGAGAAACAGCTTTCCTTACCTGCTACCTAATAGTTAAGTTTACCATAAAAATTCCTATTTTCAGGGACAAGTATACATGTAGAAAGGAGTGGCACAAGATATACAACTGGACACTTCTGTACTTTTGTTATGATATGATACTACTATGTCATGAGACAAAGTAATTTGCTCTACAGGTTTCCAGATAAAAAGTTAGGAGATAATGTTATAATCACTGCAAGACCAGTTTGGTTTACTTGTTTCTTAAAAGGCAAACATGAGCTGGGTACTGGTGGCTCATGCCTGTAATTCTAGCTATTCATAAGGCTCAGATGGCTGGGAATATGGCCTAGTGGCAAGAGTGCCTGCCTTGTATATATGAAGCCCTGGGTTCGATTCCTCAGCACCACATATATAGAAAAGGCCAGAGGTGGCACTGTGGCTCAAGTGGCAGAGTGCTAGCATTGAGCAAAAAGAAGCCAGGGACAGTGCTCAGGCCCTGAGTCCAAGCCCCAGGACTGGCAAAAAAAAAAAAAAGGTATAACTCATAAGGCTCAGATCTGAGGACCATGGTTGAAAGCTAACCTACCTAGGAAAGTCCATGGGACTCTTATCTCCAATGAATCCCCTAAAACAAGAAGTAGAGCTGTGACTCAAGCGGCAGAGTGCAAACCTTGAGCAACAGACAGACAGACAGACAGACAGACACACACACACACACACTCTCTCTCTCTCTATATATATATATATATAACTTTACAGTCGTATTTCTCCTATATATAAAGAATTTAACAAGACATAGCTATCTATTCTGTGATCAAACCTACACAATAAATGAAGTGAAACTAAAGCATGTTCGAAACGTGTCTTATGATGGAAGGATCACCAATAAAGTTGCCTAACTTTATAACTTTAACTACAGACAACAGGTAAGAAGTTAAATGCTCTTGTTTTCGGAATGAATGAGCAACACTAATAATTTAAAACACATTTTATTTAAACTGTCTGTTTTGTTCCAGTTCTAAGTTAACGTGCAGAAAAATGATCAGATTAAAGAACATTTGGGCCAGACCTCAAAGGACCATCACTGAGTAGGCCAGATGTTTGTGTTTCCCAAAGCAAGTCTAAATAGACAATAGCCTCAGGGACAAGGACCGAAGCCTTGTTGGCCTTGGTTTTTATCCAGAATAGAGTTCCATGTGAAACCAGAGGGCCTACCAATTTACTAAATGAGTTATTTTAGTTATAATTCTCATACTGAGGGAGGAAAACATGAAAAAGAAAATCCTCATTGTATTTTAAATTACCTAGATTCAGATGTATCATGAGTCAGAGTCTTAGGTCAGATATATAAAGAGGTTTTTAACTAAATGAGTCTTAAGGACAATAGACAATGCATACCATGCACTATTGATATAATTTTTCTCCAATGCCTTTTATATCTATTATTTTCACACAAAGCACTACAATTATGATTACTTTTTTCATTTCTCTATATCTTCTTTAATATTTATCACTTGTTACCTGTCTCATATACATATAGTAGATTCATAGTTTGTTGTTGCCAATCGACTATAGCTTATGCTATAGCTTAGAAAACAAACTGAATACCAAGCATATCCTTGAAAGGATGAGTCCAATAATGAGACTCAGATAACAAACAAAGAATGTGGCTTCAGTATAAACCTACCTATACTCACAAGTACCTCTGGTGCTCAATGGTCTCTTAAACTACAGAATTTCAAGACAGACCCAGTAGCTCTTTAAAGAGTGAAATAGAACATGTTTAAGATTGGTCAGAGCCAATTTTAAAACTCATGTGTAAGTTTATGAATGCTGATTCATACACCAAATAGTTGATTTACCACAAGAAATGTGTGCCAGATTAGAAGGGATGGATTAGGCTATTTTTGTCCAACCTTTCCTGTATTTTAGATATTCCTGATGGTATCTGCTGCTCTAGCTTCACCATTTATCTCTCCTATTTATCTTTACATTTTATAGGCTAATTTTAAGCTATAAGATTTAAGCTACTCATTTGCAAACCAAATACACAGGCAAGTTACTGGAAGACATGAAGGTATCTCTAGATTTTCATGTAGAACAAGGGAACTTATGGAAAATTTTGCATAAAACACCTGCTTTAAAATAGATTCATTTCATTTCTCAAAGACTGACAGTTCTTGAACTTATCCTTAAGTAGTGGGTTTTGTTGCACTATGAAGGGAAACTCTATAAACTCTTCTGAGGAGTTTTTCAAAAGTGATAATACCAGTAGAGGTTTCAATGGTCTTATTCCTAGCAAGAGATATTTACACAAAAGCAATACGACAGACTTCACTACTCTTAACTGTTCCTATATGGCAGCCTTAAATTAAATCCCCCTAAATCTAGCAGTCTAATTTTTTTAATTCTTAATATTTAGATGAAAAAATATGACTATTACTTTGCATAGTCCTATTCTCCAACGCTTCATATGGCTGCTTCTTTCTCCCAATTTCTCCATATGTTGAGTGTGCCGAGTTAGATTTTTTTTTTTTGCTATATCTTATTAATGTAATATGAGAGCCTGTCAAGAAAGGAAAGAAAGTTGTTTCTACAAATTAATTATCTGACTTGCCCTTGATTAGTCTATAATCTATTTCACATAGAAAAGAAAAAAAACGGGTTGGGAATGTGGCTTAGCAGTACAGTGCTTGCCTAGCATGCACAAAGCCCTGGGTTTGATTCCTCAGCACCACATAAACAGAAAAAGGCGGAAGTGGTACTGAGGCTCAAGAGATAGAGTACTGGCCTTGAGCAAAAAGAAGCCAGGGACAGTGCTCAAGCCCTGAGTCCAAGCCCCAGGACTGGCAAGAAAGAGAGAGAGAGAGAGAGAGAGAGAGGAGAGAGAGAGAGAGAGAGAGAGAGAGAGAGAGAGAGAGAGAGAGAGAGAGAGAGAGAGGGAGAGGAGAGGAGAGAGAGAGAGAAAGACAACAACAGAAGTATAAATATTTTTAGGAAAAACTTGGTAAATTAACATAAGCTATAAATTAGATACTCAACAGAAGTGGATATAATTTTGTTGATGTACTAAATAAATTCGGAATTCACCTTAGAAATGCTTGACTCACTTGAAAAGCCTACAGACTTTCTATCAGAAGGGAATCTAGGAAACACGTAAAATATCTTATCTCTTGAAGCTTAAGAAATTACGAAAATTTACAAATGTGTTTGTCTTTACTTGTTTTATTCATTTTTGCCAGTGCTGGGGCTTGGGACTCAGGGCCTGAGCACTGTCCCTGGCTTCTTTTTGCTCAAGCCTAGCACTCTACCACTTGAGCCACAGCGCCACTTGTGGCTTTTCCTATACATGTGGTACTGAGAAATCGAACCCAAGCACTCTACCACTAGGCCACATTCTTAGCCCAAATATGCTTGTCTTTAAATAAATGAAACAATAGATTCAAATAAATAGTTACCCTACATTATAAACCACCTTTTTTCTGTTCACAATAATTCTTGTCATAAGGCATAAAATGCTGACACAGGGAACAGACAGCTCAACACCATAAGCTTAATTCTCGTCTGGATGCTGAGTGTGCCTTCAAGTTATTTATTTTGAATTGGCTGAGGAAATAACTGAAAATAAGAACTACTGTGTATGTATATATGTGGAGTTTGAAGTATATAACATAGAAAGTACTTAATAAAGTATTTAATAAAACAGTGTTTAATTATATAGTAACTTGCAGTTAGGCAGTTAGGCTTACTACTATTATATTAAGGATATGTATACTATTTTTAAAGTAGATGAAACAGTATCAGCTATTTAAATGGAAATAGAAAATATGAAATAGGTGTACTTAATAACTAAAAAGGGTAGATGAGTCAGTCTTAATATCATAGAATTCACAAATGCCTCAGACAACTAATACAAAATTCCAAGAAACAAAAAATGTGTAAAAATGCTACTACTGAGTTTATTTATTAATTTCTGATAGAAAAGAATTTACTATAAGAGAATTCTGTATTTTTAAAAACATTTTCTATAACATCCACTAGGCTATTGTCTTTGGGGGAAGGATGAGATGGTACTGATTAAGTATTTTTATTATTTAAAAATATTTGTTTTTGTGGGTGCTAGTGGCTCATACCTATAATACTTGCTGCTCAGAATGTTGAGATTTGAGGATCACAGTTTGAAGCCAGCCCGAACAGAAAAGTCTGTGAGACTTTTATCTCCAATAAACTACCCCCCACCCCCAAAATGCTATCATTGAGCAAAAAAAGGTCAAGGACAGCATCTAGGCCCTGAGTTCAGGGCTTAGGACTGGCACACACACACATACACATACAAACACAATAACTATAACAGTAACTATATACACAATAAATCATTATCCAACCTGTCAACGTAAAGTATTTTTCTTATAATGTATACTTTGGCATGTAAAACATCAAAAGCATTGCTAATTACCACAGTGATCATAAGTGACCTTTACCTTCTCATATTTACCTATATTTTCCAACTTTCATGAAAGGTCAAAGTGTAAGATGTTTATTTATTTGTCTAAGAAGTAAAGCACAGCCACCAAATGATCAAAACAATGAAACAATAAATTAAGCAACAACCAACAAGGGATGGCATCCTAACTGCTCAATCTTCAGAGTGCAATTCCAATGAGGGGAGAAGGAGATGATTACTTCCTTCATCTGAAAAATGGAAAATGTCTTCTCTAAGCATCTGAAACACGGCAGATCCCACTACCCTATGAAGTGTTAGAAGAGGATCAGTTAAGACCAAAATTAGACTAAAATGCTAGTGGTAGAGAATCAAAGAAACTTTCTGTTATGAGAAGTTCCCCATCGCCCAAAAGGTATTTGTCCAGCTCGGATAGTATAGCTTCTAAAGTGTAGGGTGGTCATTAAATGAAGGGAGCCAAAGAAATGAAAAAGGAATCTACAAACCTGCCAGGAAATAGAAGACTAAGAAAAGTAAAGAAAAACAAGAAAATTATTAATCCAACAGCGGCTTTAAAGTAGCTTAACCTCTCTGTTAGACAGGAACAGTTTGTCATCAATCAAATATACTTTGCTATTTAGTTAGCTTGCTCTTAAACAAAATTAGGGGTATTCTCTGGTGGTGAATGGCACACACTTGACAGAATAGTTACTAAGGCATACTACAGTAACTTCAACCTAATTATAATAGTGAAATATCACACCCTAAGGTGGAGTCTACAATGAGATTATAATGAGACATGCACAGCAAGAAGAAGCATAAGAGACAGAACAAATGTGTAACTAGAACTCCACCTCTATAAGAAGGGACCAGGTCCCTGCCCACCTGATAAATACCATTTCTCTTGTTTCAGGAAGTTTTGACACTCCCTTCATACTGGCTCTGATCAGAATTAGAACAAAAAAGCACAAGAAAATTTAGTTCTGTTCGTGGCACCTGGTAGACAAAAATGCTTTCATATGCTATTCTCATTTCAAGTCATCTCACCAGAAAGTGGAAAGTAGATAAAAGTACAAGCCAGGTACTTTGGGGTTGCAAGAACAGCCCATTAGTAAAGCACTTGCCTACCCCAGTGAGACCTGGAGCTCAACTGTTACCACTGTATAACAACAAAAATCCTTTGACTTACAGAACAATTTTAAAGCCATGGTCAAAAATGTACTACGCAAGGTAAATATTTTTAACTAAGTGTCATTTCTATAGGTAAATTTTATTTATACATTGTGAGGCTGCCTTTTAATATACATAAAGACAGTGTCTCCTACCTAGCTTACAAATTTATCATTCCAAATGTTCTGTGTGTGTGTGTGTGTGTGTGTACTAGGGCTTGAACTCAGGGCCTGAGCACTGTCTCTGAACTACTTTGCTTGAAGCTAGTGCTTTTCTACTTGAACCACAACTCCACTTCCTTTTTTCTTTTAACAAGGAAAGTTTCTCAGTATGCCTCAATATGAGAATACATAGCTAGATATTCTGATGTAAAGCTTAAAATGCCTGCATTAAAACTGACAAGAGGGCTGGGGATATGGCCTAGTGGCAAGAGTGCTTGCTTTATATACATGAAGCCCTGGGTTCAATTCCCCAGCACCACATATATAGAAAACGGCCAGAAGGGGCGCTGTGGCTCAGTGGCAGAGTGCTAACCTTGAGCAAAAAGAAGCCAGGGACAGTGCTCAGGCCCTGAGTCCAAGGCCCAGAACTGGCCAAAAAAAACTGACAAGAGTCTCTGAAAGCTACTTTCCTCACCTACATCAGCAGGCGTCTTTCCCTTGTGTGAACATTGCATAGGAGTAAAAAGCCTTGCCTTCTTCTATACCCTTAAAACTTGCTTCTGACCTCAGGTATAAAGAAAAAATAAATTCACTCAGACTCAGCAATCACAACAGAAAACACCTGCGCCTTAGCAATAAATTCTACAATTAAGTCCTCAAATTCAATTCAGTTCTGACTACCTCAGGATACCTAAAGGCACAGTCCTTGGGACTGACCACACCCCTGCACCCTCCTACTACAGGTGCCAATCGAAAACCAAGGGTTGTTTTACTTATGCTTCTGACTGGGGCTATAAAATGGGGTCGTCACCATTTCCTTTTGAGATTCAACAAACTCATTGAGCCACTTGGAATTTTGATAAACTCAGGTTTACATAAAGGAGACTTCAAGGACACCAGTGGACACCAGATGGAAGCACACACAGAGTGAGGTATGGAGGAAGAGGTGCTGACCAACCAAGCTTTCCAGGAACCTCCTGAAGATGGTCAGCTGTCTAAAAGCTTTCCCTACCTGTCCTTTGGGTTTTGATGGGAGCCTTGCTACATGGGCATGAGTAATTAAATCACACCCAAATCAACCTTCAGCCTCATTCCCTAGGAGTTGGAGGTTGGAGCTGAAAGTCCTCGTCCTCCTCCCTTTCCCTGCCAAAGACGAGCTCCTATTCTGAAGCTACCTAGTGTTTGCAGGCTACCAGGCACCTCATTAGTATACCAAAAAACATACTTTATCAGTTTGAAGATTCCAAGGAGAAATTGTGAAAGAAACTGGGAGCAAAGGCTACAGAGAGCACTGCACCTCAAAATTAAGGTTTCAGTCCGCCTCCCCATTTGTTCTAGTCTTGGTCATTAACTTCTTTGCCATTAGATCACTGAGTGAAGAACAGCCTCAAGGTCCTGTGTAGTCATCAGAAGGCAATCTGTCCTCTTGAACTCATCATTGCAAGGCCTTCTGACAAATTATGACATAATAACAAAGCTCTTATCAGATGCTAACACCTAGCTCTTGGATTTCCTAGACTCTAGAACTATAATAAATCACTTTTCAAATTAAGAGAGGGAGGGGCTTGGGAGGCTGAAGCACAGCTTCAGTGATAGAACCTTCACCTAGCTTGCAATGATACTGGTTGACCCCAGCACTTAGGAAAAAGAAAAAAAAAAAGAATCACAATAGAGGAAAGATTAAGTTCTATTATGATAATTTCAGAAAAGTTTTTTTTTTGTTTTTTTGCCAGTCCTGGGCCTTGGACTCAGGGCCTGAGCACTGTCCCTGGCTTCCCTTTGCTCAAGGCTAGCACTCTGCCACTTGAGCCACAGCGCCACTTCTGGCCGTTTTCTGTATATGTGGTGCTGGGGAATCGAACCCAGGGCCTCATGTATACGAGGCAAAGTATTTAAAAAGAGAATAGATATGCACACCATATGTTTGTGTAAGCACGAGATGGGTCTGAGAGAGAGACTGCTGTACAGACAGAGGGGAGAGATGGTCAAGAAAGGACATGATTACATCTACTTCTTAGACAAGATAGCTAGCAGTGGGGTTCAGTAAAGACAAAAAGGCTTTAGCAAAGTAGGAAGTTACTGCAATGGTCAAGACAAATGAAATGAGAGCTTGAACTGAGATCATGCCCAGAAATAGTCAATCTGAATGATTCTGACTAACATTTAGGATGGGGGTGGGGGGGGTATGAAGGGATAGAAGAAAAGGATGAAGAGGTGATAACATACTATACTGTATCCAAATAATCCAACAACAAAACCTGTAAGCAAAATTTCCTCCTAATTCTCATTAAAACATATCTATATTCCCTTTAATTCAGAGTTTCAGTCATTTAAAAGAATTTCTGATAGCTCTAGGAAGCTAAATCAGTGCATTTAACATTCCATTCTAAACTGCAACCTGTTGAGAAATAAGATCTCCTTATACTTAAATCTAAAAGGAATCGATCTGGTGAGATAATTTTAATTGGGGACATTTACTAAGTGCTCACTATGTATAAGCCAGGGTGTTAATGAGATACGGGGGAATTAATAAATGTAATCTTCATGATAACTCCAAGTTAGATATCATTCTCAGCTTCTTCCTCATTTTTCAGATAAGGAACATTAAGTTAACTGATGGAAATATAATTCCAATCAGGCAGTCTGATTCTAGAGTTAGGATATTTTAAGTATATATTATACTTAAATATTAACTATATAATGTATGGTAAATATGTACAAGTTGCAAAGCTAAAATATATAAACACATATCTGTATACATACATGTTTACATATATAAAAGTGTTTGGTAACAGCCACAGGGAAATTATTTCTCTTCTGTTAACACCAAGGAGACTAATTTCTAGAATAAAATCTACATTGCTATTTACGTAAGGTCCAAAATACTACGATAGACTTGCCGTCTCACACAAATTTCACATAGTTTTTTATTTTTGCTGTGATAAAAACAGAGCCTTTGAAATTGACATCTCTTGATAACTGCAAAATTCAAATAACTATGCTTCTTGTGTTCAGATCTGAAAATCAATTTAAAGGAACTTAAAACTAAGAAACAACTCAAATTTGAGCTGGCAATCAATCTTTCCAGAAGCTTCTTGGAAAACATTTATTTATATTTGCCATGGGACACAAAATATTTATAAGGATCTGAATGCAAGCTTCTTCTAAAGGTCTGCACAGGAATGTTTTAGTCAGGTATAAAAGGCTTTCCTCTTGTTATATTTTGCAGACTCAGACATCAAAAGGAGCCCTTATGCTTCTTCACTGGAACTACACCTCATCTAAGTGACTACTACTACCTTAAAATATAATCTCTCAAGATCTGATTCCACCTCATTTTACATTATATAGAGGAATAAATGAGTCTAACTGCCTCTACCCCTACCTACTCACATCCTCAATGCAGTCTAACCTACAGTTCACTTATGTTACAGAAAATATAATCATGTTCTAACCACAAGAAGGCCAATTAGCAATCTATAAAGAATTCATTAGGAAAGAATGAAGAGATAGTACAAAATATAACAAATGACAAGGTTGTCATCATCAGGAACTACCTTATTTTCAGCAAACTATTTTAATGGAAAGAAGAACTTCAAGAGTTGCAGTAAAAGTGAGTATTTAACAAATTTCTTCAAATATTTGCACTTTAGTCCTGCTTTATTATGATAAGGCCTTGCTATGTAGCCCTAGGCTTACCATCTTCCTTATTATAGGTATGGGTCACTACACTCAGATGTTCAAAATAGTTTTCAAGGTTCATCCACATTATAGCATATATCAAATGTTTCCATTCCTTTTTTCAAAAAAAGTTATTTTTAAAATTTTTTGCAGTGCTGGAACTTGAATCTAGGACCTCACACATGCTAGACAAGAAGCTCTACACTTTGGATTTAAAACTCAAGACATATCTATCTAAATACTTAAATGTGCAGGCTTGGGTTCAGAATGGCAGTAAGTATTTCCAAGAGAGTATACAACAATCCTGATAATCTTTTGGTTGATGTTTCCAGGGAGACAACCTAGATAAGGGAAATCTAAGAGTAAAACACAATTTATTTTTAAAAAGCACTTTATCTTGTTTCCCCTCTTGGTACATGGTATGCACGCTAAACTTAAATTAAGCCATACAAAATTCACAACTCATTCAACAAATATTTGTTGATCACATGCTGCATTCCAGGCACTTTGTACAGTTTTACTTTCAGAAACAAGTACAGGACATTAGTTAGCCAATGACACAAACAGGCAGTTAAAGTAAGGCATATCTTTAAAATTTCCAATAGCCACATTATGTTAAAGAAACAATATTAATTATATCAATGCATTTTATTTAACCCATTATTATTAATCTATATTACATCGTATTCTTTTTTTCCATACTAGGTCTCTGAAATCTAATGATTATTTTATATTTACATCACATTTCAACTGGGACTAGTCACATTTCAAATGCTTGGTAACCAGGTAGGGTACTGAACAGCACCGAAAGAGATATAAAGCATGTGTATTTGGAATAAATTAGTCCTTTTCTTCAAATAAATTAAAATCTAACCAGTGATTAGCCACTAGTGTGTATATGCTATAGAAAAATGTAAGCATAACTAAAATTAGTAAAGAAACTCTTAAGGAATACTAATAGGTACTATACTAGGTAAGCAAGTATGTACAGAATTCTTTCAGCTGCAAATGACAGAAAACCTGACTGAAACTAGCTTTAGTAAGAGAGGTGTGGCTGACTAGTAACTCTCCTAACTGCTTCTCCTAGATTGAATGCATGGGCTGAATGCTTGTACTGGCTGTCTACAGCAGTTTTAGGATGCGGAGTCATAACCTCACTCAGCTTCCACAATATTGCCAATAAAAGCCTCAGAATTACAACTTCCTGTCTCTGATGGTATGGGTCACATACCCATTATGAATGAGCCTAATCAGTGTAGCAAGGGATTTATGATTACTTAATGGTTTACTTCCAAAACAAGGCACTGATTTAACTTCCCCAGAATACAAAGATTCAAGTAGAGAAAGGACAGACCCTAAAAAAGAAAATCCAAGGGCTGGGGATATAGCCTAGTGGCAAGAGTGCCTGCCTCGGATACACGAGGCCCTAGGTTCGATTCCCCAGCACCACATATACAGAAAAACGGCCAGAAGCGGCGCTGTGGCTCAAGTGGCAGAGTGCTAGCCTTGAGCTGGAAGAAGCCAGGGACAGTGCTCAGGCCCTGAGTCCAAGGCCCAGGACTGGCCAAAAAAAAAAAAAAGAAAATCCAAGACTGTGACTAGAAGATGGTGGTCAGTACTCCCAAAATAAGTGTCTACTATTTGAACTTCTCATTCAGACAGAAATCTATATTTCCCAAGGGTTACTGTGTATTAGAAGTGTCCATTCAGAGTCGGTCATACATGTATGTCGCTGACAGACATTTAAGCATTCAGTATTACATTAGTGCATTACTTTCTTACTCCAACCTGGAAGTCTAACATTTATTGCCAATGATTTAACTATTCCCCCATAATTCTATTCATCCACTATTGCCACATTGCTAGTCATCATGCTAATTGCTTTACATGCTTTACTTGATTTATTCATTCCAACAAATCCTATAAAATAGTTACTACTGCCCTTTAACACACGAGGAAAACAAGGTTCTGAGAGGTTAAACACTAGGCTGAAAGTGACTTGAAATAGAATTCAAAACCTCGACCATCCAACTCTAAAGTTTATGTTCAGTGGTACCTAAAATTGTTTCCTTCTACTTCTTCATCATCAAGGAAATCTTTAGCATTATATAAGCAACATGTAACACAATCCCAGAAAAGTCCATTTGAAGAGTTCCTTCAGGAAAACTGTAACAACAGTCTTAAAGACAACTGTACTAACAAGCCAGAAAGATATATCTCTGAAAAATAATTTGTCAAATAAAGCTATGACCTTAGTGTAACTAACAAGCAAGATAAATTCTCAGACAGGCACAAGTTCAAATAGGAAATCAGAATAAACATCAGAGAAGCAAAGGGAAACAAAGTAGTCTATAAAATCCTTCATGAACAAACATATCAACAACAGATCCACAATTATTTTCCCAACAATTTATGAAAGTTTTCAAACACAAAGTCAAGTTCACTATCACAGCAAACATATCTTAAAGTATACTACTGACATTCTGTTATACTTGCTGTATATCTACTCATTTAGAAAAACATTTTCTGCACTTCAGCAAGTTGGCACACTTCTCTTTAACTATTACAGCACGCAGTCATTAACTGAAGTTCTGCATTTACACTTCTGGTTCAAAAAAATTCCAACCTTAAGCATACATTTACTAGATTTTAAATAAATGTACACACCTACACAACATAGATCATTATTAAGGGATGTAGAAAAGACTCATTATTCGTGCCCCTTCCCACATTGAGAGGCAACCACTTCTGTTTATTTTTTTCATTGTAGGTCAGTTTTACCCATTCTATAGTACCAACTAAATGGTAATACAGAACATGTGTACTTTTGGGTAAGTCTTCTTTCATTCAGCATGCTTTTGAAATTATGTTGTGGTATGTATCAATAGTTTTTCTTTTCATTGCTCATAAGTATCCACTGTATTTGCTCATTCTTGATGGACAACTGGATTGTTAGCAGTTGGCAACTATGAACAAAACCCTCTCTGAGCCTAAGTTTTCATTTCTCTTTGTAAGTATCTCAAAGTGAAAAGACTGAGCTACAGGTAGGTATCTGCTTAGTTTTATAAGCAATTGCAGACCTCTCCCAAAGTGGCTGTACCACTCTATTCCCAGCAAGACTGCATAAGCTCTGGTTGCTCCATATCTTTTGCCAACAGTTGATATTATCAAAAGTCCTACAAATATTATATGAACAAGAATAATTGGGTTATATAAAATTAACAACGTTTATCAAATTAACACAAATTATAAGGGCCAGTTATAGTAGACCAAACCTATAATCCTAGTTACTTGGGATATGGAGATAGATAGGAGGATCACAGTTTGAGGCAAGCCTAAGCAAAAAAGATAGTGAGACAAACTTTTTTCTTTGTCATGGGGCTTGAACTCAGGGCCTGGGCACTGTCTCTGAGCTCTTGAGCTTAATACTTAGTACTCTACCATTTTCAGCAATAGTGCCACTTCCATAAACCTTTTTCCTATTTTCCAAATCATATATTTGAAACTATACTTTCATTTATTAGATGAATAATTATGAAATAATTATGCTGTCATCTATCAGCACCGTTTCTTGGGAAACTGGTATAGATAACTACTTTCTTTTCATCTCTCAGGACTTAATACCATCAATAATTTATGACTTAATACATAATTCAGATCAATGACTGAACATCTGTTGAATAGAACACTGTCAGTTCTCTTTAAAGTTTAATTCCTGTTAATTCCTACATTGAAGGAATTTTGTTACCATTCCCAACTTAACTATCTCATATTATTAAGTTCTGGGGGAATAAGAATAAGTCTTGAGCCTGCCCTTAAAAAAAAACCAAATGTACTTTGGTACAATTAATTATATATTTTAAATTAGTTTATATAAGTAGCTATACTGTCCAAGAAATAAGAGCAAATCACTCCTGGATATATTATGACTATTTCAATACAATATGGTTATGTAATTAGTGTTATTATGGAACTCAGCATGTACCTATCCAAATTAGTAAGACTACTATCTGCTGATAACAAAAAAAATAGTACCAACAGCAACCCAGACATCTTTTCTTTGTTATTTGCTCATAATATGCCAATGAGCAGTCAGTTCCAACATAGCTACTCTTTGCTTTTCTACTACATAAATGGCCACAATAAGCAACTAATGTCACTATGACATGATTTAATTCAGTGAAAAACTGACTAGTTAATGTATTCCTTCCCACAAGAGTAGATATCCAACTCTTGTTTTAACATATATCTTACTAGTACCACTTTACAAAGCAAAACCTGTTTTCTGCACATTTTCTGAAATAGTTCTCTTAATTTAAAAAAAATGGGGCTGTGTACACAATTGTAATCCAAACACTAAGAAAGTGAAGATTTGGGTAGATTTCAATTTGAGATGAGTCTGGGCAAAAAGTTATCAAACACCTGTTTCTGCCCAGTGCTGGTGCTGAACCTAAGGCTTCCTGCATGCCAGACAAATGCTCTATCACTTGAACTATATTCCTGGCCCAAAGATAAAGGGAATTTTTTTTTTCGGCAGTATTAGGGTTTGGATTCAAGGCCTTATACTTGCCAAGCAGGTATTCTAACACTTGAACCACTAGAACAGTCTATGAACTGTTTTTTCAACTTGAGTCTCTGTCTTTGATTTCATATTCTGGGTAGCAATTGGACCCATAATAACTACAAGAGCTATGTACACATGTAGTAATGAGGAAAATGATAAGTATTTCTGTGAGCAAAAGCTTTACAAAGTGGAGGCACATTCCAAGAAGCAGAGTTAAGCAAAAGAAACAGGTTAATCGGAATGAGGGATTCTTGAAAGTCCTTTGACATGAAAAAGAGCATTATAAATTTAGATGCTGTATTTCACAAGTGAAATGCCAGCTACTTGGGATGAAGAAATTGGGAACAGTTATGGTTTGGGGTCAGCCTAGGGAAACAGTGAGCATTCATCTCAACAAATCAGTATGGCATTGTGGTACATGCTTGTGATTCTAGCTATATAGGAGAGTTTAGGTAGGAGGATCATGGTCCAGGTTGACCCTGGGCAAAAAGACAAGACCCACCAGAAAAACAGCTAAAGTGAAAAGAGGTGAGGGTGTGTTTCAAATCTATCTGTGAATATCTACTACTAAATGTTCTATCATTGGCTTATTTATGTAACATAAAAAGTAAAAAAAAATTATTTAAAAAACTATACTTCATAAAAATAAGAGAATGATAGAGAAAAATAAGATGGGAGCATATTGTGTACATATATGGAAATGTCACAGTGCAACTACCTTTGTGCAACTAATTTATGCTAATAAAAAATAAGCAACTCCAGGGCTGGGAATATGGCCTAGTGGCAAGAGTGCTTGCCTCCTACATATGAAGCTCTCGGTTCAATTCCCCAGCACCACATATATGGAAAACGGCAAGAAGGGGCGCTGTGGCTCAGGTGGCAGAGTGCTGGCCTTGAGCGGGAAGAAGCCAGGGATGGTGCTCAGGCCCTGAGTCCAAGGCCCAGGACTGGCCCCCCCTGCCCCACCCCAAGAAAAGCAACTCCATTTTTATTTATAAAAAAAATTTCAGGGCTGGGGATATAGCCTAGTGGCAAGAGTGCCTGCCTCGGATACACGAGGCCCTAGGTTCGATTCCCCAGCACCACATATACAAAAAATGGCCAGAAGCGGCGCTGTGGCTCAAGTGGCAGAGTGCTAGCCTTGAGCGGGAAGAAGCCAGGGACAGTGCTCAGGCCCTGAGTCCAAGGCCCAGGACTGGCCAAAAAAAAAAAAAAAATTCAAATAATCATTTTGTCTATAATTATATCCAGCAAAGAAAGCCGTTGCATCAAACACCTTTTTAAAAAGGTAGTATAGGGGCTAGGAATGTGGCTTAGCCTAATGTGCTTGCCTAATGAAGCCCTGGGTTCGATTCCTCAGCACCACATATACAGAAAAAGCCAGAAGTGGTGTGGTGGCTCAAGTGGTAGAGTGCTGGCCTTGAGCAAAAGGAAGTCAGGACAGTGCTCAGGCCCTGAGTTCAAGCCCCAGGACTGGCAAAAAAAAAAAAAAGTAGTATAATTTACATAAGAACAGTTAACTGTGACAAGCTAAATTTTGAAATAACTAGGAAATTAAAACTACTTTGGAGCTAGTTTAAATCAATATACAGAATGTATTTTTAAAAATCTATACAGATAGACACATTTTATGAGCAAAATATGCCTGCCAGGATATATAACATTCTAATAGTAGTCACTCTGGAGGAATCATGGAAAGCTGGAGAGTGTGAGGTGGAAGGTCTTTCTTAAGTATCTATTTACATAGCTTGACTCTTATATGGATGGGAACATATTGTGGTAGGCATAAAGGATTATATGCAAGAGGAAATAAAAGTGGAATATGAAAAGCAACTGAACTTGGTTCATACAGAAGTACATATACACATATATTAGATAATATATGTATACATATAATATGTATGTGCATATATACATATATAATATTATTAAAAAGAAAAAGAAAAAGCAACAGGCAAAAGTGGCTCACACCTGTAATTCCCAGTGATCTGAGAATCCCAGTTAGAAGCTAAAAGGAAAGTAAGTCTATAAGACTCTTATCTTCAATTAACCACCAAAAAGTCAGAAGTGGACCTGTAGTTCAAGTGCTAGAGTGGCGGCCTTGAGTGGAAAAGAGCTAAAGAACAGTGCCTAGACCCCAAGATTCAAGCCAAAGTAGTGGTGAAAGAAAGAAATAGAAGGAAAGATTTGAAGGAAGGAAGGAAGGAAGGAAGGAAGGAAGGAAGGAAGGAAGGAAGGAAGGAAGGAAGGAAGGGGGGAAAGGAAACAAAAACAAAGCAATAAGAAGCTTGAATAAAAAATAAGAACCGTTTCATGGGGCACTAAAAACATAGTATGCCCCCAAATTGTAGTTTTTCTTTATTGCTCCATCTGTGATTTAAAGATGGATAAACCACACTCCTAAATATCAAGAATCAGAGTTATCTGCAAAGTTACTTCATACTCAAAAAATGGGAGAAATGCAGCTATTACAGCATTTAAGAATGTATTTGCAAGACACACAAAGTTTATACCAATTCTATTCAAAATCATTGAGATGACACATTTCTAAGTCATTCAGTACACACCTGTAATCACACCAGTACAGATATAGACAAATTTGTGTTTTCTTAAATTTACTTCTGTCATTGCTGCTTAAGGGAAATCTACTATCACATTCTTTGTTTCTAAAAATGTACTACAACGTCAGCTGATGAGTCATGGGCTCATTCCAAATTCTTATGTACCAAAGAAAGCAGGGCACAAGTCTTACACATCAATTGTAAAGATAGTCTAATAAGCTGTTATAAATTATGTTTTTTATGAGGTGACATGAATTTTTTAAGATGTGAGAAACATCAATACAAAACTGTAAATTCCACAAGGATTGACAAAATTGTTTCCCTTTTCCCTCTCTACTTACTAGAAAGGTTTCATTTATTTTTAATACAGAATACAGGAATATAAAGTACTATTGAAATACTGACAGGTAAAAACTCGTTTGTATAAACTAAACACATACCCAGCTTCATGAAAAGCCAAACTATGTAAAAAATGATTTTCCCAGATGACTTGCTTCCCTACTTAATTTAGTTCTTACTTAATTTGCTGAGTAGGAAACCTCTGAGAAGGTATGCAAGGGAAAAATGACATTGTTGGGGCTTGGAGCTTTGGCTCAGTGGTTAGAATGCTTGCCTAGCATGTGCAAGGCCCTGGTTCAATCCCTAGTACTTCATTCTTTGTTGGTACTAATTAAGAGATTTCCTGGTGAAAAAGCAAACCAATAAGGTAAAGGAAGTCTGGAGACCAGCTGTGGGTTTCAGTCACTTAGTGTAACTTACCTAGCCTATTCAGATCTAACCATATCTTATTTTCTTCCTAACATTTGTCATTACCTGTTTCATGAATTTGCTTGTCAGTTTGTTCATAACAAATTGTACATCCTCCTTTTCCTCAATATGTAAATTCAATAACAGGGGTCCCACTTATCTTACTCATTGCTTACTAGGGCCTGGTACATTACAGGCATTCAAAATATATCCAATGGTAGAGGAAAAGATATAATGATAGACTTCACTATTGGGACTTGCACACCCATAAAACTTGTTTTCATGAACAATTATCCTTTATCTATAGTTTATAATAATAAATTTCCATCTTACCTTGCTATAAATCTATGCTTCTGTTTTATCATGCTGTATTGTGAATAAACAATTTAAGAGCTGCTTAGTAATCCTATTTACTTTCTTCCAACACCCAAACCACAGAAAAAGAAACCTTGGCACATTGTCATATTTAGAAGACCAAAATCAAAATGAAGAACTTTTAAGTGTTTTATAAGGAAACAAGTTAATCCAATAAGCCATTAAAAGAACTTGAAAGTTGACTCTGATGTTTAAGAGTATTCCATTTTACCATCTGTATTAGTTGCTTTTCGTTGCTGTAATGAAATGTCCAAGGTAGGCTACTTTTATAGAGAAAGGAGATTTATTTAGTTTGGAGTTCTGCAAATTCAAAGGCATAGCACTGGTAAGGGTCTCATGGAGAATGGCAGAAGTATACTAGAGAGAGTAACACATATCTTGAAACAGGAAGTAAAAAATGCTATTCAGAAATAAAATTGAATTTGTTATGGTAATTTGCTGTCTTCAGAACTCAACTGAAGAGACCAGCAATTTCTCCCAAAGGCTTGCTGACCAAGCTGACCCAAATGAACTAAGGACTTCCCATTAGGCCTTACCTCTTAGAGGTCCCACCATCTCTCAGTTCTACTACATTGGAGACCAAGCTTCCAATATACGAGCTCTTCAATGGTACATGCAAACCACATCAAAACACAGTACCATTATTGGGTATTCAGTAAAATGGATTCATTAAATCTTTTTTTAAAATTCAGATTAATAAAATAAATCCTGAAAGGATTCTTAATGATTTTATATTCCTTCACAGGCAGAAAGTCATTCCAATGTGTTGACAAATATAATGAACATTTCAAGAAAAAGAATAGGTCAAGAGTCTCAGAAGAATCTTGTCTATTTTTAACAAAATTGATACTAGTATCAATTAATGTATCTCACAAAAAAAACACAAAGCCTAGAATTAGAGAAATCAATGGAGTTAATAAATATTTCATATGCAAACTAATTGCTATGGATACTTTTGAAATCTATTTTGTAACACTCACAGATAGTTTTAAAAGGTACACCTTGAGAATAATAACCAAATGCATTATGTTCTTAGAAACAGGACCCAATCACATGCCCTATGCTACCTGAATTTTCCTCACTGATTTTGTTTTAGATTCTGCTAAACCTAGACTATTGACTATTTCCACACTGATATCTCACAACAAGAACAAAAACACCAGAGTAGAATATATAATGAAGCACCATTAGAGAACTGTGTCCTAGCCCAATCACAAACATTAACCCCACCCCCAAATAAAACTACAAATTTCAGAACTTTCCCTCTTATTTCTATAAGAAAATTAAGATCCATGTTCAAAGTATTTGTCTAGACCTTTACATCATATACAAAAAAAATTGACTCAAAATAGATTAAATAAGAAAAGATAGGAAGGAAGCTTCATAACAGATCTGAGAAGAATTTCTTGGATATGACCTTAAAAGGACAAGCAAAAAAATAAGACAAATGAGACTCCATAGTAAAAATTTCCTACAAATCCAAGGACACAGTTAACAGTGAAAGGCAACTTAGGAATGGAAGAAAGTATTTGCAAATCATGTATCTGTTTAATATCTAGAATACATAATGAACTCCAAAAATTCAAGAACAAATAAATGTATTTTTTAATGGGTTAAGAAATAGAAAAGGCACTTTTAATACAAAAACATAATTAGATGATACTTCATTAACCATTAAAATGGCTACCATCCCCAAACCAGAAAACAGTAAGTGTTGGTAAAGATATAGAGAAACTGAAGTATTTGTGCACTGCTCATGGGATTGTAAAATGGAAATAGTATAGGAGTTTCCCCAGAAATTAAAAAGAAATGGAACTGATATATGCCCCAACAATCCTACTTATAGGTATTACCTGTATTATATCTATATGGGATATGTGTATATTTATGTGTACACACACACACATACACACACAACATCCCCAAATGAACACTGTTTCAGAGGTATCTGCATGCTCAAGTTCATAACAGCATTATTCACAGAAGCTAAGAGGTCTGCTGCCTAAATGTCCATTGACAGATAAATGGCTAAACAAAACTATTATGTACTACATACAATGGAATTTTTACACCATAAAAGGAACAAAATCCTGTCACCACTACAACTTGGACAAACCATGTGGTCACTATGCTAAGTAAAACAAGTCAGTAACAACAACAACAAAGACAAATATGCTAGGCACTGGTAGATCATAACTGCAATCCTAAGAAGGCCTAGATACGAGGATAACATATGGAAAACAGCTGGGCAGAAAAGTCGGTGAGACTCTTATCTCCAAATAATGACCAAAGGGCTAGAAGTGGAACTGTAAGTCAAATGATAGAGAGCTAGCAGTGAACCAGAAGCTCAGGGGCAGCACCCTGGTCCTGAGCTCAAGCCCCAGTACTGCTCCTTCTAAAAAAGACAAATGCAGTATCATTCTCTTTTTCTGAGATAGCTAAAGTCAAATTTATAGAAACAGAAAGTAAAGGGTGGTTACCGAGAACTGCAGGGAGAGAACAAAAAAACTGTATATTGGGTATAGTTTCACATTTCCAAGATGAAAAAGTTTTGGGAATCTGTTTTACAAGTCTATGGAGAACTCTATACAAATGCAAATTGCAAATGGTTGAATTGTAAATCTTGTGGGTTTTTTACCATACCATAAAAGGAAAAAAATGAAGCAATGTAAAATGTTTGCTTCCATTATAGTGATAGGATTTCTTTCACTTAAATCTTGAAAACTGAGAAAAGAAACCAGGTGCTGGTGGCTCATGCTGTAATTCTAGCTACTCTGGAGGCTGAGGTCTGAGGACTGTGGTTCAAAGCCATCCCAGGAAGAAAGTACCTGAGAGTCTATTTAATCACATAGAAAAAGGCTGGAAGTAGAGCTGTGGCTCAAGTGGTAGAGCACCAGCCCTTGAGTAAAAAAAGCTCAGAGACAGTGCCCAGGCCCTAAGTTGAAGCCCAGACCTAGCACAAAAGAAAAAAAAAAGGGGGGGGGAGGGAAAGAGGGAGAAAGAAAGAAGAGAGAAAGAGAAAGAAAGAGAGAAATGATCAGAAAACAGGATATAAAAATATAAGGATATGTAAACTTCTAATGTGGAAGATTTGGGGAAAATAAAAAAGTTCCAAATAAATACAGTGGAATTGAAGATCATTGAAGTTGAAGGGCCAAAGAATTAGCAGTCAAGGTTATTAGTCACCCAGCTCTGTATGATTACCTTTCCACTCCATGTCTTTTAACTTCTCCAAGGGCAGAAACTATCTTTTGTGTTCCATACAAATCAGTGTTAATCACATGATACATGTTTAGGGATTTGGTGAATATAAATCAATTTAAAATCAACATTCAAACACATAAAATTATAGAAAAGTAACCATTAGTCATGATATTGAAAGAACATTTACGTGAAAAGCTCAAAAATTTATTTTAATAATTAGATTTGTGATAAAGAATTAATTCTGAGATTTAAATGGAGATTATCAGCCAAAATCCTGATTTGATGGGAGGAGAAATGTTTCTCAGGATTACTCTGACTCATAAAACAAAATAATATCTAATAGAGTCTTTGAAATAGTACAGCAAACTAATTTTACATAAATTGTAGTTCCTCAAAAAAAAAAAAAAAACCTTGGTTATAAACACTGCTTTGGTCCACAATTGAGCACTTTGTTATTTAAAAGAATTCTAAGGCCTGGGAGTATAACTCAAGGGGTAGAATACCTGCCCAGCAGGTATGAAGACCTGAGGAGTTCAGAACACCAGAATTCCCAAAAAAATAATTCTAAGATTATTCTTTGAATTTAATAAAGTTAAAAATTCCTTTATCTTACACTTCAAGTTAATATGCTTTCTATGGAGATGTACAATTATTGTTTGCTAATGTTACTTGCCCATTCTTTGCCTTTATTTCTCTTTCTCTTATGCATTCTTTTTTACTTTTATTTTTAGGTGCCAGTACTGAGCTTGAACTCAGAGAGCTATCACAGCTTTTTCACTCAAGGATGGTACGCTACCACTTGTGCCACAGCTCCACTTGTCTTTTTGGCTGTTAATTGGAGAGAAGAGTCTTAACAGACTTTCTTGCGTGACTTGGCTTTGAACTGCCATCCTCAGATCTCAGCCTCCTAAGTAGTTTAGGAATACAGGTGCAAGTCACCAGCTCCTAGCTTCCTGTGCATTCCAATTTTGAGAAGAAAATGAATTTCACTCCTTTAATGTCTGCACTGAAAGACTGCCAGAATAATAGTCCAAAATCTCCAGACTTAGGAAAAGAGATTAAACTATGCTTAAACCCTATCTGTTCATATCTCTGTCTTAGCTTTCCAGTTATCCTTACCAAGACTTCAGAGACTCTGCCGGAGTTCTGCTAATAACCTAGAGAGGACACATTTATAGTGCGGCTGCTGTCAGTTTTATCTATGAACAAAGATATATTCCTATATAAGTCTGTTCCTCTGTACCACACCCTACAACTATGGCAGTAAAATGTGAAAATGGGGAGGGATGGAATTATGCAAATAATCATGACATCTGGCACTGAAACTGTTGAATCATTAATAGCCAACAATTCTGTTATAGGTTCTGTATCTTATAAGTAAACTTCCTCACTGGGTCAATTCTCTTTTTTCCCTCCAACCAATGATTATTCTAAAGATTTGGCCCATATAAGGCCAAAACAGATCAAAGCCAATGAATCCAAATCACTCATTTTTTTGTATCTTAATATTTATTTCTCTAAGTTCCTGAAGATTCTGCAGTGAGCAAAACAGATAGGATCTCTGCTATGGAAAGCATATATCCTAAAAGATAGAAAATATGACATCTGCTTCTTTGAATTCACTAACTGGGATGGGGATTTAGCATGGTGATACAGCACCTGATAAACAGGCACCAAGGTTCTAGGTTCCAGGGTTCTACTCCCAACAACACACATACAATCACATAAACAGGACAATTTATTACTATAATGTCTATCAGGAGCAGGACAATTTATTATTGATATATGTTTTATATCATGGGCATTTGATTTTCTAAAACTCCTTCTAAATAAGTTCTCATTAGTCTCATGATCCTTTTTCCCACTGAACCCAACCAACCAAAACTTATATATAACACAGATTTTTTTAACTGCTTTCTACTTTCTGAGAAAAATAAACACATGACAGGAAAGCTAAAGGAAATCTGTTTCACAAAACTCCCAGGTCCTCTAATCGGATCCCTGTAGTTCAGTGGAAGTTGTCTACAACTACAATTCTAGACCCAAGAGGTACACATATTTTTTTTCAGCCTGCATTGCTTCCTAAAGCTAACCTGTGAAATGATACTCTGGAAAGTCTAATTTCTAGAAATAGTGCTGGACTTGGATATAGAAAGATGGCTTTAGAAATGGGAAAAAAGTAAATGGTTTTACATAACAAGATATATTTTTAGACTGGGGAGTAGGCATAGGAAGCAATCAGAAAGAGTGGGAGAAGCCAATCTGGCCAATCCTTTGATAGTGGCCAGCCAGACTCTTGACATTGCACCACTATAAACCCCACCTCTCCTTCTTTCATAGTTTCCCCTTCCCCCAATTTTTCCATACAGTTTACAATACTTCTATGAACAAAGACTATGTCAACTCTTTTTTAGAGTCTATTGTTTTCTAGATCTTAAATCAGTCCAACAACTGCATCACAGACATCTCAACTGTTCATGCAGCACTTCACTGTATTGGTCCCAAACTGAATTTATCTTCCTTTACTCTGCCTCTAACGTCAGTTGTTTTTAACTATTTCTCACAGTCAGTTGTTTTTAACTATTTCTCACAGCCTCCAACATTCCATTAGCTCACTAATATCATCACCACGAAAGGAACAACTAATATTTATAGAGCACTTGTGACATACCAAGTACTGTGCCAAAGGCATTACATGCGTAATTTCACCTGATCCTTAAACCCTACTAAACAGGTACTATGACTATTTCCTAAATGTTAGGGATTCATGAATCCAGTGATGATAGTCATTCTAAGGGTAAATGAAAGAATTAGAATTTAACCTATTCTGAGTCCACAGCCAACTTAACTAGTATACACCTATGCCCCAAGTCAAAACACCTAGGGATGATCCCTCTTGTTAATCCTTTCTAGTCATTTACCAAGTTCAGCTTCCCAGTCATAACCTCCTAAATGCCTCATCATCTCTCTTCTCACTGCCTTCACACAGGACAGTAGCAATGTGTGTATATATATATATATATGTGTGTATATATATATATACACACACATATATATGGCATTATTCTAAATAAGATACATACTTTTTTTAAGTCTCTAAACCTTACAAGATGAAAGAACCTAAAGAGAAAAGAGGTTGCCAATGAAAGACAAAGCCTGTTCAAAGCCAGATAACCTAAATAAGAGATCCTGAAGCACTTCCCCCTACCTGAGACAGCCATCAACTTTGTCTCCCTACCTCTGTTCTGGAACCGTCATCCAGACTGCTGGAGATCTTTCTGGAATGCAGATGTTATCGTGACATTCTCCTGCTTAAAATTGGCAGCTGTGTCACTTTGACTGGCTCAAGTCCAAATGTCTATACAAAATATTTCATTTTTCTTCTCAAGACAGTTCAATAAATATCTGAACACCCACCAAAGGCAAGGCAAAATGCCTTGTGCTCTGAAATGGGTAACACTAGTCCCTGACTTTCAGCCCAGTCACTGAGTGCCAGACAAGCCAGATGTACATCTCACAATATCCTAAAGACCTATGGATATAGAATGTACCTGGCAAAATTCCACACCAATCTATGTGAGATATTCTCTAACAAAGCCCAGGCAGAAAAATAATCTTTCATGTTCCCACAGTTCAAACTACTTTTAAAGGTAATTGGTGGAATCAGCTTCCATAAGGGACTCTGAGCAACTGGGGGCAAAAAGTGACCCTGGCATGCAGGAGGCACTTTATGAGTGGCTGAATAGTTAATGAAGCCATTATAAATCTGGTAAGAAGAACTAGACACAGAATTAGAACGTTAATATGAAAGTTGGCTGACACACAAGTAATGTTATTCTACTGTGGTTCCAGTGTGGCCTTCATTTTACTCCTATGGGAAAACTCACATGTGGGATTTGGGACAGGCTAAAAAGGCAAAAAATGTTATTCCTGGCTCAACAAAGTTTTGACAAGCCAAACAGAACACTAGATCCCCACTTCCTCATTTCCTTCTTAACCAGCCAAAATCCTTTCTCTAAATGTGTAAGGGAGAAGGGAACCAAATCTATCAAAGTAAAAAATTAAACTGATCTTCTTAGATCTAACTTTATCAGCGCTGTGTCACAGTACACACAAGAGAAAAATCAAAATCTGTCCTGGGAAGAAGGCCAATTTCCAAGTAAGAACTGCTGCTACAAGAATGTGAAAATTTTAAAGCGAAGGCAGTTCCAATAAACTAGAGCTCACAACTGTTTCCTCCAACTGCACTACGATGGGTTCCACTAGGTTCTGTTTCTCAGACTTTTCTCTGATTTTTTTTTTTTTTAAGTAAAAGCTGTATAGTCAAGGCCATGCCCGGGTGTACTTTGGATCCTGGCAGAGAACAAAAGTCTAGATCCAGAATCTTAAACGTAAGCTGAAGCACTTAAAAAAAAAAAGTCTTACGTCTCACACACACACGTCCTTATCTAAAACGCGTGGCATAAAGCTTTGAAAAGCACTGATGAGTTTCCTGAGTGGTGCTTTGTGTGCAAATGCTTCCAAATCAAGATCTATACGTTGAAATCACTCTGGGTAAGATGTAACCATCTCTCACCCACTCCCTTCCAGCCTGAGAAAAAAGAATTCTCCGGCAACAGGCTGGGGCGATCAGAATGTCTTCCCATCCCTTCCAAAGAGAACAAAATCAAACCTGAAGGCACTAGTGTCACTCATTCCCAATTACACACATACATATGCGAAATTTAAATAAAGCGAACACACACTCATCCCACCCCTCCTCTTCCTTAGAATCAAAGGACGTAAAGATCTGCAACCCAGCGTCCGGAACCACTAATACTAACAGCCAGGCCCCCCCACCCCACCCCACCCCACCCCACCCCACCCCGTCCGCCTTCCACGCGCCGACCCGCGGCGGGCACCGGGCGCCGGGCAGCGCCTCTCTCAGCCCGGCACCGGGTCCACGCGGGCCCCCTCAGCCCGGGAAAGCGAGGCGAGCCGCAGAGGTCGGCGACTCCGGGCGGGCAGCGGCGCCACTCCGGCCGCCTCCCCGGGGCGCGGCGCTGCCCCACACCCCGCCGCCGCCCGCACCTGAGGCGGCTGCCCGCAGCCGGCGAGAGGGCACCGCGCGAAGCGGACGGGCAAAGTTACTCACTGGGAAAACGCGGCTGCCCGGGGCGCGCACCGCTCACGGTACCTCAGCACAGTGCCAGCTCCCGCTCTCTGGGACCCGCGGAGGGAGAGCCGAGAACCAGCCCAGAGGCTCCGCTCAGCCGGGACTCGGCGCCGCCGCCGCGGATTTCCTGGCAAGAAGCAAACTCTGGCCAAGACTTCACTTCTCAACCGCCCCTGCTGCCTTCCCGGGGGCGAGCGCCGGAGCCAAGCGGCCCAACCCGACACGCACCTGGACCAATAGACAGCGGGGGAGGGCGGGACAGAGGCGGCTTCACCTATCCGAGAGATCAGGGGGCGGGCCGTCACTCCCGAGTTAGACTGAGCCTACTCCGCCCCTCGCCGCTGCCCTCCCCCACCGCTCTGGGCTGTCCCCGCCGCTCGCCTGATTCCTTGGCTGAGGAAGCTCCTGAAGTGTCTACGCACAGCCGCCACCGCCGCGGGGAGGGTGGAACAGCTGTGTGGAGGGGGGTGAGGGTGGGGGTGGGGGAGAGACAGCTACTAGAGTCTGGGGTAGAGTCGGGAAGAACAGGTGGCGTTGGAAAGCAGAAACGTAGGTGTGTGGGGCGAGATGACAGCTGGGGTGGGACCGGGACGGGCTGGCCGGGGTCAAGAAGGGCGGGGAAGGAAGATAGGCCGATCGCCGAAGCTGAGCACCTGGGGGAACGGGAGAGAGGAGGTCCTGCGGAAGGAGTCGCCGAGTGAGGCGGGTAGTGAAAGGTGGCGAGGCGGGGGCACCTGCAGGGAAAGGTGAGGAGGAGGTCCCCCAAAGCTGCTCTTTGGCCCAGTAAAGATGTACAACCGCAGGAAACCCAGTGAAATAAATACCACCCGAAAACATAGCATTGTTATTTAATCCATCTTTTCGCAACTAGTTCTCTCATTTATCAAGGTGTATTGGTCGGCTATACCCAGAGCCTGATGTCCCATGAATGAAAGGTTCCTTAAAGACTCAGATCCCAGGAAGTGCCCATCAGGGAGCCCCCATGGGTCCAGCAGCAAGTCAGAAAAGAGCCAGACTCCAAATTTAAAAACGAAGGTGATTTGGGAAGCGGCAGGTGAGGCCCCGCCCCCTTCGCTACCACCTGAGACAGGTACGGGAGACTGGAGCCCCGACGTCAGTGAGCCAGAACGTCCGCTCCCGGGAAGGTGGGGGGAGGGGCGGCGGTGTGTGGGTGGGGCTGGACTCCGGATCCTCGGCGCCCACTCTAGCTGTGGCTGGCTGCCCGAGCGCCTTGGTGAGCCGTCCCCCGCCGCGCGCGCGCCTTCCTCGCGCCGGGGGCGGGGTTTGGGGCGGGGCCTCTAAGCCCCACCCCTCCACCGGGCCCTGTCGCGCCGCTGCGGCTCCTCCCCGCTCCTTCCGTCTTCCGCTCCTTCGGTGGGTCGTTCATCCTTCCTGCTTTCTCCCGCACGTTTGGTGTTATGGGGCAGAGCCTCCTTTCTGTCCGCACCACCTGAGGATCCCGGAAATCGCCCCCGCGATGGAAGAGGACCAGGAGCTGGAGAGGTAACGGCCGAAGAGGCAGGTGGAAGCTGAGCGGGGCGGGGCAGGTCGCGCCGGGCGAGGACCGCGGGTGGCGGAGGGCACGCGGCCTGGTTCGGCCTGGCTGGAAGGCCTGACCGTGTAGGCGTTGAGGGGAGGGGAGGGGAAGGAAGGGACGGAGAGGGAGAGGAGAGCGTGGCTGGATGGGGAAGAGCTGGGGGCAGATAGGGATGTGTATACTGAGAGATACTCCCTGAGGCACTTTAGTTGTGGGCGGCGTGGGGGGGGGGGAGGGCGGAATACAAGTTGGGAGACCCGAGTTAAGTTTCAAACTGCCCAACCCCATTAGAACTGCCTGGCGTAAAGCCCCACAGCATGCCAGTGGCATCAAGGCTTGATGAGTTTAGTCTTAGTCTCTTAACTACTACTCATGGCCCCTCTCTTTGCTGAATTCTTTTTCTCCCTCTTGCTAGACTCTGGTTCACCTCTTCCACGTTCTAGTGACCTTGCCTCTTGCAAATGAAAACAACAGTTGATGATCTGTAGTTTCTGCTTTCGTACTAAAGTCATCTGTGTTCTTCCACACCCAGCCACTAACTCCCCTTTCAGCTTCCAGCAGGGCCTACCTTATTCTAATCCTTTCTAGTGACGCTACTCAGAGAATCGTTTTGCAGACATTTAAAGTTTTCTGAGAAGATTCCCCTGTGGTCAATGAGAGTGGTCAAACGGAGTTGGGAGACATTGGAGGCAGTTTGTTTTTAATGGGTGGAGGCAAGAAAATGAGAGACTTTCTTAATATAGTTTTATGTAGTCAAAGTGGATTAGAGTTATGTGTCCCAATTGTGATTTAATAAATGAAAAAAAGATAGTTGCAGAAACAATATTCAGTATGATCTCATTTTTATAAAAACTATGTGTGTAGAAAAATGTCTGGATTGAAGACCTCAATGGCTGAAGGCGAGAGGAAGACAGCCCTGGAAATGGTCCAGGCAGCTGGATCAGATAGACACTGTGTGACATTTGTATTGCACGAGGAAGACCATACCTTAGGAAATTCTCTACGTTATATGATCATGAAGAACCCGGAAGTGGAATTTTGTGGTTATACTACAACCCATCCTTCAGAGAGCAAAATTAATTTGCGCATTCAGACTCGAGGTGCTCTGCCAGCTGTTGAGCCATTTCAGAAAGGCCTGAATGAGCTCATGAATGTCTGCCAGCATGTACTTGACAAGTTTGAGGCCAGCATAAAGGACTATAAGAATCAAAAAGCAAGCAAACATGAATCCACATTCTAGTCCCTTATGCAGAATACAAGAGGGACTGTCCTTATGGTCATGCAGAACCCAGAATTAGAAGTTTTTGATTACATCATGCTCTATCCTTCAGAAAGATGTCATTCAATAGCTATTGCACAATTAAAGTTGTTGGAATCTCTGCAAGAACCTGTGTATTCACCCAATAAATTCCCTCTTTTCTTTAAAGTAGTTTGAGTGGTTTCTATTCCTTTCAACCAAATGATCCTCAAGGATTACTCGTTCCTCCTTTCTTAATTGAGCCAACATTGAAATGAGGAAACTGAGAAATTCAGGAGCCAATAAAAGTGATCTTGGGAAGTAAAAGTAATTATTTCTGTCTGTCCGGCTGGTGGTAACAGGAGAGATACAATTGAATATGACTATGTAGACTACAGTTTGTTTTAAAAACAGAAAGAAGGCTGAAATGGGGACCTATCTTCTTGATAGACTTTGTTTTTAATAATGAGAGTTACGTCCATTGCTATGATTGGTGGGTTGGGCACAGGTGGAATAATTGGAGTGAATTTTGAGAATTCTGGTTTTGTGGTGTTTGTAGGCTAGATAACAAGTTAATGCTTGAATTTCAGGACACTAATGAAATATTTAGTCATGACCTGAGTAAGCCAAAATATAAATTTGGGTGGGGAGGGATTGGGACTTTGTGGAGGAGAAAACTGGAGTAGCCAAATGACTGTTTCAGTTACTAGGTAGGTATCTTTAGTATAGTCTTGGGTTACAGAGAAACAAAATTACTGGATAGTAAGGACAAGAAGGAAAATTCTGTGTGGTAGAAACATTAGTGATTCAAATCACAGAGCTATTGCATCTACCTTTCTTCAACCTTATTTTATAACTATTCTATTACCCTAAATATCTGTCAACCCTACTAAAGCCCAAGCACTCTCCTCCCATGTTCTGTGCTTTGGAGCCTTAATGTGCTGCTTCCTCTTGGAGAGTTTTACTACCATACTCTTCTAATTATCTGACTTCCCAACCAAGTGTGGGTACATTCTGTCTTTCCTGATTATGCTATTTACTGTGCTCTTGATAGTGCTTGTGTTGTCTACCCACTGTACCAACTGGTTTATCAGTGTAGTTCTTGTACCTACAACAATACTTGACAGTATTAGTCACTTAGTAAGTAATAAATGAACCTATGTAGGGAGGTAGGGCATGTGACCTTACAGTCTCTGAGATTTGACCTCTTATCCTGTATAAAGTCTACATTTCTCATGTTCAGTCCACTTATGTTAAAGATATTTCTGAAGCCAGCCACAAAGGCTGTTGCCTGTAATCTCAGCTCCAAAAGATCTTAGTGTGAAGCTAACCTGGGCAAAAAGGTAGCCATACTATTTCAATTGTGATCCCAATGGGTGGGTAAGTAGGATTATGGTCTGAGGATGACCAAGGTCAAAAACTTAAAACCCTACCTGAAAAATAATGAAAAGTGGTCTAAGACAGTGACTCAACGGGTAAAACACCTGTGTAACAAGTATGAGTTCCTGACCAAACTCTAATACCACCAAAAAGAAAAAGGGGTTGTGTTATTGAGTCCTTGGTTTGTACAAGACCTTGAGGATAGGTACATTAGTGGGTGAAGGACGGTCAGTCCTGTCCTTAGAGATTATGCATTGTAGTAGGAACATGGCTTAAAATAAACACTTAGGGTCAAGATAGAAAACAAGATAAAATCTGTTTTGGGCACAGAAATTAGGGAAGATCTTCCCAGGATTACAGGAAAAGAAAGATCTGGCTGTGTAGTATGGAGGATGTGCACGCACAGAAGTCCTAAACAAACACATACTTAGAGGAACTGAAGGTGGGAAAGCTGCTTAGCATACTAAGCAAAAAACTCACAGGTTCATGCAAAACACTTTCAGATGGCAGGAGGGAGAAAACAGGGCAGGGCAGATAGAATAACCAAGAGTCTCATGTAGAAAGAATGGTTGCCTAAAGTCTGCGGAGACTGGGGGAAGGATGAATTGGTCTAAGAAAGGAGAAAGGAGATGGGCATGAATCATACTTATAAAACAAAAAAGTCACTTGGTCACTATCTGATTTGCTCTATCATAGCTGTTCACTCAAAATAAATTAATGATTTGAAATCAGAAATTCTGTTCAGCTTTAGAAGTACCTTTAAAGAGCCAGTCATTAAAGAATATGATTATATACCAAAGGCTTTTAATGCATAATAATTCTGAGTACTTACCTAGCACTTTTCCATTTTCAAAGCACTTTACAAACTAGTTATAAATTGCATATAGCTGTAACATCTAAGTGCTCTTAATTAATTGGCATAAAGCAGGTTCATGCAAAAACTGTAGAGATGAACAAACAGTGTCTGCATAAGAAGTGATATATGCAGTACTGATCTGAAGTGTCTTACCTACTAAGAAATAGGAAGTCATTTCAGATTCCATGGCCCACAATTTCCCATACTTACTTTCATTTCCTTTAAACATGTTAGTAAGGTAGTCTTCAGACCAGTAGTTAAGAGTATCTCTTTGATTAATATAATTTTAGACATATCTTTGTAGCATCCTTCAAACTGAGCTCCCAGATATTTAGTCAAACCTTCCCGTCTGTTTTCAGGGATATTTTCTAAATCTAGTCCTTTGCTGTTCAAATTCTTAATGTTAGGTTTTCTTTTGTAACTTTTAACTTCGTAAAAATGTCATGGTACAATTACTGTGTTGATCTATTTCTTTTGCAGTAATGAAATTGTTCCCAAACCTAAACTTCTGAACCTTAGAATTGTTTATATTCGGACAAATGGGGTTTACACATGAAAAAAATACTGTACCTAATGTGTAAAGTACTAAGTATTAAACATGGAATGAGTGAGACATTTGAGGTTCTTTCATTGCTGCTCTCAGCCCTTGTCCTAGACATAGCAAGCAAAACAGTTCCTGCCTTTCAAAAAGTCATGGAATATGGAATTTGGTGAACTGACAAATACTGTGTTCAAGAATAAATGAGTTTCCTCTTTCCCACTCTAAGCAGCCACTAAAGATTCCTGAGCTTGGAAATGCCTTATGGGTCTGGAATGGGTGGGTGAAAGCAACGATTAAAAGACAGCCATGAGTTAGGGGAAATTGTAATAGTATAGATGAAATAGTTTCAGAAATGGAGCTTTTTTTTTTTTTTTTTGCCAGTCCTGGGCCTTGGACTCAGGGCCTGAGCACTGTCCCTGGCTTCTTCCCGCTCAAGGCTAGCACTCTGCCACTTGAGCCACAGCGCCGCTTCTGGCCGTTTTCTGTATATGTGGTGCTGGGGAATCGAACCTAGGGCCTCGTGTATCCGAGGCAGGCACTCTTGCCACTAGGCTATATCCCCAGCCCCGGAAATGGAGCTTTTTAAAAATTGGTATGAAACAAAAATAACTTAGGGACAGATTCTTTTTCTCTAAGTTACAGAAGGTCTGAAAGACCCCCAAATTCTTTAGGTTCTCATATGCATGTTCCTTTATGCTCAGTTTTCCTGTAATGTCCTCATATCCACAAAGCAAAAAGAACCATCTTTTCTTCCCCAGCCTGTCGTACTAACAGGAGCCAGAGGTTCAGCCATTTTTACCTTCTTACCCCACTCAAGTGAGGATAATTTACATCTTTTATAAGGATGTGAGTCCAGGGGCATATATGTGAAGAAAAAAATTAAGAGAAGGTGAGGAAGTGAGCAGAAGGGCTGTTGCTGCTGGCTACTCTCACTGGGTTGTTCTAAGGGACTATTTAAGCCAGAAGTGGCAGTACAGGCCTCCTATCCTATTCTTGGAAGGCAAGAAAATGAAGCATTTGAGATGAAGGGCTGAGTGTATTGCTCAAGTAGTAGATGAAGATCCTGAGTTCAAGCCCTATTACCATACACAAAGCATTTCATTTTTTTCCTGCAAATATTATTGAGACATACTATATACAAGCACACATACGGACCCAGGATATAGCAGGGAACAAGTTACCTCATGGGGTTTATTTTCTAAAATTACATATAGAAAATAAATGCATAAATATATAATCTAATTCCAGGTAGTAATATAAACTTGAAAGAAAGATGGCCAAGAGAACACAGTTTGAAATTGAGGAATTAAGGTTTTACGTTTGTTTGGTTTTTTTTTGATCAACTGGTACTTGAACAGCAAAAAATAAGAGACCAAGTATAAGTGAATTCTTTTTAAAGATGAATTTAGAAGCCAGGCACTGGTGGCTCACACCTGTAATCTTAGCTACTTGAGAGGCTGAGATCTGAGGCTCACAGTTCGAAGCAAGCCTGAATAGGAAAGTCTGTAAGAATCTTATCGCCACTAAAGTACACACACACAAAAAAAAGAACCGTGGTTCAAGTGGTAGAGCACTAGCCTTGAGCAGAAAGAAGGTCAAGGACAGAGCCCAGACCCTGAGTTCAAGCCCCAGTATTCACACACACACACACAGTTATTCATCAATGAAAAGAATTTTTGAGTGGAAGTAAATTTTGTGGTTCTAAAGAGTGTGTGGGAATTAGTGCCTAACTATATTACTTTAAAATCTATATTTTATGTATGTAGTGAATTATAGTAAGAGAATATTTTATGAGACTGAAAAGCATGTAAAATACAGGTGTTTTGATTAATGCATATGTTTTTATTAAGTGGAATTAATTTATTTGTTTTTTTATGTAATGACACTTGAGCTTGGAGCCCTGTGCTTGCTAGGCAGGGGCTATCACACTTGAGTCATGGAGTTACTTTTTTTTTTTTTTTTTAATTTGTAAAGGTGATGTATAGAGGGATTATAGTTACATAAGTCAGGTCATGAGTACATTTCTTTTTTAACATTGTTACCCCCGCCTTCATTTTCTCCCACTTTTCCCCATCCTGGCCTTCTCCAAGTTGTAAAGTTCATTTCCAACATAGTATCTAGTGAGTATCACTGGTTCACCATTTGTCCTGCCATTTCTGTGGTTCCCCTTCCCTTCCCCAAATCAGATAAACTTATATACAAGTCAAAGGGTATAGAAATCAAAAAGTTACATCAGGGAACAAACAAAAAGGAAAAAGAAATAACTGCAAACAGTACAGTTAAAAAAAAAACCCTCATTTCCATTTCTTTGAGTTCATTTCAATAAACATTTTATATGGTCATATGCACATAACTGTTAAGCAATATAGTCCTCTCCTAAGAATATCCTAGATATATTCTAGTTATTATAAATGAGGGAAACCATGCATCCTGTTTCTTTGGGTCTGGCTTATTGTAATAGTTTCCAAGTCTTTCCATATCCTTACAAATGGGGCAATGTCATTCTTTCTGCTGGTAGCATAGAATTCCTTTATGTATATATACACCACATTTTCTTGATCAATTCATCCACAGAGGTGCATCTGGGTTGATTCCATATCTTAGCTATGGTAAATAATATTGCAATTACAGGGCTCTTGGTTTGTTTGTGTTTGTGGTTTTTTTTAACTTAAATGTTTTCTTTTGTGGCATTGGATTTGCTTTTGAAGTTACTTTTTTAATGGAGCTTTTCTCTCTTGCTATGTTCATTATTAGTGCTATTATTACAGTATTCCTTATTTTATTTGAACAGATTGGTTGGTTTAGAAATATTCTTGGGTGAAAACCTTGAACAAATAAATCCTTAGTTGTTTCTGTGGTTTTTAGCTCCATTTAGCCTAATGGAGCATTATAATATAAATTTGAGGGCCCCTATGTGGTAGAGTCCCAACGTGTTAAAGCTTTTAAGAAAAAAACACTTGAAATCATATTCCTATTAATAGATTAAAAAAATCAAAGCTAAGTGGACTAGCTTTCTGCTCTTTTCAAAAGGAAATTAAGATTCTGCTGGAACATTCATAATCTTCCCAAAGCATCAAGATAAAGAAGGGAAAGCAAGTTTTGTAGTAGATGGCTACCTGGTGCTGTGCCAGGTATCTGGAATGTTGAGTGGGAAGCCAGGACCCAATCTAGGTCACTGAGCATGAAACCACATAAAACAGACTATATTGATATTTTTCTGTAATAACTCAAGTAACCATGCATACCTGTGGGGAGCTGAGGATAATATTCATCTTAGCCTGTGTAAGGGTGGTTATGCTTTACATATGTTCTCTTTCATTTCTGCCTTTTCTGTTTCAAAGAGCCTTTAACATTGTCATCTCTATCAGCTTTTATCCCATGATCCCATGCTCTATATGTGATCTTTTCTTCTATTGATCTGAAATAAAAGATAGGTTATCTCCTATTGAAATTAATCAAAGAACATTTTTATTTGAAGTACCATTGTAAGAGAGTAGTAAGGATATTCACTAGATTCTTGTCCCCACAGGATTTCAGTAGAGCAAAAGTTGTAGGATTCTTGTGGGTATTGAGAGGTTGAATTCTAATGGTCTGATTCTAAGGGACACTGTTTTTTCAATGCCAAGTACAACATCTATTCCCTAACCACATGTCTCATAAGCCATTTAATGCAAATAGTATTGTTTTAGTAAAATGTAGAATGCATGTTCTTGTTTTTCCCACAAGCTATGTAAGATCCTGCTGTGTTCCAGATGAATCTCATTTGACTCCTATTTTTGTAGAATTTGCAATGTGGTTGAACCAAATTGCTGAAATTGTAGAAGTTCTAAAGAATAGTTTATTTCTTCCAACTCATCTCTTAAAAATGAAGCCCTCTCTCCCCAAAACCTTTCCCTACAGTACTTTTCTATAGTACTTAACTCTTTTAACATACATACATTTATAATTTACCTATTTATTACAAGTAATAAATATTAATCAAGTATACACACTATAGTATAAGCTCTATGAATATAGATATTTTCGTCTTACTGTTAATCATAGATGTAACCATAGCTCCTGAAATAGTTAATACTTCATAGTATAGTCTCAATAAATGTTTACCAAATGAATTAATAAAAGATAAATTCTCCAATTTTTCTTGTTAAATAACCCAAGAGCTGAGCTAAAATTTTAAAGGCTAAAATAACTGTCTTATAAACTTTGAGTTAATTTGTACTTGTTTGTCTTTAGCCCATAGTGTATTTCACATGAATGACATGAGATTGGGTCTGTTTAGGAGGAGTCAGACCTTGAAGTTCATTTAGGCAAAAGGTATCATGACCAGAACAGGCAAAGACAAAGTGCCAGAGGAGTAGTCTGTACAGTAGAAACAAGCAGATCTGACCAGCATGTGATTCCAGAGAGATCACTGGCTTTTTCTGAGTAGTTCATTATAGATAAGAGTCTCATGGATTTTCCTACCTGTGCTAGCTTCAAACCCCCATCATTAGATCTCAGCCTCCTGAATAGCTAGGATTACAGATTTAAACCACTGGTGCCCAGCTTGTTCCTGACTTTCTTTGCTCAAGGCTGGCACTCTACCAGTTGAGCTACAGCTCCACTTCCAACTTTTTTTTTTTTAATTAACTGGAGATAAGAATTTTATAGATTTACTGGGTACTAGTGGCTCACACCTGTAATCCTAGCTACTCAGGAGGCTGAGATCACAAGTTCAAAACCAGCCCAGGCAGGAAAGTCAATGAGACTCTCGTATCCAATTAACAACCAGAAAACTGGAAGTGGTGCTGTGGCTCAAAGTGGTAGACCACTAGCCTTGAGCTGAAGAGCTCAGGGACAGAGTTCAAGCCCCACAACCGACAATAAAAGAAGAATATCACAGACTTTCTTGCTTAGGCTGGCTTTGAACCACTGTCCCCAGATCTCAGCCTCATGAGTAGCTAGGATTACAGACAGGTATGAGCTACTGGCACCCAGCTTTCAGATATTATTTTGCCCCTACTTCATGAAGTGAATTTTTCTTTGCTGGAACATTGTCAGAAATTTCAGTCTTCATATGGCTTGAAACATAGGAAGAACAAGACCAAGAATTAAATGGAATGTTGTATAATTTGATGTTTATTGTACCATTTTTGTCACATATGCTCTACAATAAGATAAGTCTTGTAGTTTTCTCATAGATCTTTGTAAGCATTTGGTCCACAAATCTTTCTCACCACCATACATAAGTAACATGAGATCAGAGAATAAAGTTTAATTGGAGCGTAAGGTTCAAGAATCATATGCATCATTGAGATTCTTCATCTAAAATTATTTCAGAAATTAGTTTGCTTGCTTAACTCTGTTCTGCATACTTAATCAAATAAATCTTGGCACTTGGTATACTTAGTAGGGTTTTTCTTCAAAAGTGATTAATATAAAATTGGAGAGCTTCAATTATCAACACATTCCATGGAGATGAGAAATAATGTGATCATCATGTTCTTTGTCAACATAACTGAGTTTGAATTATATTTTATATCAGACAGTGATCAAAGCCTTCCATGCTTGATGCCTCAATATTTTGCTGCTTTTGTTTGATTATTTACTTGTTTACATGCAAAGATTGTACTTTGTTTCTGAGTGGATAGGAAAATATGGATTCCAATTCTAGAGGCTTACATTGGAAATAATTCTCCAAATGTGTCTTTAAAACAGTCCCTACTGGTGTGTCATTGTCTGTTGCCCAGACTTGTTACAAGCCAGCAGAGGGTTCCCTTCCTATTTGCTTCTTATAATGGGTTGGTCCCAGTGTGAGCTATGTGCTACAGAGCAAGCCAGGACATGAGAAAGCCAACAAGGCTTATTCCTAGCCAAACACAGATGGCCTAACAGCCACATCTGACTGTAAAGTAAGAAAACTGATTCAAGTGGGAAAACCAGTTTTCTCCTCCTTCAGGATTTGGTAGTTTTTCTATTTACAGAAAAGGAAACTGAGGCCTTGAGAAGTTAAGTAATCAGCCTAAGGTTATGTAGCTATTAAGTCTTAATCATGAAAAGGATCAATGATTTTGTATTTGCCTAAGAGCCTAGATGAGTTTACTGGTGATACTTGGTTCATGAAAATATCATTTTCATTATTATTAAGCTTTATTATAATCTTGAAGTTTAATCTTTTTATCTATATTGCACCAAAGCACTACTTGAACATTGTAAAAATGTGGGAAACAATTTCATGGATTGAATAAAATAAGGATTTATATCTGGTAACTGAAAGGTTTCCAGATATGAAGTCACAAACTCAAAGTTAGAGTCAGCTTTACCCCCTTTCTGTTGACTTGGACATGCCAACTTTACCCAAGCCTGAGTTGCTTAGCCTATAAAACAGCAAGGTCAAGAGTTCTGAAAATCACTGTAGTAACATATATTGTGCTGCATATGTTTATGCACATGGTAGATAATATATGTTTTTGTTAATTATAAAATGGTTATTTTTTAAATAATATATTTGGTGTTTTGTAGTTGCAAAGTAACTATAATTTATTTAATCCCTACAGAAACTCCGGAAGGTCTGTAGAAAATTTACAGATCCCTTAGCTCTGATCTTGAACGTCAAAAATACAGCAAATGGCCAAACTTTTTCTCTCACCACTGTGTTGTAGTTATGACCTAATTTTCCTAAGGTGGCTTATACATATCCTCAGTTCAAAACTATTATATGGGCCAGGCATCTGTGGTTTATGCCTGTGATCTTAGCTACTGAGGATGCTGAGATCTAGAGGATCAAGGTTGAGGCCAGCCAATTAGCAAAATTTACCATATTCCATCTCCAAAATAACCATCAAAAGCCAGGCTGGAAGCATGGGCTCATGGTAGAGTGCCAGCTGAGCAAACACAAATCCCTAAGTTTAAACAACCCAATTCTGGCTAAAATAAAGAAACTGTTAAGATCTAGTATAGACAGTTAAAGCATTGGTTAATCCTACTCAGTCTGGATTTGGACTTTTCAGGTAAGAAATTATGCTCTGAAACTTGGGTGTTTCAGAACACACAGGCAGTTAGGGCCACAACATAGCAATGAGATAGTCTTAGTAGTGGTGGTACTTGTGATTTCACAAAATAATGACCCTGGGCTAAAACATAGTTTATCATCTCCTAATTTCTCCCTAGAATGATTGTAGCATGTCATTCAACCTAGAGGAAAAAGAAATACTATTGATAATTTTTGTTTTGTTTACAATTGTTGCTTTTAGAGATAGTCTTTCTTGTTACCTAGCCTAGGCTGTCCTCAAACTGACTACACTTTAGCTTCAAGATTCCTCAAGCCCCAGTCTCCTGAGATTATAGTCATGTACAATCACGTTTGGCCTTATTATAATTTTGAATTATGATCTCTCCCCCTCCAAAAACTCAAATAATTGCTTAGATGTAAGCAAGTTAATTTCTAAGTCATCATGGCTTTATATGTCAAATTTAAACTTAGATGAGTTCTAACTCTGGTATGTGAAAAACTTTGACCTTATATTTTTAAAATATACGCTAATGAGTCTTTATCTGAGCATTTTCATTTATTTTGTGCCTTTTTTTTTTGCAAACTATACTAAAAAGTGTATTGCAGATACTTAAATTTAACACTTCTCTGTATGTATAAGAATTACTCTGAGGCTGGTAATATGACCTAGTGGTAGAGTGCTTGCCTCGTATGCATAAAGCCCTTGGTTCAATTCCTTAGCACCACGTAAACAGAAAGAGCCGGAAGTGGTGCTGTGTGGCTCAAGAGGTAGAGTGCTAGCCTTGAGCAACAAGAAACCAGGAACAGTGCTCAGGCCCTGAGTTCAAGCCCCAGGTCTGACAAAAAACAAACAAACAAAAAGAAATATAAGGATTTCACGGCTAAATATCTTCTCAAGCAGATGCTGTGAGAGAATTGTTTTTCTTTTTTTGTCCATTTATGTTTTGTGGTCCTGGGGACTGAGTTTGGCTTCACTCTGGCTAGGCAGTTGCTCTGCCACTTGGGTCATTCCTCCAGCCCCCCCCCCCTTTTTTTTTTTTTTTTGCTGCTGGTTATTTTCAAGGTAGGATATTGCATTATGCCTGGGCTAGCCTGGGCTGCAATCCCCCTCCTGGTGTTCTCGGTGTTGCTGGGGCTGAAAGACATGGCACAGTGCCCTGCTGTAGATTGAGATGGAGTTTTGTGAACTTCTTTTTGGTGTGGCTAGCCTCAAACTGTGATTTCTGATTTCTTCCTCTTAAGTAGCAACTTTAAACTTTTTTTTAGCATGTTTCATCCAGCAACTATAGCTGCTGTTCCATCCCTAAGGATGGTTTGTGTTTCAGTAATAGATGGTTCTAGCATGTACATCTATTTAAAGCATAGCTTTAGTGAAGAAATAGGAAAAGATTGTGTTTAAGGTTTTTTGAAAGCTTGTAAAACAGTCTCTGAATAACAAAGATCTCATTAGGGTTCTCAGTTCGTTTCTGATGACATAATCACCACCCGTATTACCCTCCATATTTTTTTTCTTTTGATACCTATGTGTTGTGAGCTATGATAAAATTTTCTAGGCCTTGGTCTTTTATCCTATAGAGAGTAGTCTCCATGAGCTGGTTCCTTCTCTTCAGTTATCTCTGAAGCCTTTCTTAGTACATCTTCAGTGCCGTTGAACTTCAGCCATCTATAAGAACGTGTTTACATTGCATCAGAGCTCTAGAATATCACCTTGCTGAGAAAGAAGCATCTCTTTGAAAATAATATAAAATCCTATTTTCACATTTATCCAGTTTTGACAGCCATGTTTAGTGGACCATCTAATACTTCAAGCTTTTTCTAAACATTTTTTAAGTTGACACTACTCAGTTTTTTTATTTGGGTTTTGAACATTCTCTCTCTCTCTCTCTCTCTCTCTCTCTCCCTCTCTCCCCCCTCCCTCTCTCCTGCTCTTTTTCTCCCCCTCTCTTTTCCCTTCCTCCCTCCCTCCCTTCCTCTTCCCCTCCTTACCTTCCTCCCTCATTCCTCTTTCCTCCCTTCCCTTTCTTCCTTCCTCTCTCCCCCTCCCTCTCCTCTGTGCGTGTACATGCTTAATTACTATATTACAGAAAAGGAGGTTTTTCCAAAAGAGTTTGTATTACTTATGTGTATATTAACTAAGATGTTTTCCTAATTTTGAAATTGCTTTGTCCTATTTAACTTCATAATATATAAATTAGCACTTGGAAACCAACTTGAAACTTGACCACTATAAGGTTAAAACTCAAGAATTTTCTACCTTTATAGGGGAAACTGCCATATCCTTTAAAGTAGTGTTGATGCCTACAATATGAGAGATAGAGAACATCTACTCAAGAGGCCATATCTGGGGATCACGTAGCAGGAGGGCAGCCCCCCTTGTTCCAGGTCAAACTACACACCAGGTTCTTCATCATTCTTCAAAATTTAAGCTTGCTGTGGGGTGTGGTCTTTCTCGCTCTCTCATTTTGTGTTACCAATTCTTCTAATCGTAGTATAAATGCTTTCTTCCGAGTTAAAAGGGATCAGCTCAGTTGATGACAAGTAAATTATTTATCTTGAAAAACTACCTTCTAGAAACTTGTTCCTACATGTGTCTTAAAATGAAAACACTTTTTAAGGAACATGAGATGATTAGAAAATCCTACACCTTCTGAAACCTTCTTATCTTTGTTTTTCATTCCTTGGCTCTTAGCTCTGAAGATAATTTATAATCATTTGATGAATCAGGCACTGGATTCTATAAGGGGTGGACAGCTTGTTTTCAAGCAGATTACTTCAGCCTTGACACCACAGAAGGAAATAGCTTCAGTAGGCTGGCCGGACTTTGTGCTAAATACACCATCCTCAGGGCTGAGATCCAGTGATTCCAAAGCATTGTTTAGGACAGTCTACTGAGAGCTGGAGATCATTTGTACCAAGTAAAGCACTTTTAGGATTAAGAGAATGATTACAGGCCCAGCTTTCAGTGAGGTTTTTTTTCTGTACTTAGCAAAAGATTATTCTACACTTACAAAAAAAAAAAAAAGCTGTGGGGGCAACCCACGAAGACTTTATATTGTAATATTTTTTAAACTTTTTATTATAAAACTGATGTACAGAGAGGTTACAGTTTCATACGTTAGGCATTGGATACATTTCTTGTACTGTTTGTTACCTTGTCCCTCATACCCCTCTCTCCCCTCCCCCTTCCCCCCCCTGAGGTGTTCAGTTCGCTTACCCCATACAGTTTTGCAAGTATTGCTTTTGTTGTTGTTTCTCTTAATTTACCCTTTGTCTCTCAATTTTGGTATTCCCTCTCAATTTCCTAATTCTAATACCAGTATACACGGTTTCCAATATACTCAGATAAGATTACAGAGATAGTGTAGGTACAATCCAAGAAGGTGATACAAGAACATCATCAACAGTATAAACTACAGATACACATGGGATGTTGAAAGTAGTTACAACTGTGATATAACAATCATTTCCATAAAATGGAGTTCATTTCACTTAGCATCATCTTATGTGATCATAATATATTGTAATATTTTCTTTTTCACAGTTCCTGTGGTTTTTTTTTTGTTTGTATTTTGAATAGCTATTTGGACTTGGGAATTGTATTTTATATTTTGTGCTTTTTACTCAGTCATATTTTCCTCTTTTCCTAAATTCAGGTAGCTGCTATATTAGCTTTACTCTGCTGTTTATTGGTTCCCTTCCATGTCCATCTTCCTAGACTTTAAATCAGTGAAATATTCTTGTCATATCTTTATGAGCCTCCCTTTCTAGCTAGAGCTTGTTGACAAGATCCTGAGCCCTAGAGTCAGACTGCCTTACTGCCTGTTGTCTCTTTGTTTTTTGGCATTTCCATATTTTCATCTTTTCTCCTCTGTGAAATAGTTGCTATATAAAGAAGTAAGGATTAGGCATAAGGTACCTGGTACATAGGTACTGCTGCTATTATCTTTCATCATATCACCAGTGATGTTCATTACATCAATGTTCAAAGGAGAATTGCCTGGAACCATGGCAAGAAGAAAAACTCCCATAGGTCATCATATGGGCATTCTGTGCTTAGTGCAACTCATAACCCAGGAAATGCCATCCATGTGCTTTCACCTGAATCCTTGAATGTAAAGAATTTGTTTGCATACATCATGCCATTGTTGACTTTATTTTTGCCAGTCCTGGTCTTTGTGCTCAAGGCTAGTGCTCTACCACTTCAACCACAGGGCCACTTCTGGCTTTTTCTGAGTAGTTTATTAGAGATAAGAGTCAGATAAGCACTGCTCAACTATTGACTTTTTTTTTTTGCCAGTCCTGGGGCTTGAACTCAGGGTATGGGTTCTGTCCTTGAACTTCTTTTGCTCAAGGCTATAGTGCTCTACCACTTCTGGCCTTTTCTGAGTAGTTTTTGGAGATGAAAGTCTCGAATACTTCCCTGCTCAGGCTGGCTTTGAACTGCGTTCCTTAGATCTCAGCTTCCTGAGTAGCTAGGATCCCAGGCATGAGCCCTAATAATCAGCTCATCTTTTGTATTTTCATTTTTTTTTATGTAGCTCTACTCTTTTTTTTTTTTTGTTTTTGTTTCTGCAGTAATGTCAACATGGGAGGAAGGACTATATTTTATAAAATATGTTTAGCTTCTTTATAACTTTGAAATATTTAAACTATGATATGTGAAACTTCCTTGACCCCTGGGTAGGCTCAAAAGAGGAGTATCTTTTGGTATGGAATAAATGGGGACATGAGGCGACAGACTGCCTGATGGAGAATGTCTGTGATAGGTGTCTGGTGATGAGATGTAACTGGAGGGTGTAAAGCTCCACAGTTCCTATAAGAATAGATGTGGTGCTACAGGAAGTAAGGGGTCATAGCCTATTAGGCTTCAAGATTTGTCAAAGCCAAGGACCTAAACATGGTGATCCCATGGCATTTCCTATACGGAGAGCTCCCGCCGACAGGCAAGTCCCTATGATGACATTTCCTGGTTTTTACATTAGCTTTTTGTTAGCCAGCAGTAAGTTCTTCTCTTTCAAAACACAATTAACATATTCTCTAGGAAATGGAGTATAGAGGATGTCATTATGGACAAATGAAAGAGGCTTTCACCACGTGTAGTGAAGCAAGAGAATGACATTAGTAAACTGTTTCTCTCTGGTAGCTCACTAAGGAAGAATCTTTTCCGGTATGCAGCTTCACTGAGACTTTCAAGCAGCCCTTGAGGATCAGCATTCTCTATGCTCTGTCTCCACCTCATTCCCTACTTTCCACTATGGTTTTTCAGTATCACCTAGTATTTGATGACACTATGGATATATGGTTCTGATTGATATGCCTAAATTTGACCACTGCTAAGAGTGCCCCATGAAGTGCCTTGATCAATCATTTCCTTGTCTTACTTTTTCTTTTTTGTCTTCTTTTCCACTTCCTTTTCTTACCTATTCTTCCATTTCACTGTCATCTCCTATTCTGCCACAGATAAAGTATTTTATTTTTAATTTAATATTAATTAAAAAATAAAAGTTGTATATTTATCATGTAACCATATTGTTTTGAAATATGTAGATATTTTGGGATAGCTAACCCAAGCTAATTAAGAAATTCATTACCTTACATGCTTTTTTTTACAGTGATTACCCTTAAAATCTATTATAATTTTTTATAGATGTTATACATTCATATTAATTAAAGTCAGCATGTTGTATAATGGATATCTTGAATTTATCCCTCTAACTGACATTTTGTATCCTTTGATTGGATATCTCCTTGGTGCCCCTTAATTCCTCCTACCACCCCAATCCTAGCAATCAGCATTCTACTCTCTGCTTCTGAGTTCATATTTTTAACTTCCGCAACATTTCACTAAGTGTCTGGCTCATTTCATTTAACATAATGTTCATGGTTTATCCATGTTGTTATAAATTACAGGTCTTACTCCTTAAGGATGAAAAGTACTCCATTGGTGTTATGCACAAGATGTACATGTGTATGTGTACAAACACATTTTCCTTATCCATATATCCATGGATGAACATTTATGTATCTTAGCTGTTGTGAATAGTACTGCAATGCACATGGGACTGAAAATGTCTTTTCAACATACTGATTTCATTTGGATCATATGTTTTAATACTAATTTTTCAAGAACACTAATTTTTTCCTCAAACAGCTCTACTAATTTACCATCCCACCAGCAGTGTGCAAACCATTTATTTTTTGTCACACCCTTGTAGCACTGATCTTTTCGGCTTTTTGATGATAGCCATTCCAACAGGTACAAAGTGCTACCACATTGTATTTTTGTGTTTCTCTGATGATTTGTGATTTGAAGCATTTTTTTCTATATTTGTTGGTCATTCATATGTTTGCTATGGAATATCCTTTGTCCATTTTAAATAAGCTGTTACTATTGAAGTGTTTGAGTTGCATTCTTTTTTCTTCATTTTTCTTTTTTTGCATTCTTATTTTTAATTTTTTTGTTTTTATAAAGGTGATGTATAGAGTCATTCTTTTTAGTTTTTGCATTTTTGTTATGTCTCACTCAAATAGAAAACATCATTCATTGCTCAAATCTTAACTTAGTATACTTCAACTGCCAGGCTTAGGAAGAGCTAAGATGAAAAAGATAAATCCCTGATGTCTAGGAGTTTTGTCAAGTAAAAACTAGCTACATATTTCCTAGATTATAAAAGCCAGAATTTTTGATCCAAATAAAGTATCACCCTCATAGGCACCCTTTTATGTCACTGAGATAACGATCTTCAGCATCAAAATCACTGTTCCTCTGTCGGCATCCACTCTTAGTTACTAGCATTCGTATTTTTAAAAACTTAAGTGCCTTTTCTCATGACTCCCTATACATTATAAACATTGGTGCTCCCTCTCCACACCCTCTCCTAGGGTATCCAATATTAGTTTTTTTTATTTGTTGTTTTTGTTTGGTGAGGTTTTTTGTTTACTTGTTTTAGTTCCTGGGGCTTGACCTCAGGGCCTGGTCACTGTCCTTGGATATTTTTTTGCTCAAGACTAGTGCTTTACCACTTGAGCCACTGCTCCACTTTCAGCTTTTGGTGCTTCATTGGAGATAAGCGTCTCACAGACTCTCCAGCTTAGGCTGGCTTTGAAGCATGATCCTCAGATCTCAGCTTCCAGAGTAGGTAGGATCACAGATGTGAACCACCAGTGCTAGGGATCAAATCCAAGGTTTTGCACAAACCAGGCAGGCACTCTGCCATTAAGCTACGTCCCTAGGCTCCAATATTTCTTTTAAAGTACATATATAGCTCTTAATTTGATAAACAATCTCTAGTATTAAGCCTTTTTAGAAAAAGACCTTGCTTACCATGAAAATCAAAATATTGACTATAATCTCAGCTACTTGGGAAGCCAAATTTGAAGCCAGTCCAAACAAAAAGTTTAAATTAACATGAAAGGCATGCTGGTTTACATCTGTGATCCCAAACGCAGAGAAGGCCATACTAGGATCACATGGTCCTGATCAATAGCTTGAAAAATAACTAAAGGCAAAAATGGACTGGAGACTTGATTCCCATAGTAAAATGCTTGCCTAGTATGCTTGAAGCCCTGAATTCAAACTCGGGACTGGAAGGAAAGGAGAGAAAGGGGGTGGGGGGGGGAGAGGGAGAAGGAAATGGGAATTCTAAGTTATGCCTGACTCAAACTTTGATGTTGTTTCTACTAATCTACATGATCATGGTCACTTAGGCATTAGTTACTGCTAGTTCATTATGAGTCTATAGGCAGCTGTTTGCGGATGCCCAGCTGTGATCCGATCATCTGCTCACATTTTTTTAATCAGTATGTTCTATGGTCTGACATCAGTCCTTACTGAAGATCAAGTAGATTGTTTCATTTTTTTTTCTCCAAGTCTTACTGCTGCATTATGGGAAGAAATTTAGGTTGGTACAGTAAAATTTGTTACATTTAGCCCAGTACATGGATGATTGCTATTTGCGGATGACTCAGTTGTGAACTGGTTGACTTCAGCATTGATCTCCAGAACTTGTCAGAGGACTCACCACTCAGCAGTAGCAAATGATGCTGTGTTTTGCCAGTTCTCTAAGAAGACTCTGTTCTTGTCACCAAGTTATGCTTGCTTGAACACATTCTTTATTTGAACCTATTTCTTCATGATGAGAGAGCTACTGTACTTTACAGTTAATTGATCAAAGGTGACTTCATAAAGGCTCACAAAGGCACAAAACAAGGAAAGCTGTTATTGTTCCTGCTCTGTTACTGCTTTCCTTCCCTACTGGAGGATGTGTGCAGGTCCATTTGACTTCTTTTTTTTGTTGTTTTCTTTTGGCGCTGGTACTGGGGCCTGAACTCAAGTCCTCACACTCTGACTAGGCTTTTTGCTTAAGGTTGCCACTCTGCCACTTGAGCTACATGTCCATTTCTGGCTTTTTGCTAGTTAGAGATGAGAGTCTCATGGACTTCTGCCAAGGCTGCTTCTGAAATAGAGTCCTCAGATCTCAGACCTCTGAGTAGCTAGGATTACAGGTGTGAGCTACCAGCACTCCGCTCCATCTGAATAATTTCTCCAATTTTTGAGCACTTTATTTGGAATTTAGCTTCTCTGATGTTATTCTCTTAAATTTACCATTTTCCTGTTTTCTTCATTATTTAATTGCCTTTCAATCTGGTGCTTCATTTTATTCACCTTAAATTTCCCTTAGTTCAGAATAGTTATAACTGTCCATCGGTTTGAATGAATAAAAAGAAAAACAGATCCAGATACCTCAAAACTAATTTATTTGACTTTGGGCTTTAAGATGATTTTGTACCAGATTTGCATTCCCACTTGGGTTTTATTTAAGCTGCTGTTATGATCAGTTGACATTCCTTAAGCATGTGCCAGCTGGCTGATAGAATAAGTAAGTAGGCCTAAGGATGCTGAACTAGGATGGAAAATGGCTATAGATAATGTACTCATGAATCATTGAAAATTGATTGTAGTTTGTTTCTGTGCCCAGAAAACTGTCCATTTAACAACTCAGCCCTTCTGGTCTCTATTCCATGGGATATTCAAATATAATGGATTTGTCTTATAAAAAAAACTAAGATATTTAAAGAGGAAAAAATGAATGCTTAAAGAAACAAACCATAACAATTAGTGTACCAAGAATTACCTACATGTCTTGAGTAAGTTTTTTTTTTAAGTCCACTTTATTATTTATTTATTTATTTATTTTTGGCCAGTCCTGGGGCTTGGACTCTGGGCCTGAGCACTGTCCCTGGCTTCTTTTTGCTCAAGGCTAGCACTCTGCCACTTGAGCCACAGCGCCACTTCTGGCCATTTTCTGTATATGTGGTGCTGGGGAATCAAACCCAGGGCCTCATGTATATGAGGCAGGCACTCTTGCCACTAGGCCATATCCTCAGCCCCTAGTCTAAGTTTTATATGTATTTATTTATCCTATTTTTTTTTTTTTTTTGGCCAGTCCTGGGGCTTGGACTCAGGGCCTGAGCACTGTCCCTGGCTTCCTTTTGCTCAAGGCTAGTACTCTGCCACTTGAGCCACAGCGCCACTTCTGGCCATTTTCTGTATATGTGGTGCTGGGGAATTGAACCCAGGGCCTCATGTATACAAGGCAAGCACTCTTGCCACTAGGCCATATCCCCAGCCCCATATTTATCCTATTTTTTTAAGTGGTGCTTGGACTTCATTTTCATCATCTCATCAAAACCCGTCTAGTTGCAGACATATTGATGTTTCACAGTCTTTGATAAGTTAAATGTTTAGCTTCTGTGCTAATGTGCAACAGGAAGTAGATTCACTTGGGAATTTATTACAAGAGTTTCAGAGGAAACACTTGAGACTATAGAAGTGGGGGAACTTCACTTTTTCCCCTTAATTTGGAAGGTGGTGATGTTTCAGAACCAGAAAGCATGAAACTGTTGTTCTGTTTGGAAGAAAAGCGTTGCCAAAGGAACTTAGGAGAATATTGGGTGGGAAGTAGCGCGTGTTCAACATTCTTAGAACAAAATAGTGAGCAGTCCTTCATTCTCCCACCTCTCCACTACTTCTCTTTGAATGAGTGTAAAGCAGAGGCATCTCTGTTAGGCCTCCTCACTTCCTTTATAATTTAATTTTTTCCACTTAGTGCATGATAAATTAAAAATAATTTCTCCAACACTTGCTGCAGAATTGTTTGTAGGGAAGGTAGGCAGTATAATACGTTAGCTAGGTATATAAGAACCACGAGAGTGGGACCTTGTGTCCCACATCTGTTGTGGGTGCTAGCTAAGGCACCTCTGATTGAGTGTGGTCCCCACCAAACCTTGTCCTTCTTACAATGTCCTATCCTTGGTGAATACATTTCCCCTCGGGCAGTCTTTCTCCATAATATACCTTTGTTCTCTTTAGTTGGACTTACAAATCAGGAGTCATTCTTTTTTTTTTTTTTTTTGCCAGTCCTGGGCCTTGGACTCAGGGCCTGAGTACTGTCCCTGGCTTCTTCCCGCTCAAGGCTAGCACTCTGCCACTTGAGCCACAGCGCCGCTTCTGGCCGTTTTCTGTATATGTGGTGCTGGGGAATCGAACCTAGGGCCTCGTATATCCAAGGCAGGCACTCTTGCCACTAGGCTATATCCCCAGCCCAGGAGTCATTCTTAATCCAGGTAAAGTTAATAGTGTTAGAGAATGTTTTAAGTAAAATTGAAGCTAAAGAATCAGAATCAAACTTGATAGCTCCTGAAAGAATCCAGACCATGCCTTTGAGGTTTCCACGAGGTTCTTTGGTGAATATTGCTTTCTTTAAAGATTCTGTATTTCAGCTGCATTCTGAACTCATGTAGGCTTTTGTACCAAAAAGCCTGAGGGCTGGGATTATGGCCTAGTGGCAAGAGTGCTTGCCTTGTATACATGAAGCCCTGGGTTCGATTCCCCAGCACCACATATATAGAAAATGGCCAGATGTGGTGCTGTGGCTCAAGTGGTGGAATGCTAGCCTTGAGCAAAAAGAAGCCAGGGACCGTGCTCAGACCCTGAGGCTCCAGGGATGGCAAAAAAAAAAAAAAAAAGCCTGAACCTGGAAGTTCAGACCTAGCAAATACTTTATGGTTTTATGTGATAATGTATTCTAATTTATTTGTAATTGAAATAATTTTGTTCTTAATTGACGAACTGCCCAAACAAGTTTTTTCCATTTGTATTGTCATGACAAGAGTGCATGGGTGGAGCTAAATATGACTGAAGATTTGTTTTAATTTAGAAACTACCTCATTGATTTGTGAGAAGAGGAGAGATGTTTTGAGGATGTTTATGCTCTTTTATTTTTTTAGAGCTAGACGATAACTTTTTTAGGAAACAAAATATTAAATAGAGTTGTCAGGCCCTTCTATCCATAGACTGTGTCATTGTTTTGGGATTCTTTTCTTGAAAAACATTTTTTATTATTATCAAGGTGATGTACAGAAGGGTTACAGTTACATAAGTCAAGTAATGAGTCCATTTCTTTTGGACAGTGTGAGTCTTTCCCTCACTTCCAATTTGTCCCTCCCATCCCCATCCACAAGTTACATAATTCATTTTCAGTATAGGGTCTAGTGAGTACCACTGCTGCATTTGCTTACCCTTTGTCCCTCCATTTCTGTGTCCCTCCTTACCCTCCCAAAGACATAGTAAATGAACAAACAAGACACAAAAGAAAGAAAACAAAAACAGCAACAGAGAAAAAAAATGTCTTGTTTCCATTTCCTGGAGTTCATTTTTATATATATTACTGTTTTTAAAAGGTGGACAGAGGAGATTACTATAATCAGATGACTTAACCTCTTCCTGAAATTCTAAGGCTGAGCTGTAAACTGTGCTCTAATTAAGGATTCCCAAAGGGTAAGAATGTGTACGTGTTAGTAGACAGGCAAGTACTTCAGTTCCTCACTGGCCTAGCCAGTCAACTGCTCTTCAGGAGGGATCAGAAATTATCAAGCTCTTGAACTGACTGAAAAGACTTTCAACATTTCAATATTAAGAAGTTTATTAAAATATGTTGTTGCAGATATATTTGTCAAAGATTAAGAGGATGGTAAAGTAGTTCAAAAATATAAATATCAGCAAAAGGAAGTTTCTTTTTTTTTTTTTTTTTTGGCCAGTCCTGGGCCTTGGACTCAGGGCCTGAGCACTGTCCCTGGCTTCTTCCCGCTCAAGGCTAGCACTCTGCCACTTGAGCCACAGCGCCGCTTCTGGCCACTTTCTGTATATGTGGTGCTGGGGAATCGAACCTAGGGCCTCGTGTATCCGAGGCAGGCACTCTTGCCACTAGGCTATATCCCCAGCCCTAAAAGGAAGTTTCTTAAGGTGATGTTATTCTAGGAATTCATAGTTTTCTCTGATTTTTTTTTTTTTTTTGCCAGTCCTGGGCCTTGAACTCAGGGCCTGAGCACTTGTCCCTTTTTCTCAAGGCTAGCACTCTGCCACTTGAGCCACAGTGCCACTTCTGGGCATTTTCTATATATGTGGTGCTGGGGAATCGAACCCAGGGCTTCATGTATACGAGGCAAGCGCTCTTTGCCACTAGGCCATATTCCCAGCCCCTCTGATTTGTTCTTTTCAGTAACCCACTGACCATTCAAAAATCTGTTGTTGAATCTCTATGTGTTTGTAAAGTTTCTAGAGTTTCTCTTGCTATTGATATCTAATTTAAGATACATGAAATTATTCTAGTTTTTTTTATATGTTAAGCCTTGCTTTGTGGCCTAAAATGTGATCTGTTTTAGAGAAAGTTCTATAGGCTGCTGAGAAGAATACATATTCTTCAACTACTGGATGACATATTCTGTACATGTCTGTTAAGTACATTTGCTCTGCGGTGCAATTTAACTCTGAGCTTCTTTGTTGATTATCTGAATAATATATCTGTTGGTAAGAATGGAGTATTGAAATCACTCACTATATCTATTCCTTTATGTCCAGTGCTCTGCATTGTATGAAATTGTTGTGCCAACCTTTTGTGCACTTAAGTTTATGAACTGAATGTTCTTAATGAACTTCAACCTTTATTAACACACAGTGAGCTTCTTTGTCTCTTAACTAGACATCTATGTTGCCACATACAAATATAATTTTTCCTGATTGCTTCCAGTTTCCAGTCAGTCAATCTGCATCTTTTGAGAGTTAAAGCCACTATTTATATTTAGGGTCATTGTTGACAGTTATTTGTTGATTCTTGTAGTTTTGTTGAGTTGTTGTTTTTTCTGGTTAATTTAGACACTGTTGGTCCTTTTCTTGTCCTTTGCTTATCTTGGGAGTTTGCTGGTTTACTACATTGAATATGTTTAATTCTTTTCTTACTCTAATTTGTTTATACCTCTCTGAAATGTATCCTAAGATATTCTGCTGACTTAGTAGTCATGAATATCTTTAGTTTATGCTTATCTTGGAAGATCTTGACCCGTTATTTTAAAGGAATTCGGGGGAGGGGGGTAATAGTAATTTTGGTTGGCAATTATTTACTTTTAGAACTTGGAATGTATTATTATTCCATGCTTTCCTGACTTTTAGGGTTTCTGCTGAGAGATCTGATGTAATTCTGATGTGTTTTCCTTTTAGCAGTTTTCTCTTTTAGTTTTCAGTATTCTTTCTTTGTTCTGTATTCTTGACATTTTAATTGTAGTGGAATATGGAGTTATTTTCCAGTCATGTTTATTTAGGATTCTAGATGGCTCCTGCACTTATATGTCCGTAATTTTACCAAGATTTAGACATTTTTCTGATATAATTTCATTGACTATATTTTCTATACCTTTGTATATTAGCTCCTTCTACCCTATGTATTCTTTATTTTTAATTATATTTTTATTATCTTTAAGTAGTTATACAAAAGACTTACCAGTCAACAAATCAGTTTATCAGTACAATGCTTCTTGATCAATGTCACCCCATTCAACTCTTCAGTTTAGTCATTTGATTGTGTCCCAGAGTTCTTCAAAGTTTTGGTTGTGCTTTTTTGTGTGTGTGTATTTCTATTGCTATCTGGATGTAATTTTTTTTAACTTTGTCTTGATATTCTTTCTCCTGCTTGATCTAATCTACAAATGATAATTTCTACTGTATGTTTCAAGGTTTTTTTGTTTATTTTGCTTAGAACCTAAATTTCTTTGTATTTTCTCATCTAAGTCTTGAATTTACTTCTTTACCATTTTTTTAATCTTCTTTGAGGTCATTGATCATGTTTTGAACTGTACTTTTAGAATTTTTTTATTCAACATTTCACCCATTTCAGTGCCTTTGAATTTGGTTATTCAGGAGTTGTGAGTTTGGGGAGGTGTCATATTGTCTTTTTCATGTGTATGTTTTAGGTCATGATTTGCACATCTGTAGGGATAGATATATCTTTACTTGGTGGACTTCTTAGGAGCCATTTCCTAAGGTCTCAATCCCCAGAACCACTCAGAAGAAAGCAAACTACCATAATAGCAACAATATTGTTTGGGCTGGTGCTATATATGTATCAAGGCTACATTCATTTTATGAGAGTGGGGCACTACCTACTATGCTTACAAGTCACTTACTACATTCATTTTAGGTGCTCTCTTTTTTGTATATCCAGAACTGCTGTTTGCCTCAGTAGACAGACCACTAATTTGTGCAAATAGGGATAGCAAACATCAAGGCCTACCATATCCCCTGAGAGTGGGAAAGTAAGGGAATGAAATAGGGCACTGAATTTGCACCAAAGGGGACCAACTAAGGGAACCCAGCACACTCTGCCTGCTTGTCTCAGGGCTTTCAGATTGTATCCACTAGTAAATCACTCTACCAGAGGAAGCAGGCCAGGAAAATAAACCAGTCACCTGGACCCGGTCTCAGAGGTCTCACTACCTCCCAGCAGTAAATCACACTTGGCAGTCAGGGAGCCCCAGAGGCCACAGTTGCTGGCCACAGGCTAAAATTTGGACCCGTCCCTGTAGTGATCTGTGGTTGATGGAGCTCATTCCTCACCACAGAGAATGGAGCCAGTTCCACATCTTTCACAGTGCAAGTTTTGTGTTACCAAAATTTCTTAGTGGGTTCATACTTGACTCCTCTTCATAACTCACATTCATACATATGTACAATTGCTTCTTTATTTATTTATTTTTTTTGGCCAGTCCTGGGCTTGGACTCAGGGCCTAAGCACTGTCCCTGGCTTCTTTTTGCTCAAGGCTAGCACTCTGCCACTTGAGCCACAGCGCCACTTCTGGCCATTTTCTGTATATGTGGTGCTGGGGAATCAAACCCAGGGCCTCATGTATATGAGGCAGACAGTCTTGCCACTAGGCCATATCCCCAGCCCTACAATTGCTTCTTGTAGCTATGTCCCCAACACTGTGGGAAGATATTTTGTAGCTCTCTGATTTCTCTGCAAAGTTGCTCAATCTCAAATAATAGACACTCTCTCAAGATGATGCCTGGATAGAGTTCATATAAGGAGCAATGGAATGGATTTTTTCTCCAGTATTAGTCTACCACACAGAAGGAATCACATCACATGCAAATCCCTCCCTTTTACTTAAGGCTTACAAGAACTGTGTGTGTACATGCTACACTTAGGACTGCAAATCTGTTGTTCACAGTGCTACCTGGTTTACATTGTGCTTTTGGCTTTGTTTTCCTCTCCTCACTGGGAAGCCAGGGTTGGAGCTGCAACCTACAAGCTGCTGCAAGCTTTTTATCTCTGCCTAGTTTTTCTGTTTTTCTCTTAAGCTCTCTAGTCACCAGTTTGATGATTTGTGATTCTCCTCATGTTTTTCTTTCTTTGGTATATGGAGAATGTTACTCTGGGTCTCCTCATTCATGGAGTCATGTGGAAGAAACCTCTATTCCACCATTTTATCCAAAACCCTCCTAACTTTAATATTTAATATTTATTTAAATCAAACATAATCATATTTCTATATTGCTACTCACAACTCTACTACAGTAGTTTATGTACAATTGAGTCTTATAATGTAGATGACAGATAACTTTTCTAAGTTTCAAAAAAATAAGAAAAAATACCTAAAACTTAAATAGGATTATTTGTACATACTTTGTAACCAGCTTTATATATGATTTTTCTTCTCTTACTAATATTTCTTTGTCTTCTTGAATTCAGGGCCTGGGTACTGTTCCTGAGCTTTTTCCTAAAGGCTAGCACTCTACCACTTGAGTCACAGCCCTACTTCTGGGTTCTTGTTGTTGTTGTTATGGTTGGGGGGGTGGGGATCAGTAGTTTATTGTAGATAAGAGTCAGAAGCTTTGAGCCACAATCTTCAGATCTCATCTCTTGCTCAGGAGCATGAGATCTGAATATTGCTCTTTGGATGGCTGCATCTCTAATTTCTTCCTTTTTTCCATCAGGAAAGCTATAGAGGAGCTGTTAAAAGAAGCAAAACGTGGAAAAACTAGAGCAGAAACAATGGGACCTATGGGCTGGTAAGTTCTTGAGAAATCTTGTATAAAACTGAAAGAAATATTGAAAAGTCTTGGTTACCACACATTCTCCTCACACCCCACTACTGACTTCATGTTGCTAGAGCACCTCAGCATTCAGCCCTCAGCAGCATTCTTATTCCACAGTCAACTCTGGGTTTTATACTATAGAGTCACTTTGATGTCTACAACCAAGTAATCTGAAATTTGACTATGTTTACAGAAGTCAGAAAAGAACTGCAAATTCTTTTTAGTCATCATATAGTTAGTAATAATATAGATATTGATAGCCTCAAAATACTATATAAGGGGCTGGGAATATGGCCTAGTGGCAAGAGTGCTTGCCTCGTATACATGAAGCCCTGGGTTCGATTCCTCAGCACCATATATGTAGAAAATGGCCAGAAATGGCTCTGTGGCTCAAGTGGAATAGTGCTAGCCTTGAGCAAGAAGCCAGGGACAGTGCTCAGGCCCAGAGTTCAAGGCCCAGGACTGGCCAACAAAACAAAACAAAAAAATACTATATAAGACAAAACAATAAAATGTTTATTTTAATATAAATTCCATGACTTCCTGCGTAAAACAAATGTAAATATAAAATCAAAGAACTAAAACTTGGCCATAATTTTAAATTTGAATTGGAAATGTTGATATGAAGTTGTGCTAGATTTAAGAGATTAAAAGTTTTCTGCTAGCCCTGGTACACAGAAAAAATAACCTAGAAACAACCACATTGCTCAACAGCAAGTGTATTGTATAAATACCATTTTATACTGAAATATGACAAGGATCCTTAGAAGAAGAGCTGATTGCAAATCTGAAGCCATTCTTGGAATTTAGTCAGACTGAAAAGTTAATGCTCACAGTTCCCAAGACAACCCTCACTTAATTTTTTTTTTGCCCGTCCTGGGCCTTGGACTCAGGGCCTGAGCACCATCCCTGGCTTCTTCCCGCTCAAGGCTAGCACTCTGCCACCTGAGCCACAGCGCCCCTTCTGGCCATTTTCCATATATGTGGTGCTGGGGAATCGAACCGAGAGCTTCATGTGTAGGAGGCAAGCACTCTTGCCACTAGGCCATATTTCCAGCCCCAACCCTCACTTCTTAACCAACCACATGCTCAGATTGCAGGTTCCAAAAACTACTTTCAGCTTTAGTAGTTCACTATAGGTACTCACACAATTCACTGAAATTTTTTATAGTAGTGGTTGCAGGTTATTAAAGGAAAAAGATACAAATTAAAAAAAAAAAAAAAGGGACAGCAGAGTCTTGGAGATATCAAAGCAGAGATCCCTGTTGTTTTCTTAACTGTGGTATCACAAAGCACATTATACTGTGATACTCCAGTATCAATGTTTGATGTATGGAATATTGTTAAGGAGCTTTGCTGGACTTCAGTGTCCAGAATTTTTATTAGGGCTCCAATATGTAGATATACTTGTTTGGTTGATTGTTTACATGGTTGATCTTGGTTTCTAGCTTGGCCAGTATCACATAGCCTAAAATTCTCACTCTGAATCACATGGTTGGTCTCTCTGGCATAGTCAGTCCTCAGTTGAGACTAAGTTGTGAACAGCCCCACCCTAAACAAAGACATTTCTAGCCACACGACGTGGTTACCTTCTAAGAGCTAAGGGCAAAAATCAGCCCTGCTTTAGTCAAAGCCAAACTCTTTAATACATAGACAGACTCTTTAATACATAGAAGAGGAACTAGAAAATCTTGTCACACCCATAAACAAAGAAACTGTTAAAGAAATATAATCAGATTAGAAAGTTTTAGGAGCCAACTTGAAAAACCTCCCACTGGTCCAAGACAGAATAATTGGATTACCAAAATATACAAAACTATGACTAGGCAATATGGCTCATAATCCTAGAAATTCACTGGAGATTAGGAAGTTTGTGGATAAAAGAAAATCAACAACCCCTCTGTACAATCACATACCAAATTATGACAACAACAACAAAAAGCAAGACCTCCATCTGATCAAAACCACTTGAATGTGGTAGCTTGGGCCTTACACAAGGAAGGGTATAGGTGAGATGGTAGATACCTGAGGCTACCTGAGACAAAAAATAAGACCCTATCTAAAAAGTAACCTAAAGCAAAATGTATTAGACATGGGGATTAAGTGGCATAGCACTTGTCTAGTAAACTATAAGCCCTTGAGCACAAATCCCATTACAAAAAACTCAGATATTGAGATACCTAAACTACTTTAAAGGTCATAAGGTTCATCAGTCATAATAACAGACCCTTCTAGAATATACAAGGAAATCAAGTTACTATTCACAAAACTGGCAAATAGAATCAGCATTTGTCCTACTACCTATACAGATTATACCTTCAGGTTACCAGATAATGAATGAAATAAAATTTCTTTATAAGAAAGTATCACTTAGCTAAGCATGATGGTTCATCCTATAATCCTAGCATTTCAAACATGAGGAGAAAAAAAGAACTGTATATAGAAGGATTATAGAACAAGATAGTTATCATTTGAATTCTTAATTCAATAATAATAAGGCAAACAATTCAACTTAAGAATGGATGAAAAGGTTGAACCGATACTTGGAGGAAAATACAGAATTGGCCAATAAATAACTAGAAGATGTCCAAAGCATTAGGTATCAGGAAAATGCTAAGTAAAATTATAATTATTTACCACAGCACTTGCTAACATGGTGGTAATTTTTTAAAAATTGAGTTGAGGGCTGGGAATATAGCCCCTGGGTTTAATTCCTCAGCACCACATATATAGAAAAAGCCACAGGTGGTGCTGTGGCTCAAGTGATAAGAGTGCTAGCGTTGCGCAAAAAGAAGCCAGGGACAATGCTCAGGCCTCAAGTTCAGGCCCCAAGACTGGCACCAAAAAAAAACACAAAAAAAACAAGTGAGTTGACTATGAGTAAAGACGAGTATATGGAGCAATTGTTGGTAGAAAAGTAGTCATACAGCCACTGAGAACGGGTTAGCAGTTTCTTACAAATATATACACTTACTATACAAAACCTTCTTTTTAACAAATTACCAAAAAGAGTTGAAAATTTGAATTCATATAAAAATCTGTATTATAGTGTTTGTGGCAGTTTTATTCATAATAGCCCTAAACTGGAAACTACCCATGTGCCTATTGACTGATGAACAGATAAACAAACTACAGTTTTCTATCCACAAACCCAATACTGCTTGACAAAAAGAAATAAATCTACAGATACATGCTGCATTTATGTCTCTTTAAAGCATTGTGTTAAGTGAAAGAAGCCAGACACAAAACATGACACAGTGTATGACTCCATTTATATGGCATTCTAAAACCCCAAACAGATCACTTGGTTGCTAGGAGATAGAAGGTTGGAGGAAAAGATTTACTGCAGGGTATGGTGATAGTTATATGACTTCTTTACATTGTCAAAATCCATAAAACTGTCTACTTGAAACAATAAATTCTATTTTATATAAATTATACCATTGTAAAACTGATTTTTAAAATGAGTGTTGGACATGGTGGCATTTACTTGTAATTTCAGCACTTGAGAGAATGGAACAGGAGGATTATGAGTTCTGGAGTAAATAGCCAGAGACCCTACCTGAAAAATAAAAAAGAAGGGATGTAGCTCAATGGCCAAATGTGTATAGTTTGCACAAAGCCTTGTGTTTTTATCTACTGCAAAGAAAGGAAAGGGAAAAGAAATAGAAGGATGAGGAAAGAAAGGGATAGGAAAGAGAGAAAACAGAAAGAGAAAGAATGAAAACAAGGAGTATAATTTTACAAAGCCTTGATGACAGATTGGATATTCACAAGATCATCAATGGCTGCAAAGTCTATCAGGTGAAAGGTGGTGAATTCTGCTGAGTGGGTTAGGCTGCCATCTGAATACACTGGTGAATCATCTTCACACCACAAAAATACAAAAATGACGGGAACTGATGGCTCATACCTGTAATCCTAGCTATTCAGGAGGCTGAAATCTAGAGGATTATAGTTCAAGGGCAGCCAGAGCAAAAACGTTGACAAGACACCTCCAAAATAACCAGCATAAAGGTGAGCTGTAGTTATGATTCAAGTGATAGAACAGAAAGCAAGCTGAACCATTGTGAGGACCTAAATAAAAAGAACAAACTGACACTCTATCTTTGCATTCACGAAGGGAAGGTGTAGAGATATCACTCATATAACATCCTTTCAAAAATTGAAACTGAATCAGATCAAGTCTACTTGATCAACTACTACATAGAACAGAAAAAAATTCTAAATAATACCATATGCTGAAGTTACAAACATAATGACAAACTGTAGTGAACTCTATAGAGAACTCAGTGTCTTTAATAAGTAAATTACAAGGATTCCTTGTGGATTTGAGGCATATTAAATAAAATGTATATATCGTTGGCATTTTTATCTAAAGTAACTATAAAAAGATATGGAACAATTGGGATATTTGTTTGATACTAAGAAATTAATGTTTTTATTTTTAGGTATGATAATAGCATTGCTATTATGATTTTTAAAACCTATACTATTTTAGAAATTCATTCTGGGCTGGGATGTAGCTCAGTGGCAAAGTGCTTGCCTAGCAAGTGCAACGTCCTGGGTTCGATCCCCAGTACCAAAAAAAAAGAAAACACAAAAAAATACAGTTAAAAAAAAAAGAAATTCATTCTGAAAGTCAATGTAGTAGTACACACCTGTAATCCCAGCAGCAAAAGGATCCCAAATTGAAGACCAACAGGGATTATGTAACGAGTTTCAAATCAACCTAAGCTATATAGTGAGACCTCTCTCTCTCTCTCTCTCTTTTTATGGAATAAATTATATAAGTAAATGAAATAATATAGTATAAGTGAGTCAGTCTGCTTGTAATATATGTAATCTTAGACTCAGTAACATACTGAAAGGGTGAGGGTGGTTAAGCACCCTAACCACCTAACCACCTGGCAGGTAGTTAGGGTGCTTGTGAAAACTGAGTGGGATAATGTGCATGAAAATACCCCCGCATGGTTCCTGAGATGTAGCAGTTGGAAAACATTAGAAATATTAGTTAAATTTACTCCTCTTTCCAATCCTTCCCTATCCTTTACAGAAATGAGAAATCTCTACTAATGTGAATAGTGTTAGGACAAATTTGTTAGGACAGGGTAGTTAGGGTTTTGGTATGAAACAGGGCCTTCAGCCAGGCTGACACAAGTCCAGTCTGATACTTCTTGTGGAAGAATCAACATATAACTAAAGCATGAATTCAGATGATTTGACGGTGAAAAAGAAAATGTAATAATGGCTCTTGCTCTGTAAGGAACAATTAAAAAAAGAGGGGGACAGTTGTTTCTAGGCAACTCTCCAGATGGAAGTCATTTTGTCCTGACAACATAGGACCACCTAGTGGCTTAGCAGAACTTTCTGCTAATAAAATAACTAATGTATCAATGTCAGGCGTACTCCCCCTGGGGAGAGTTTCTGTATGCACAGTCTATCTTAAGATTTGTGGATAATGTTCCAATTAGGTTAGCAGGTAAACAAGTTATTAGGGACCCAACTCCTTACAGTTTTTCAAACTTCCCATCCATAGAGTATGACTCTCCTGTTGTGGCAACAGCTAATAAATCCACACTCAGTCTATGGCAATGTTATTTTGGTAGAATTCTATATGAATTTCATGGAATTCTATCAAAATAGCATTATTGTATAAATATCTCTATGAAGTTCACATAGACATGTTTAGAAAAGGAAGAAATACTTCAATAACCTTTTCCGAAAATTATAAAATATTCCTTTTTTGATGTTATCCTCCATCCAGACTTCACAAGGAATTTCATCTAATGGTAGATTCTTAACATTAATTTTCAACAATGCAAACTTTTCATATTTTTTATAATAAAAGCCCTAGATCTCCAGTGAACTTGGGATTCTCTACCTAGCTTTGATTTTGTAACTTACCATTTGTTATCTGGAAAGTATTTAGTTCCTGAATCATGAAGATTTTCCAAATGTTGACACATGTCATTATATAATATTTTAAAGCCACATTTCTAAGTATCATCTCTGATCTCATCAAAAAAGTCTGAAATTTTATTAAGCTGTCAGGTTCACATTTTTCCAAATTTTTAATTTTCCATTTGAGGATGACATTGATCCAGAGGCACTGTACTCATAAATTGATCAATTAAATTAAAACTCATTTGCACAAATACTTAAAGATAATATTTTTATTCCTTATAAAGTGCTGGTTTTGTATTGGCGATGAGTACTGGGTATTGTGTACCTTAAAGTGATAGCTCATCCATGTCTGCATAACCAACCAGTTCGCCTTGTAGCCCAGTCACAGCTGTACTTTCCCTGAAGCAAGCATCATACTTCATAAGTAGCAGAAGTGCTTTTCATATCTTCTTCCCATTTCTACACATAATCACTACAAAGACAAAAACTTGAAGGGCAAAAGTTTACTGCTTTTTAAAGGACCTCCTTTGGTATAACCTGCCCTTTGTACTTGTAAGTATATGGTAGTGAAGAACACAGTGAATGCTGATACAGTTTGATGTCACTGTCTTGATTCTTGCTGAGGTTTTGTCATTTTTGTACCATCAGTGCAAATGCCAACCTTGTGGGGAAAAGTGAATAACATCAAAAATGATGAAAATAGCTTTAACTTTGTAGATGCCTTCCTGCAATCTGGAGGAAATGGTGTCCATAGAATTTACTTTGAGAACTGCTTTAAAGAGGTTCCAAAGGGGCTTGGAATGTGACCTAGTGGCAAGAGCGCTCGCCTCATATACATGAAGCCCTGGGTTCGATGCCCCAGCCCCCCATGTATACAAAACGGCCAGAGGTGGCACTGTGGCTCAAGTGGTAGAGTGCTAGCCTTGAGCAGAAAGAAGCCAGGGACAGTGCTCAGGCCCTGAGTCCAAGGCCCAGGACTGGCAAAAAAAAAAGAGGTTCCAAGAAACAAATAAAATAAAACACGAAAAATAACAAAGCATTGACTTGGAAAGGAAGAGACAAGAAGGGTCTTCTGTTAAAGATCTATCTTTATAGACATTCCCAGTCAACACTCAGTAGCCACTTAGAAAATGTGATGGTACAAGAGGAATTTATACATGCATACGTACATACACACACACACACATATTTCTGTTATATGTGTAATCTGTTCATATATAATACACAATGTATTTTTATTATACCATTAAAAATAATTACAAATCATTTCTATTTCAATTTCATGTATTTCAGCATGCAGATTTCAAAGACACCATACTACATAACTGCATCCAAGAAAACTCACACTAATTTCATATCCTCATCTAACATCACTTAAATATCTTTTATAAGGAGTTGATTTCTCTCTCTGTTTTTTGTTTGTTTGTCTGGGGGTGCCTTAAGAGCTGATTTGGATCCAGTCAAAAAGTATGTTCCACATTCTGGATTTGCTTGCTTATGTTTTCATAGTTAGATTCAGATTAAACATTTTGGGCAAGATTGTTACACAGGTAAGAGAAGGGATGTTTTTAGATGTCTGAATGCCTCAGATTAAGAGGACTTAATGTCAAGTTTCTCATGGTTGACATGGCGACCACCAGACCTCTCAATTATAATAGTACATTTTGGGAAGTTAAATTATATGGGAAGGGCAATGAGATGGGAATATTATATACTTGTATAACACTCTTCAAAGTTATAGAGAGATTAACAGCCCCTGTTTTTAGAGCAGGTTAATGTGTAGTAAAATATGGCCATTTGTATGAATGGAGAAAGGATTGTTGAGTAAGGAGTGCTGCACTCAGTTAAATATTCATCTGTAATAGGAAAAATTACTTCCAAAAAGGCTAAGAAGCTAAATGTTAAAAAACAAAGTAAGTTTTGTTGTTGTTGTTGTTTGTTTTTTGCCAGTCCTGGGGCTTGGACTCAGGGCCTAAGCATTGTCCCTGGTTTTCTTTTGCTCAAGACTACCACTCTACCACTTGAGCCACAGCACCACTTCCGGCTTTTTCTGTATATGTGGTACTGAGGAATCAAACCCAGGCCTTCATGTATGTGTATGCAAGGCACTAGGCCACGTTCCCAGCCCCAAACTAAGTTTTTTTAGGAAAAAAATAATAGGATGGCATTTTGGCTAGAGTGGGGCAGGAACTTAAGACCAAGCATTAGAAATTTGAAAGAAAAAACTGACAGGTTTGACTGTGAACTTCTACATAGTAAACGATAACATGTAAAAAGCTAGCTGGTTAAAAGACTAGCAATAGAATCGTTGCAGTTATTTACCATAATAACCAACAAGGAAATAGTTAATATCCTTCACTAAAAAGCCCCTATAAAAATCAATTTATAAAAAGGAAACCATACACGCACACACATACATGTATATATGTGCATTTTAAACCTATACACACAATCTTTTTAGAACAAAACTGCAGATGACCAATGAACAAATAACTAATGAACGTATTAGGCACTTCAGCAGTTCTAGGTACCACTATCATTCAAAAACATCTGTAAGCAGAGTGGAACGATTCCTGCCCTCTTAGACTTTAAAATCTAATGGGGACAGAAATATGTGTATAAGTTTCTACATTATTCTTAAGTAGCAAGATTCCATTTTTGTACCCATTGTATTGGCAAAAATTGAAAAGCAATAATGTAGTATAAGTGAGGGCATGTGTCTAGTGGCACTGTTGACTACCGATAATGGTATAGTTTTCTCTGCTAATGGTGATGCATAGGACTTTGAATCACAGTTATTATCTGTGCCCTTCCTTCTACCCTGTTTGATCTCTTCTATTAATCTCTTAACAGAGCTACAGAAATGTATGCAGGGTGGGGTTGGGGTGTAGCCCAGTAAACACTAGCCTAGCATGGGGTTCAATCCTCAGTACCAAAAACAGAGAGAAATGTATACAAGTCAAGCACTCTTGCCACTAGGCCATATTCCCAGCCCTGAGAAAAATGTATATAGAGATGAATACAATATTTTTGTAGCACACTTTTGAGAGCAAAAACCTGGAAATAGGGTGGGCATGCTGGGTCATACCTATAACCCCAACAGTCAGGAGGCTGAGGCAGAAAGATCAAAAGTTGGAGGCAATGTTCATCAGCAAAACCCTATCTCAAAACACTGACAAAAAAATTCAAATGGAAATAGTCTCTATGTACATATCACAGTCTCTATGCCAAATAAATGATGATACAATCTACTGTGGAATACTATACAGCCACAGAAAAGAATTGGTTAGTATTATGTGAGTTCTTGTGGGAAAATGTCTAGTATGTGAGAACCGAGTTGCAGATTAATATACCTAGTCCTCCATTGGCCAGGTTGGAAGAAGATGTGATATATAATAAACATAGGAACATCTGAGAGAGGATGCTCCTGACCATAGTAATTGCTAATGAGAGCCAGAGAACAGGAAAGAAGAAGGTGGGAACAGCCAACTGCTACCCTCTACTTGTTTTACAAGTATATTGTATGTATAACTTAACACAGATGTTTAACTGAGGAAAAAACTCTTTAAGTATTGAAAATGTCAGTGTTCCCAATACTTCACCCTAGGAAATTCTGATGAAGTGATCAAAGAAGACTGACTCCTAGATGTTTTTAAAGCTTCCCTAGAAGGATCTTGTGAACCAAGTTTGGAAATTACCTTTCTTAAATAATAAGCAAAGCTACACATACTTTATTTATCTCATTAGAAGTGAAAAAGGGAATGATCTGCTTCCTTTTAGGGGTTAGTTGGGGGTTTGGGCTTGAGGTTTTGTACAGGGAGTTTTTCATTGTGATATTTCTATCACAATCCAGTGGATCCCACTCAGATTCACTCCCTCTGCCACCCCCTTTCAAACAATTTCAACAGGTTTCATGTTCTATTTTCATATGTGCAAATAAACTTCAACTTTGTTTTTTTCATGTTTATATTTGTGTGTGTGTGTGTGTGTACGTGCCTGTACATGTGCATGTGCTGCTCCTGAGGCTTGAACTCAGGGCCTGGATGCTGTCCCTGAGCTTTTGTGCTCAAGGCTAGTGTTCTACCACTTGAGCCACAGCTTAACTTCTGGCTTTCTTGGTGGTTAATTGGAGGTAAGAGTCTTGCGGTTTTTCCTCCCTAGGCTGGTTTTGAACCGTAATCCTCAGATAGCAGTCTTGCTTGGCTCCATATTATGTTGTAACCTTTTGTCTGTGTTGCTCTGGAGGCATGCTTCTCTGGGTACCTGGTGACTCTAAGGGCACCTAATTGTTTTCCTTGGCAGCCTTTCACTCAGCACACCCTATCAGATACAGGTTATAAAGGGAGATCCAAACCTATCTTGCCTCTGCTTTGTGTTTATTGGTGCTGGGACAAAAAGAATCTTCCCTGTATTCTGCTGACTTTAGGACAGCACCTATTTCTCTGTGTGTGTGTGTGTGTGTGTGTGTGTGTGTGTGTGCGTGCGTGCGTGCGCACATGTACATGCACACATACATACATGCTTGCCCAAATATATATGCACATTTGGATCACCTGGGAAGCTTCAAAAATTACTAATACCTGTGTCCACTGTCAGTGACACAGGGTATGACCTGGGTTTTGGAATTCTGAGGAGATACACAGGTGATTTGAAAGTGCATGCCCACTTGTAAAACACCTCAGTAATCCTGATGGATTGAAAAGAACATTACCAACATGCTCTGTGGAATCCACAGTAACCCCGTCCCTTGCCTCTGCACTGAAAGCCTGGCAAGATATCCAGGCACCCATCCTATGGAATGGACCTCTGAATGGATCTTAAAGAATAGGCAATCCATTGCTCTCTACTGGGCCATGGTCTGTCTTCCTAAGCATATAAAGGAAATATAATTTCTAATTTTAAACAGAATGATTGAGATTGTTTCATATTAGATGCTTTAGAGGTCCAGGTGCTGGTAGCTCATGACTGTAATCCTAGCTACTCAGGTGGCTGAGATCTGAGTTCAAAACCAGCCCAGGCAGGAAAGTCCACGAGACTCTTATCTCAAGTTAACCACCAGCCATGGCTCAAAGTGGTAGAGAGTTAGCCTTGAGGGGAAAAGTTCAGCAACCAGGCCCTGAATTCAAACCCTATAACCAAGAACAACTACAAAAAAATCTATTTAGTCTCTTGTTGACAAAGGCCTTGGAAAAGCTGAAATATTGGCTCATATGGCTTCCTTTTAGTTAACATAAAAGAATTTACATGCATAAACTTGAGAACTTTGCCCAGTGTCATTGTCTACAAAGCCATTTTTATTCTTGTCACACTCATGTTAGCTTATCTCCAGCCCACTATAATTTTTTAGTGTAGTGCCTGTAAAGCATAGCCTTTTATATATTGGCACCAAAAGTCCTCAGATTCATTTGAGAGAAAATGAGCCTTCAGTTTTCTTAATATATTTGTTTTAAAGAAAATGACATTTTGGGGGGTGAAGTTCTGTTTTGGTTTAAGGTCAGTCTGGTAAGAAAAAAATTGCACCATTATTTTTCCATTGTGTGTCATTAATCTTTTTTTGGTTCTGGGAAGGGAACCCCGGACCTTGCACATACTGCTGACCCACATCCTCACCCTACCATCAGAGAGTGTGTGTGTATGTGTGTGTGTGGTTTGTTTTGTGTGTCACTGGAGTTTGAACCCAGGGCCTCATGCTTGTTAGGCAGAGGCTCCACTGCTTGAATCATGCCCCAGCCCTCAAGTTTTGATTATTGGAAAGCTAATAGTGCTTCCAGTCTTTAAAACATGTGGTTTTCCAAGTCATTGAAATAGTCACTGTACACCAGTAGATATGTTAGGAGTCTAGGCGAAGCAGCAGTCAGGAAGGCTCACTCTCCTGACCTTCGGGTTTTTAATCCACTGGGGCATAAGACAAATGCGATCCAGCGCAGCCTGCCACACTGTTTTAAAACCAATGAAGGAAAATACAAGGGGCCCATGACTCAAGTGGTTGTTCATGGATAAAGCTCTTTGAGTATTTTAGGGCCATGGAAATCCAAAGCCTATACTTTATATTTAGAGAACCCAATACACCAAAGAAGTTTCCAGAGCCTTCCAGCTAGTGATCTGCTGATGTGCTTAGTGCTTTACCACACCACCTCTTTTCTGCATATTATTGTCAGATAACCCAATGAAATGACAGTGCTTTCTGCCCAAGCATCCTTCTCACATTCCTCTCATACCCAGTAAATCAGAGAGCCCTGAATGTTACTCAGATCACATAATCCATGTAAATGACCTGTGTTGCTAAGGGAACCAGAGGCCAAAGACTAGAGCCTTACAGTCTGTCCTAGAAAACTGGCTTCATATACTTGCTTCTAAACTGTACCTTCCCCTACCTTGTTCTTCTCTTTAGTCTTTTAAAGAGATGCACTTACTGATAGCCTCATCCTGGTATTTGTCTCTGCTGTAGGGCCTACCATAATATCTTGTATATGAAAGATAAGCAGATTGTTTTCAGTAAAGAAGTATTTTACATATTGCCGGGCTAGATTTACCTCCCCTGGTGCGGGGATGCTAAGCTTACTCCCTTATCAGTGCTCCCCTTTCCACCCTCTCCCCTGGGCACCTGACCAGCAGGTGGCCAAGGTGGAGCGAGGGACACAGGCTAGCCTAAGGTGCACGTGGCCGAACAAGATCCCCTTTTCCTCCCTCCTTACCCACCAAGGAAGCCAGGCGCAGACGGATCTCGGAGACGCTTCAGAGAGCAAACCAGTTTATTCGGGAGGGGCTCACAGTAATATAGTAGTGATGACGAGGATTGAGCATGAGCTGCGATAGGCTGGCGAGCTTGTCCGTCCAAGAGCAGCTCCCAAGGACCTCCCTCATGGGCTAACGTCACTTCCCATAGTACCGCCCTGTGTGCTCGCTGGCGCAAGGTGGGGGATGGTCTCAAAGCTACCCCTTCTGGTTCCAGACCCAGAAGGAGATAGGTGTGGCTCACTCCACACTGCCCCAGGGCTGGGGGAAGGGCGGCGTCTTGGGAGCGCTCTCCTCGCCCTTCCCCCCCCCTTAAGGCCAAGATGAATCCCCAACAACATATAATTTATATGTGTGTATTATATATATATATATATACTTTCACATTCATATATATGTTAACTATTTTGCATTACATTGCAACATACAGTATCAAGGACATGTAACACCCACTGTAAGCCTCAGGACTGTTGTGTAGAGTAAGGGTTAACAATTTAGTAATGGGACTTCCAGATAACACTATGAACACGTTGCCCCACGCAGAAGCATTTGATTGTCACATTGGGAACTATAGCACCATGGTTGGGTCTGGTAGTTGTGGTGTCATTGAACAACAAAATGAATTGTAATCAGCCATAGCATCAACATAAAACTATTACCCAGCGTTCTGGAGAACTGGGAGGGTCACTGTGCCTCTGCCTCAGCCTTCTTGGGGATTCTTTTAGATTTGAATCTGCAATCGTGCAAAGAATGCACAGGATGAATGGTGGAATATTTGTAGTTACAGGAATGGATTTGGTCATAAAATAAGAGGCTGATAGGGTATCGTGCATGGAATCTTGATTTCGTGGCCCAAGCACATATGTTTCCTACCATAAAAATGATGCCTATGAGTCACAATTTCCTAGTGCCTCCTATACTTCACATGTCTCAAAGTCAATGTGTTGATGAGTTCTCTACCCTTGACCATATCTGTGACTGTCCTGTGCTCCTGAGTGGCTAGCCATTCTTCCTTGGCTCAGTGTGTGGCTCTGCTCAGCTCTCCTGGACAGAGCACACTCTCCACCTGTAGTTGGTTCCCTACTGAGACTGCACTGAGTCCCCTGTTCTGCTTCTCCCAGACTGGTGCTGTGAGGGTAGACTGTAAAATGGATGAGAGGCAAGAGACAGAGGTAACATCAGTAATGCACTGACACAGGGTGATTGCTTCATTAGGATAACATTATCCTTGGTACTATCCTGCCATTAAACCTATGGCTTAGTGATCATATGCCACTATTTGAGGAGTCTGAATCTGAGAAAGCTAGGTACCACCTCCATTCTTCAACAAGAGAAAGACAAAAACACTAAAATCAGAATGGCCCCATTATATTTTATTCCAGTCAACCCATTATCTTTTCTGCTCTCTGGGTTTGTTTGGGTTTGTTGTTTGCTCGTTTGGTGCAGTACTAGGCCTTAAATTCAGGGCCTGGGCACTCTCCTTGAGCTTTTTTTGCTCAAGATGAGCACTCTACCACTTGAGCCACAGCTCTACTTCTGGCTTTTTGATGGTGAATTGAAAACAAGGGTTTCACATACTCTCCTACCTGGACTGGTTTTGAACTGTGATTCTTAGATCTCAGCCTCCTGAATAGCTAGGATTACAGGGGTGAGCCACCAGCACACATCAGTAACTTAAGAAAAAGAAATGAAGTATGTGACTTGAGGGTAGGAACAGGAGGGTAGAAAATGAGGGAGAATGAAGGAAGGGGTAACATTGACCAAGAAGCATTGTACTCATAACCTCACTTATAGAATTGTGACCCCTTTGTACAACTACATAATAACAATTTTTAAAATAAAGTAAAAAAGAAGTTTAACATAGAATGCTGGATCTTAACTGGCAGTGTGTCATGGGTTCTTGCTAAAGCAATTTTAACCAGTCTCGTGATGTTTAGGGTTTGATAATCCACTTATGCTGTTAGCACATTAAATCTGGCTCTTCCTGTGTGAGCTAGTATGGCTTTTTAGAACCAAAAATAAATCAACAATAAAAATAACTAGTCAGGATGAGAAAGTCTACTGGCCAGGATGAGCTACAGACAGGAAAGCAGCTGCCCTGCCCTGTGGCCTCCTCAGTGCCCCATCCTAGCCTACCTAATGGGGTACAGACAGTGACAGATTTAGTGCAAACACATCTGGCAGCCATGGCCTGTGATCTTCCTGCAGGCCTCAGATTTTTGCCTAAATCCTTGTAAGGAAAAGGGTACTGGGTAGTTGGTTATTTTGTGCAGGTTTTCATGTCATCTCACATAGAGGAAATGGCAGTAAGAAGGAGAAGGTGCTGAGCAACCAGAAGACAGATGAAGAAAGTGAAGTAATTCCCTAATGTGAGTGAGCAGAGAGTACTGTTCTAGGGGTAACCTCCAGAACATGAGCATGAGCAGAGGCTCAAACTGAGCAGGGTGTTAGCAATCACCTACTGCTTCAGTCTTTAGCTTTACTCTCAAAGAGAGTACAGAGCAATTAAAAATGGAATTCATGCTGGAGTTGGCTTCCCATAAGCTCGCCAGCCCTACGGGCTAAAGGATCTATCTACATGTTTTTCCTTCTTGTTCTAATTCATTCCCTTGCCACTTTCTTTGGCCTACACATTAACCATTCACAGCAGTGAGAGTTACCTTTGCTTTTTCTCAAGTACTTCTCAAGCTACTCAGGAGGCTGAGATCTGAGGATTGTGATTCAAAGCCAACCCAGACATTTTCAAAGTCCATGAGATTCTTCTCTACTTAACCACCAAAAAACTGGAAGTAGAACTGTGGCTTAAGTGGTAGATCACTAGTGTTCAGCAAAAAAGCTTAGGGCCTTCCTATACTTGCTAGCAAGTCCTTTAATACTTGAGCCATGTCCCTTTTGCCTTTTTCTTAACTTTCTTTCAGTGATAACGAGGATTGACTTGTGCTTGCTAGGCAGGTGCTCTACTTCTTGAGCCATATCTCCAACCCCAAGGACTGCTCATCTTTCACTTATGCAGTACTAAACCATGCTTCCTTATTATAGTGGAGAGCTGCTAAGTTGCTCCTCAGCTTACAGTTGATGGAGTTTCATCCCAATAAAGAATTCTGAATTGATGGACATTGTGGCTCACAACTACCGTCCCAGCACTTGGGACCTGGGAGCTTGAAGCCTGCAAGTTCAAAGCTTTCACACCATAATAAAGTTGAAAAACAATCAGAAGTTGAACTATTGCTGTAAATTAATGTTTTATAGAAAGTTGGATAGTATTTACTTATAATTAATACATGATTTGGGGCTCAAGATACTCCTGAAATAGCACAGCATATGTCGAACTGCTCAGGGGCAGGAGAAAATGTGTGGTTTTCATTTGTAATGGAGTTTCTTTTCCAAAATTAAAAGCTTCACTGCACTTGGTAAACTTGAATCATAAAGCTGTTTAAATGACCACTACATAGAAATTCATCCCTAAAGGGGGTATAAGGTGCCCCCCCACAGGCACCAACTATTGTCCAGAAAGAGAAAATGTAAGGTGCCTTTAAAACAAAGAGAGAGAGATTATTGTATATTTGTGGATTCTTCACAAAGTTATTTATTTAATAACTGTATCTGAAGTATACCAGTTCACACTTTTGTGCAGCAGCTCAGAAAAAAGAAGTCATTTTCATCCTTTGGTAATAAAAAGCAAGCCACAAAAATTAAGAACATTACAATCAAATCAGGTATTTCTTTTTCAGAAGATAGCAACTGAGTCCATTAATTTACATTGTGGTCAGTACCTGAACACACAAACTTCTTCAGGAAACAGAGTTCCTGGTAAGGAAGGCCTGTTGACAGGGTGCAAAGGCTCTTTGGGGTCCTTCTCAGGCATTGTCTTGACTCCTCTTACTCCGAGTTTACACTAGGTGGCATGCAAGGAAAGCTGAACAAACTCCGGAACTTGGCTGTGTAATTCCACACTTACCACCATGTTAAGGGCTGAGCCTAGGAGGGAGAAATCAGCACTCTCACTTATGATGGCTTTCCTTGTCTTTCCTACCTCTCTCTCCAGGATGAAGTGTCCTCTTGCTGGTACAAATAAAAGATTCCTGATTAACACAATCAAGAACACATTGCCCTCCCATAAAGAGCAAGACCAGGAACAAAAAGAGGGCAGTAAGGAACCTGCAAAACACCAGGACCAGAAAGAAGCCAACCCAAAAAAGCACAGAAGCCACCCCTACAAGCACAGCCGAGGCCACTCTCCACCAAGGAAGCGGAGCTCCCGGGACAAGTGTGACCCACGACCCAGCAGGCGGTGAGGCTGAGCCAAGAGTGGCAACCCCGCCAGGCCAGCCCATCATTGCACCTGCGACTCGGTGCATGAGGACAGGTGTGAGCTGGCAGGGTGAACACCTGAGCGTGACTTTCCCTGTAGGTCCCTTGCTGTTTTTAAGGAGGCTATTGGTGATGGGCAAATTAAAAAAAAAAAATGACCTTGTGACTCTTCAAGAAAACCAAACAAAGGAACTTGCCCTGAAGATGTCGTGTGTAAGCTGCTTCAGCAGTGTCCTGCACAGCCGTAGTGTTTTTATTCTATCTTGTTTGGAAGTTCATTTCAAAACAAGCCAGTGTGGAATTTAAAGTTTTCAAATTGTTAAAACTAGTTCCAGTTTTTTGACTTGCTGCACTTTTGGTCATTTCTTGAATTTTCTCAAAAAATAAAATACTTATAAATCCTGTGCTTTAGTTTTTTGGGTATCAGATTCATTACATAGAAATTATATGGCCAGTATCCATATTATATTTATGAAAAGTTGTAGTCCACCAAGGAGTGGGACTTACAGAAAATCAGTAATATCTCTGTATTTTCCTTTAAGTAATCTAGTGTAGGAAATTCTCAAGATGGCTATGGACTTAGTATTCCATGTCAATTATCAGACAGTAAAAAAAACGTTGACTCTGTTCTTCTCTATTCATTCTCACATTCCTTAACATCGATTTTCCTGTACTTTTTTCTTTTTTTTGGCCAGTCCTGGGCCTTGGACTCAGGGCCTGAGCACTGTCCCTGGCTTCCTTTTGCTCAAGGCTAGCACTCTGCCACTTGAGCCACAGCGCCACTTCTGGCCGTTTTCTGTATATGTGGTGCTGGGGAATCGAACCAGGGCCTCATGTATACGAGGCAAGCTCTCTTACCACTAGGCCATATCCCCAGCCCTTCCTGTACTTTTAATATAGGTTTTGGGTGGTGCTTTTAAAAGAACCTTCAAAGGCTAAAATATTTTAGGGCTACATTTTGTTTAGCTAAAGATTGACACTGCTACTTCTGTTGGAGCTGTGTCCCAAATTTCCATATGTTCACAATGCCTTCCCCCCCTTCGTATTAGTTCTTCTTCATACTCAAGAAAATGGCACAAGGGGCTCTTTCCAGTCTTCAAAAGTAAGTGCTTATTAGAAATAACAGAATCTCAGGGTTGGGGAGTGAGCTCAATGGAAGAGTACTTGCCTAGTAAGTACAAGGCCCTGAGTTTGGTTCTCAGGTCTGCAAAATTAAAGTAACAATGTGGGCATTGGTGACTCACACCTGTAATCCTAACAACTCAGGAGGCTGAGATCTAAGGATTTCGGTTCAAAGCAAACCCTGGGCAGGAACGTCAGTGAGACTCTTTTTTTTTTTTGGCCAGTCCTGGGGCTTGGACTCAGGGCCTGAGCACTGTCCCTGGCTTCTTTTTGCTCAAGGCTAGCACTCTGCCAACTTGAGCCACAGCGCCACTTCTAGCTTTTTCTGTATATGTGGTGCTGAGGACTCGAACCCAGGGCTTCATGTATACAATGCAAGCATTCTTGCCACTAGGCCATGTTCCCAGCCCTCAGTGAGACTCTTGTCTCCAGTTAACCACCAGAAAAAATGAAAGTGGCACTGTGGCTCAAAGTAATAGAGTGCTAGCCTTGAGCAAAGAAAGCTCAGTGACAGTGCCCAGGCCTTGAGTTCAAGCCCCAGAACCAACAGAAAATAAAATAACAGAGTCAAAGAGGTGGTTTTTTTTAAATTTTTAATATAAAAATAATAATAATAATAATAATTAAATGTGTCATTTGTTTGTACAATCTTTATGAATACTAAACTCCGAAATTCATTAGCCTTTTATGATTATAACCATTATCAAAGGGAAATTGCTTATAATAAGAACCTTTTACCCTCAAAATTAAGGATTTAACAATACTTAACCTTTTTGTTTTGCTTCATTTTTGCTGGTGGGTAATACTGGGGTTTGATCTCAGGGCATTGTGCTTGCTAGGCAGGTGCTGTACCACTGTATTCATATCCTCTAGACCTCCATATGTTCCTTTCTTATATAAGTTATTTAAAGGAAAAATGACCTGCAAAACCTTTGAAAAGCACTATTCTACAGGACCATTTTATTTTACTCTCTCTGTGTTCATTAAGAACATCTATAATTTTGTTCATAGAAGATGTCAAGAGCAGATTTTTGTTCCATACCAGTCAAATGGATGTTAGAAGAGGGGGACCGGTCCTGAGGTCAGCACCACACACAGCCTTGCTCTGAGGTTAACACGGGGCACTCAAGGAGTTCTGCCCTCTGAGCTGTTACTGTAGCAGTAGAGATCACAGAGCCATGAGAGAGGGTAGGGAACTTGGGCCTCAGTCCTGCCTCTACTGGCCAGCTGTGGAGGAGCCTAGTTTGAGTCACTTTAATAGACAGTATTTTTCTCATTAAGATATCTCTAACTTGAATAAGTGGAAGAAAGGAATTTTACTTCAGAGTGAGCCAGGTGAGCACTCTCCTTCAGCATTTCCTCATATCTGACTCCGGAAAATGACTATGAAGTTCTAAATTTTTGTGTGTAATTTTCTGGAGAAAGGGGAGGAGGCACATCTTCTGGACAGATTGAGAGATGTATCATTCTGTCGTTGACATGACTCAGCATAGCATATGCATTCTATATGGTCAGTTACATATATGTCACTCTGTGCAGTCATGCTGCCATCTTTGTATAGCTGAGTAGTACTTCTTTTACTGGGCATCATATGAGATGAATTCCTAATGAAGAGAAGACTGAGGTTGGAGGCATGAGGTTGGAGGCATGGCTCAAAGTGGTAGAGTGACAAAGAGTGAAAGCGTCAGATACTGAGTTCAAACCTGGTCTAGGACAGAGAGAGAGAGAGAGGCCTCTGCTTTTCTATAGAGTATTGTGTGTTTCTAGGTCTAATGTGTAAGTTTCTCAGCAGAGGAGGCCTGTTAGTGTTCCCAACCCCCAGCATTGGTGGGCTATACCAAACCTAGGTGGACAGTAACCATCACCTGTATCCACGGTCATCCCACTATGGGAAGAAGATGCCATTTTACAAATAAGAGAAACTGAGGATAGGTTAAAAAGTTTCCCCAAGACCACAGAGGTTGAAGTTGTAGAAATGGAATCTGAAGCTAGGGCCACCAAAATGATTTTTTAATTAACTTTTATTAACTTTACATTTTTTCCATACAAATGGGTAAAACTCTACATTGACAGAAACTTACACTGGGCACATAGACAATCTTCTATTAGAAGCTAGCAACACAAGACCCACCTCACACATGGAAATAACACCAGGTTCACGGCATATAGATCAGTAAAAGGCTTATCAGGAAAATGCAGGGAAAAGAAAACAGCAGGAATTGCAGTATTAATTTCATGGAAAAGAGCATAAGGCAAAATTCATCATGATGGTCAGAGTGCTTAGAGAGCTTGCCCACAAAATTATGCAGCGAATTCCTCAACTGCAACTCCCTAAGCTTTCTCCTGATTTCTTTCATCTCCTTCATGAACAAATTTCCATGTCATCTCCATCTCCACTCATCCTGTCATTGATCTGCCTATTGGGTATGGCCCATTGAAAATTAAGGGCAAGTCAGCAAGCCTATCTTCTGTTATTTCCTGCAGGCTGGTGGCCATCGCCTCCTCTCCAGGGTCAGTCTTCCAGAGTTACTCCATTTCTTCATTTTCCTGGGTCTCTCCTGCTGTCTCCCCCAATTCTTGAGGCTAGGTGCATCTTTGCAGATACACTTGGCCCCATAGACCTGCTCCAATTTCCCCAGGCCCAATGTCAGCCCTCCATGTGCTGGGTGGCGGGGAGCTGCTAGCCAGACAGACGCAAGTTTAGAATCAAAAAATCAGAACTGGGGGAATAGCTCAGTGGTGGATGGCTTTCTCGTATGCATGATACCTTGAGTTCCATCCTCAGCAACACATGCACACACACACACACACACACACACACGCGCGCGCACGCTTCTGTAAATACACTGAAAGTGCACTAAAAAATAAGATGAACTGTTCATGAAAGAAAATACAAATACCCATTAAGCATATTCAACAAACCAGTGAACAAAACAATACACATTTTTTAACCTTTCAAATAAGCTGACATCGGGGAGGCAGGGTTATTGTATTCAATTTAAGCAATTCTGCTGACAGGTATGGTAATACAGTCAAAAAACTCACGAGAGAGTAAAAATTCATAGCTTAGTATTTCCAGGAATGTTTAAACAACTTCCTTAGGAAACATCAGAATACCGCTTTCACAAATTTGTTTTATTTTTGTGCTCAGTTTCAGAATCTACTTATAGACTAAATTGTGCCCCCCCCTACAAAAAAAATGTTAAAATTTTAACCATAAAGCCTTAAAGTGGGACTAAAGGTGATCTTTAAAGGATGACTGCAGTAATGTGACACTGTTAGGGTGTGTACTGACCAGGTAGGCTCATAAGAAGAGGAAATCAGAATACATTAAGAAAACAGGTGTGTGTTCAGAGGGAAAGCCATGTGAAAACACTTAAAGCCCAAGGAGAGAGACCTCAGGAAGCCAGCCCCACTGTCACCTGCTGTTGGCCTTCCAGCTTCTAGAACCCGGAGAGCAGATTTCCATTGTTTAAGCCACCTTGTCTGTGGTACTTTGTCATGGCAACCCAAGCAAATGACACCATATCCCTCTGTAAATGTTTGCTGAAACTCTCTCTTCTCACTTCATTACGTGCCAATTCTTGTTTTGATTATTCTGTTTGAGAACTATATAAACAAACATAGCAATAATATCAACATAAAAATGCAAAAAAAACTCACAATTCACTTTTCTTACATATTAAGAAAGTTTACTTATGTTCCTCTAGTCTTTACACTTATTATGAGGATTATTATAGGATGTAAAATTAGTGATCACCAAATTGTTCCTTTTCTCCCATAGCCAGTGCACAGTGAGTCTGGAAACCAAGAGGAGATTGCAGAAATGAAAATTAGGGGTTTATCCTAAAAAGTATGTATTTCTAAATCTCTGAGGCCAGCTGGTCAGTTGTGGTAGCCAGTAGAACAAGAGGCTACTCCGAAATCTTAGTGTCAGTGCTCTGAAGAACTATTTCTCCTCCCTCTTTGGGTCACACTGTTGGGTGGAGAATTCAACTGTGAAGTCAAAAGAAACTAAAGTCAGCCCTACTCCAGGGTGACAATGGGAGGAAACTAAAGAGAAATCTTGGAGCACCTCTCATGACTGATTAAGTTCTGGGTAATGGTTAGTGGTCTCAAGTAGCCTGTGACAGGGCCAGAGTTGAATGCCCCCCACCCCAAAGTCTATGTGTTCAAGGTTTGGTCTCCAAAGTGGCACTATTGGGAGATGGTATAAACTTGGGAAGTGGAGCCTTGGGGAGGCCCATAATTCATTAAGGCCATGTCTACGTGGCAACTGGAGGACTCCAGCTTTTTTCTCCTATCTTTCGCTTCCTGACCATGTTATAAGCAGTTTTATTTCACCACTCTCTTTCCACCATTGCCATCTAGCACTTCCACCAGAGACCTAAAAGCAAAGGAAATCACCTGATCACAGCCTAGAACCTCGCAAACTGTCAGCCAAAATAGCCTTTCCTCTTTATAAGTGAATCACCTCAGTCATTTTGTTATAGAAATAGGACTGAAACACCATATAATACCTTTATGTGAATGAGAGTAAGATGCTCAGGTTGGGTGGCAGAAGTCATGTGGCTTATGGGAGGGGCCCTATCCTGCGGATGAGCGACTGGCCAATCGTCACTAATGAAAAAAAAAAAGGAGAAATAAAGGCAGAAACAACAGCTTTGGAAAATAAGACAAAGTGAAGGGTAACATAATGAAAGAAAGCAAAATTAGACAAAATTTAAAATAGAATAAAAAAGAAATGAGAATGAGCAGACATTACACAAAATAAGTTACATAAACAATCAATTGGATTACTAAAAGAAGTGCTCAGTATCAGTTTTCAAAGAATCACAAATTAAAACTGAAATGACTACATGCTATGGCTTCATTCACTGGAAACTTACAAGGTGATTAGGTCACAAAGCCTCAGCCTTCATGCTGGATGCATTAATGCCTTTATCTTGGGGGTGGGTTAGTTATTACAGAAATGGGTTCCTAGCAAAAGGATGAGTTCAACCCCTTTGCTCTTCCTCTGCCTCTGCTTCTCCTTCTACCCTTGCTCAATATGTACTTGCTTCCCCTTTAGCCTTCTGCCATGGAATAACACATCAAAAGGCTCTTAAGAGCCAGGCACAGGTAGCCCATGCCTGTAATCCTAGCTGCTTAAGATTAAGGCTGAAATCCAGAAGATCATGACGCAAAGCTACCCTGGAAAAAGTCTTTGAGACTCTATCTCCAAAATAACCAGGAAAAAAAAAACAACAGACTGGGGGATGGCATAAAAATAGAGGATCAACAAATCAAGCACAAGGCCCTGAGTTCAGATCCCTGTATCAACATGGAGACAGACAGAGAGAGAGCCCTCACTAGATGCTGGTTATTCAACCTTGATTTTCCCAGCCTCCAGAAATGTAATAATTAAATTTATGTTGTTTATACATTACCAAGTCTCATATATTGTTATTGTAGCATAAAATGGATTAAGGCATTGCATGCCTACTAGAAGAGCTAAAACTAAAAAGACTAATATCAAATCCTGGTGAAGTGTAAGAGCAACCAGAACTACCATCTATTATTTGTGAGAACATAAAATTACAGCACTCTCCTCATTTTTATAAAACTAAGCACACAGCCTTAACTTATAACTTGGCAATTTCAGTCCCACATCCTTGCCCAAGAGAAATGAAAGCATATGGTCATAATAAAGCTGTACAAAAATATCCCTAGCATTCATAGTTCCTAATTCTCCAAAGTGGGAAAATTCTAGGAGTCCATCCATGGAAGAAATGTGACATACACAGAAAATAGTAGATATGATGGAGATGTCCCTTAAGGACAGGCCAGCCAGCTGCAGGGAGTATGCTCAGCAGGTATTCTCAGCCCCCATTTCCTACCTCCTTAGTTTCAGCCTCAACTTCAGAGAAAGACTGGTCCTTCAGGGGCATAGCCTGCATCTGGTGACCGAGCAAGGTGGGTAAGAGCATGGCTGTTTCTGCTCCACGTGGGAGGCCAGTGGACACGCTTCCTTCAAGTTTCCACTGCATTTCAGAGGCTCTACCTGGCCTGCATGGCAGTTCAACTTCATCCTCTTCAGTTCCCATCCTGCTGCCATCTGCGACTGTGCTGCCTGTAGCTCCGGCTCTGCAGGTTTGCAGCTATTCTAAACACAGCCATTGAATCTGGGAGAAGTCTAGAAGGAGAGGCAGTGGGATTTGGGAACTGAATCACTCACTCTCCACCCCTGCAGCAACGCTGACACTCTAGCACAGGTGTTTTGTTTTGTTTGTTTTCTGTTACTGGGGCTTAAACTCACAGCTGGGCACTGTCTCTCAGCTTTTACGCTCAAGGCTGATACTCAACCATTTGAACCACAGTAACATTTCAGGCTTTGTAGTGGATAATTGGAGAATTACACAAATTTTTCTGCCAAGACTGGCTTCAAATCATCAATTCTCAGATCTCAGCTCCCTGACTAGCTAGGACTATAGGCATGAACCACCGATACCATGCTCACAGTAATGCTTGATGGTTAAAACGTTCATATGAGATGATTCAAGACAGAATACTTGGGAAAGGCATGGCACCGCAAATGTAGTGTGTCAATTGTGTGAGAATTAAGGAAGAAACAGAAGACACAAGGTTAAGGAGATACAATGGTTATTGCCTAGAACTAAAATGGCTGCTAGAAGCATGGAAAAGGGAAGGCTCCTACTGAGTTAAGCTGAGATGTATGATAGGATCATGAATCTCTCGTGAACTTCTACCATTGGTTGCTGCAATAAAAAATAAAGTTCCAAGGGTTTGGAGACAGAGCTCTTTCCTGCTACCAAAGCACAGCAGTCCCATTTCCCTTTGCTAATTAGGAGTAATTACTAGGATACCACCTGCACTTTAGCCCAGTTAGTCTAATAGCATTGGGAGCCACAATGGCCACTGTTGTGTCACCTGTGGACACCTGCTTCCTTTCATTGTAAGACAGCTTACAGAAACAGCCCCTACATTCCACAACAGGAAGCAACATTTTATAAGTGACTCACAATGTTAGAAGTACCACTTCTCTTACCCTTTGATTCTCAGACTCATTTTTTCTGCTTTGGAGAGAAACTATATTATCTATCGACTTTTTTTTTTTTCTTGAGAACAGCATTCTAACAGCACAAGCTGTTTCCTGTCAACAGTTATTTTCAAGAGGCCTTTCCACCATTGTGTCAGACCAGGGATTTCTAGCTGGCAGGTTTGTGATAATGATTGTGACTTTCTGGGACTATCTCCTGTCTTCTGCTGTAAAAGAAAATTTTCCCAACATCATATTGGAAGGTATAACTTGGTGGTGCCTCAGACATGAAGTCCATGGATGGAAGTGCTAGAATCACGGATAGGAAAGATGAAATCCATATGAGGAATAAGTGTCTTCTCCAATGCACACTAATGACTGCTCTCTTTGTTGTCCACTGCAATCAATGATAGTTAGGAAGTTCCTTCAGGGCATGATGGTCAATGGTCTCTTCAGTTAATAAATTGATCTAACAAGCTGGACACTGAAAAGTGGTAGTGGCCAGATCAGAATTGGTTCATAAATGCCCAAACTCCATCCCTGCTATTATGGTCACTTTGAACGTAAATGCTTGACTTATTTTTTTCACAAACTGGTTTCCACTATTTTAAAGATAATGTTTTCTGTTATGAATATTACACACTTCATTTAAGAGACTGTCAATAAGAAAAAGAACTTATTAATTGCACTCTTCTCTTACTTTTACTTAATGGTGAAAGTCTGAATGCTCTCCCCTACAAGATCAAAAAGGATGTTGACACAAAGTACTTCTAGTCAATACTATCCTAAAGAGTCTAACCAAGTACAAAGAATCAAGAAAGAGAACTAAATGATATTCATATCAGCATTAAAACTCTCTTGATTTGCATCTGACATCCTTCTCTATGTAGAATATACTGTAGCATCTATAAATAGTTACCAGAACTTCAATCTTACTGAGGTTGCAGAATATGAGTATACAAAATTTAACTTGGCTAGTATTTCTAGTACTAACAAAGAACAATCAAAAAGTAAAATTTTTAATGTGTTGGGAATATGGCCTAGTGGCAAGAGTGCTTGCCTCACATACATGAAGCCCAGGGTTCGGTTCCCCAGCACGACATATATAGAAAATGGCCAGAAGTGGTGCTGTGGCTCAAGTGGCAGAGTGCTAGCCTTGAGCAAAAAGAAGCCAGGGACAGTGCTAAGGCCCGCCCAGGACTGGACAAAAAAAAAAAAAAAAAAAAAAAAAAGTAAAAAATTTAAAAAATTTAATGGTACCAAAAATGTGAAGCTGGATGGGGTGGTATAATCCCAGCATTTGTATGGCTGAGACAAGAGGCACAAATTCCAAGCCAGTCCAGACCACATAATAAGTCTCAAAAACAAAACACTAAGAGAAAAAAGATGAAATACACCATAAAAATATGCAAAACTTGTATGTTAAGAACTATAAGATGTGACTGAGGTTTCTCACATCCTCAAGATCTAAACAAATGGAAAGGTATACTATGTCCATGAACTGGAAGAGTAAATACTTTAGATGTCATTTTCCCAAAATATATGGTTCCAATGCAATACCAACATTTAAAACACAGCATGTTTTTTCAAGCTCAGTATAAAATTCAAATGCAAAAAACAAGAACACAGAGAAGCCAAAATAATTTAGAAAACAATGATCAACATACTATACTTACTTCAAGAATTATTATAAAATTACAATTCTTAGGATAGTATGGTATTAGAATCAAGTCAGGTGAATACATTACTAGAACAGAAAAAAGATTACTGAAATGAGCTACATATAGATTAATGAATACAACAAGAATATTTTTGTGGGAGGTAGACACTGAGGTATAGAATGAGGAACATTGCAGGCAGGCCCCTCAGTTGAAGTTAATTGAAAATTATTTATTCTATAGAAGTGGCCTTAATGGCATATGGAAAATGAAGAAACACCTATTTCTAAGTTGTTCAAATATAGTTAGTAGCTAAGCAAAAGAGTCATTTGGGGTAAACTCTTCTATTATTGCACCTTCAATGTGTTCTTTCCTTTTGTTTCAACTAAAACTTTTTGAAAGAAGTGAGCACATCTAGAAGCTTTCCTGTCTACCATTTTAACCTTTGGATCATATGTTCTACAACCTTGAGCTGCCTATCATCTTTCCTTCTTGAACTATGATCCTAAATTAAACATGCTCAAAAATGCTTCTTAAACTGAACAGTCTCAGGAATATGCCTGCTCCTAAATTTTCCTGTGTTAATGTGTGTAGGCATCCCAGGTAAAATCCCCATGCTTCTTTTATTCAGGGAGAACATTGCTTTGGAAAGAACTCTTCTTACATGCTTCAGGTAATCTTTCTCTACCTTGTATCTCTTGGTTGTGCTTTTGGGCTTTGAATACACCAAGAGAAGAACCAATTGTGCCCTTTCTATTTGGTAAGAGCACTGGGTTTTCACTTCTATTCCTACATCACCACTGCTCCCTCTTATTTACTATCAGCTCAGCACTGCACCTTGATCTCAGTCAGTGGGCCATTGTCCTAAGAGGGGCAGGAAATCAGCATTTTTCACCTTATGCCCAAATACCTGTAGCTCAAACTGAGCTCTAAGCATGTACAGTCAAGATGAAGAATCCTTTCTCCCACCCAGTCCTCAAGGTGGGAAAGAACTATACTTTTGGCATAGTAACCCTGAAAATTCTGGGTCCCTGATTGGCCTTGTGCTGACTTTTAAGGCAACACTTCTATACCAGGAGGGGCAAGTTGAGAAAATATGAGGCTACTATTCCCTCCCTACTTCATGATCAACTTCTAAAGTGGGGATAGGTGGGAATCTACAAAATAAGCTATTGTTCCAAACCCCAGTTCTCCAGAAACTTGACTGGAATTGAGGTTTAAAGTCAGCCTAGGAAGATAAAATCTGAGATATTCCATTTACATAAATAACCAGCAAAAGCAGGGTTGGAGGCATTACTCACAAACTCCCACCAAGCAAGGAAGCTGAGCAAGTGAGAAGCTAAGAGGAAAAAAAAAGAAATTGTATAATCAAATGGTGGCATTTATGATAGAGTACTACTCAGCAATAAAATAATTTACTATCAATTTGTGCAATAATATGAATCACTAGGTGCACATAGATAGATTTTAGTTATGCAAAGAGAAGGAAATCAGAGACAAAAAGGGTATTTACTTCCTGATTCCATTCACATAAAAGTCTAGAAAGTACAAACATACAGGAAGAATGATTACTTGGAGACAGAAGATGAGTGCAATGGGCAAACATGGAAATGAGGGGATTCCAGGGGTTATGGATATGTTCATTATCTTGATTGTGGTGATGTTTTTACAGGGGTATATAGGCTAAAACTTACATAAAGTTTTACAGTTTAAATATGTGAACCATATAAGTCAGTTATACCTCATATAGTTGCTTTAAGCATTTTATCTGGGGAGAAAAAGAACTAAAGTGAAACAAGTAGTTACCCAGCTACTGGTTGATGTCTTCTCCATAATTTTCTTTCTAATGGACAGTGAACATATTTAAGAAAAATCTTGACACCTTAGACCTTAGGATAATCTGTAAAAGTGGTAATCTCAAAAACAATGGGTGTCAGTGACTCACGCCTATAATCCTAGCTACTCAGGCTGAGATCTGAGGATCACAGTTCAAAGCCAGTGCAGGCAGATAAGTCTGTGATACTCATCTCTAATTAACCACCAGAAAACCAGAAGTGGCTCTGTGGCTCAAGTGGTAGAGTGCTAGCCTCAAACACAAAGAAGCTCAGGGACAGCACCCAGACCCTTTGTTCAAGCCCTACAACTGACAAAAAATAAATAAGTAAAATAAAATAAAAAGAAGCAAAAACCAAGGGCAAATCTCCATCTTGGGCTTCTAAATACCTCACGTAGGCATCTATGGTGCCTACAATTTCTTATTACTAGTATCTGTATCACCTGTTAGCATGATGTAGTCCAAGTAATAGATCAACCTCAAGCACTATGGAATGATAGGGCTATGCCCTCAATTTTTGTTGTGAAAGAAAATATTTTTTTAGCCAAATGTTGGTGTCTTATGCCTGTACTCCTCCCTACTCAGGAAGCTGAGATCTGAAGATCAAGGTTAAAAGCCAGCCCAGGCAGGAAAGTCCATGAAACTTATCTCCAATTAACCACCAAAAGGCCAGAGTCAAGTATGGCTCAGGTGGTAGAATGCTAGCGTAGAGCAGGAAAGCTCAGAGACAGTGTCCAGACCCTGATTTTTTAAAATATTTCTTTTTCACGTTTGAAGGATAACTTTGCTGAACAAGAAATTTTAGTTTTTGTTTATTTTTTAACATTGTCTCAGTCTATCACTCTTGTTTCCAAAGAGGAGTCCAATGTAATTCTTACCCTTGATTATCTAGTCTTTTTCTCTAATTTCTTTCAAGATTCTCTCTGTGTGTCTCTGTGTCTGGCTCTGTCTATCTGTCTCTACCTATCTCTCTCTCTGCTTGTTGTTATTTGTTTTTTGTGCCAGTCCTGGGGCTTGAACTCAAGGCCTGGGCACTGAGCTTTTTTGCTCAAGGATAGCACTCTACCACTTGAGCCACAGCTCTACTTCCTTCTCTTTGTTTTTGATTATTTGCCATGTGAATATGGGTGTTATCCTCTAAGCTGGATCTGTGGTTTGGTGACTACCTTTAATTTGGGGAGATACTATCGTTATTTCTACAAATGCCTTTACTTTTCCTTTCTCTGTTTCCTATTTCATATTCCTATTCTTTATGTGTGGCACCTTTCATAATTGTTTCACAGCTCTTAACACTCTGTTCCATCTTTTTAATTCTTTGAGTTGTTTTATTGTCCCCTCCTCTTTGTGTTTCAGTCTGCAAAGTTTTTATAGACTTTTATTTCTAGTTCACTGAGTCTTCCTTTAACTGTGTCCAATCTGTTGATGCGCCCATCAAAGGCATTTTTTGTTGCTACTTGGTGGTTTTTATTTCTAGCATTTCTTTTTTTTTTTTTTTTTTTGGCCAGTCCTGGGCCTTGGACTCAGGGCCTGAGCACTGTCCCTGGCTTCTTCCCGCTCAAGGCTAGCACTCTGCCTCTTGAGCCACAGCGCCCCTTCTGGCCGTTTTCTGTATATGTGGTGCTGGGGAATCGAACCTAGGGCCTCGTGTATCCGAGGCAGGCACTCTTGCCACTAGGCTATATCCCCAGCCCCTAGCATTTCTTTTTGATACTTTCTTAATGTTTCTATTCAAATGCTATATTACTCCCTCATTCTTGCATATTGTCTGAGGAAGTATACTAATTAACTTTGAAATGAAGGAGCATGCTTGCATAGTTGTATTGCATAGTTCCATTTATATTTTGATTTTGTTTTTTGTTTTGCTTGGGTTTTTTTTGCCAGTTGTGGAGCTTGAACTCAGGGCCTGAGCACTGTCCCTGGCTACTTTTTGCTCAAGGCTAGCACTGTACCACTTGAGCCACACTTCTGGCTTTTTCCATATATGTGGTGCTGAGGAATCAAACCCAGGGCTTCATGTATAGGAGGCAAACACTCTACCACTAGGCCATATTCCCAGCCCACATAGTCCTGTTTATAGAGTTGATTTTCCGATATTGGGGTTTTTGCTTCTATGTTCATGAGAAATGCTAATATGATATTTAGGAGTTTTTTTGTAAGCCCTTTATATATCAGGCTTCCCAACCATAGATTCAGCCAAGCAAGGATTGAAAATATCTGTACTGAACATATACAGAGTGTTTTCCTTGTAATTTTGTTGTAGTACCTAGAATTGGATACAGGACCTTGTATGCCAGGCAAAAACTTGTGCATGCTAGGTAAGCACTCCACTCCTGAAACACAGTCCAAGCCTTGTTGACATTGTTATTATTATTATGTGTGTGCTAATCTTGGAATTTAAGCTCAGGACCTGGGCACTATCCCTGAGCCTCTTTGTTCAAAGCTAGCACCCTATCACTTAAGCCACAACACCATTTCTGGATTTGGTGGTTAATTGGAGATAAGAATGTCAAGGACTTTCCTGCCCACGCTGACTCTGAACCAAAATCCTCAGATCTCAGCCTCCTGAGTAGCTAGGATTATAAGTGTGAGCCATCAGCCCAGCAGTCATTATTTTTAAAGTATAGCTACTGTTCACGTAGCACTTAACTTGTATTAAATACCATAAGTAATCCAGAAATAGTTAAAGTTTCTTGGAGGATATGCATGTATTCTACACAAATTTAAGAAATTGTGGATTGGAGCATTTGTGAAAGGTCTTGGAACCAGTTTCCAAAGGATAGTAAAGGAAACTGTATTAATCATGGTCATTTTAGATTTCTACTCTAATAATCATATCTTCCTTCTCATGCCTGGTCTGGATCTGATGGCTACTCTTTCTCTTCAAACTGTATGTTTGTTTGTTTGTTTTATATTTTACTATGCTTTGTATTTTTTGCTTGAAAGCCAGATATGATGAGGGGGATAAAATGGATGGACACAAATACTCCTTTTAGTGTGAGATTTTGAGTTTATCTATCCAGGATTAAGATTGCATTTAGTTTTTACTGAAGCTATAGGTGTTAGAACCTAAATGTCTTTTGCATTTCTTGCTTTTAGTCTTCCCTGCTGTCTTAGCTTTTCCCTAGAGATGTCATCTTAAGTAACATCTGAGATGTGTAGTTTCTTCACTTATGTTCCGGTTATTGTGCAAGAGCCCTACCGGCATGATATATTTAGGCTGGATAGGTGCTGTGTAGATAGGATTTGGTTGTAGTCTTTTAGTAGGCCTGTGTTCTTTACAAGTTTATAAATGAGAATAGTTCTGTTTTCAATTGTTTTATTTCCCTCTCCTCCATGAGAGATGAGGATATTGGTGGACAGGAGGCTGGAATTGGGTGTTTTCTTTATCCCACATGAAAAGTTATTGCAAAATGGGGTTGTATATTTCCCTTCCATCATGGTGGTTAGGCTCTACCAAACTTCCAGGTGATAGACTCTGATGGAGTAGTTTTCCTTGAGGAAAAGTCATTGAAGAAGACTCTTTTTTTTTTTTTTTTGGCCAGTCCTGGGCCTTGGACTCGGCCTGAGCACTGTCCCTGGCTTCTTCCCGCTCAAGGCTAGCACTCTGCAACTTGAGCCACAGCGCTGCTTCTGGCCATTTTCTGTATATGTGGTGCTGGGGAATCGAACCTAGGGTCTCGTGTATCCGAGGCAGGCACTCTTGCCACTAGGCTATATCCCCAGCCCTGAAGAAGACTCTTGAATAAGTCTTGTATATAAAAGCTAAGTGACAGAACTCAAGCTCTGAGCTCAAACCCCAGTATCAACACAAAAAGAAAAACAGAAAGAGAGAGAGAGAGAGAGAGAGAGAGAGAGAGAGAGAGAGAGAGAGAATTGAAAGGAAACAAAAGGGAAAAGGAAAAGGAAAGAAAGGAGAGGAAATTCAACCTATTGGTTATCTTGACAACATTTACAGAGCTTTCAGCATATGAGATTTTGTTGCAGTATAGATGAAAGCTTCCTGCTATCTTCTCCAGCCAAATTTTAAGGATCTTAGTCTACAAAATCTAACACATGACTTGGTAAACATAGATAATGGATTTGTTTAATTATTGTGCAAAAACTTCTAATTATAAGAAAGAAGCAAACCCGTAGTTCTTGTATAACATTGATATTTCTTTGTAGCAGTGTTTGAACTCAGGACCTTTTGCTCATCATGCTTGTTTGTTTAACTTACACTCTATCACCCAAGTCACATCTCTAGCCTAGCTTTTTGCTGGTTGTTTTGGAGAAAGTCTCATGGGCTTTTCTGTCCTGGTTTGCTTTATAATACAAGCCTCTGAATCTCAGCCTCCTGAGTGGCTAGGATTACAGGAATGAGCCATCAGTGGATAGCTCATAAATTTGATTTTTTAACCTCACAATATTTCTATTTAGCTAAATCCTTTTCCTCCCTCTTTAGAAAGCTACTTGAGAGAAATCCCATTTGACAAGGGGTATTATTATAGTTTGTAATACCCAACATCAGAGCAAGAGTTTTCCCCCTTTCTTTTTGTAAAATCATTTCAGTTATTTTCAATGACCTTAAAAACCATGAACTTTAATGAAAAAGCCTGACAGGTTTGATGTATGGCAGACTAAAGTTTAGGGAAAAAAGTGGTTTTGGTTTTGTTTTGCTTTGCTTTTTCCTTTTTGGCTGTGAAATGCAAACATGGATCTAGCTACTCAGAGTTGCTTCTCAGGGAACAGTGTAATAGAGTTGCCCAGTGATTATAAAATTTCTACAGAAAACTAGCTCACAAAGAAGATGTAAATGTTTTTCCATCAATGGAATAATGCAGCAGGAGGGGGTTGCATTTTTCCCAACAAACAGAATTCTGTGTGTTTGTCTGTGGTCACTGATGGGATTGCTTACTTTACCCATTTGGAGTCACTTTTAATAATTTTTTTTCAAGACAAGCACAAAAAAAAAATACATAAGGTAAAAGACACCCTTGCAGAGGAGTCTAGACTCTAGTCCTGGATGGCTGGATATTTCCATCCTAGCTCCTTGTTTGGTTAATGCTTCCATACTGATGACAGTAAGCAGTTTCTCCCACAAAACCTTCATTCCCAGGGTTGCTTTGACCATACTGTTGATTTAGAAGGAACTCATTTTTCAAAGGAAATTCACGTGTCCAAAGGCAAGCGAGAATCATTGTGTCATGGTATCCAGCTCCAACTTAAAATGATCCCTAAATTACATTTGCCATTTCATTTTTTCCTCTTAAATCCTGCTTTATAGGAATTGTTCAAATGACCTCACTACATGGTCAGCTAAATAATGGACTTAAAGAGACTGGCTATTTTAAACAGGAAAGACAACACTTTTGAGCACAACCCTATTTGCTTAGTAAATGAAAAATGTCTGGAATATGACTTAAAATGTGTACAATTTTTCCTCAAATACTTTTATTGTTTGTTTGTAACTTGCTATCAGATAGTATTTGTTATTGTTTCTAACTTTCTTTCCTTTGTCCTCTCTTTTTTCTTACAGTACTTGAACTAAAACCCAGGACACTTCCTAGGCAAGTACTCTACCACTGATAGTATTTGTAACTATTTCTTCACATAAAATAAAAAAGGAAATAACAAGGAAAGATTATAAATATGAAAGGAAATGAACTCAGTGACTTTGAGATAACTTTGAAGAAAATACACTCTGAGCTTTCTTTCATTCTTGGACTATGATGAGTTCATTCTTTGAGTTCAATATTTAAACAACAGGAAGAATAATAAAGGGATATGGACCAAATTAGGCTTGCTTTTTCCTTGAATTTCATAGTTCCTGATCCCTCCTACTTCCACAATGACCACAATTCCCATGAGAACTGGGATATTGGATAAAAAAGAACTTGTTCAGGCTTGGGAATAGACACAGTCAGGCACTCAGAATGAGGGCCGCCTTCAATGGCTGAATGCCATCCCCAGTGTTGTGTGTCTGACAGGCTAATGGAGCTAGATACACTGTTGTCAGATAGATCCAGAAAAATCAAAAGAGCTGATAAAGTTTGTTACTTAAACATTGGATTTGGAAGTGTTTTATTTTTTGACACTTCTTTGGTTAAAGCCAGAGGTAGAAAGAATGACGGTGATAGAAAAAGGCCCTTTAGCAGTAGCTTGTTTTATGTCAAGAATCACAGATAGGAAGTAATGCTGTGACTCAAAGTGGTAGAGCCTTGAAGGAAAAAGCTCAGGGACAGCTTTCAGGCCCTGAGTTCAAGCTGGGGTTCAAGTTGGGGGTGGGGGGTGGGAATATGGCTTAGTGGCAAGAGTGCTTGCCTCCTATACATGAAGCCCTGGGTTCGATTCCCTAGCACCACATATGTAGAAAATGGCCAGAAGTGGCGCTGTGGCTCAAGTGGCAGAGTGCTAGCCTTGAGCAAAAAGAAGCCAGGGACAGTGCTCAGGCCCCGAGTTAAAGGTCCAGGACTGGCAATAAATAAATAAATAAATATAAAAAGATTACTTAGAAGGCTGACACATGAGGATCACAAGTTCCAGGTCATCTGGGCTACATAGTGAGACTCAGCTATGAATAAATGAATAAATAATCATCTGTAAATTGTATGTTTATTGATTGATAGATTGTTCTTAGCTTTAGTTTGATTCCAGAATCAGGTGATGCTGATGAGCAGAGTTGAGGTTGGTTCTATAAGGAAGGACTGAAGAAAACAAAAACTAAAAACAAAAAAAGAATTGGTTCTTTTCTCAGTTACTTTCCTTACAAAGTAGGGTGGAGAAACAGAGAAATAATAAAATAATGGATTGGTTAACATCAAGTTACTTTTTTGTGTGTGAGAATGAAAGCAGAAGGAACTTTAATAAAACACAGGTTAAAACCAGACTATTTGGAAAAGTTGTTATCTCTCTAATTCTAATTTCTCACAAGGTCAAATAGCTTTCAGCTTGGTAACATAGAATTTTTGTATGATGACTCTTTTTATATTTAGCTTAATTTGTTGGGCTTTAGTGTAGGGCTACTTGAACTAGATTCATACTGGGGTTTGTGTATGATAAGCCTGGGGAATAAAGAAGAGAACATATTACATCACTATTGTAATAGGGAGGTCAGATATGGCCAGTGCCATCATTAACTGTGGAGGGACTTCAGGTTGACTCCAGCTCAGATAAGAGCAGAAGCCAACTCCATCTCCACTAAGCCCTCCCACACCCTATTCAGGGAAGCTCCCCTTTATTATGATAAGTTATGTAGATTGACCACCTGAGGCCTGAGAGCTTCAAGGAAACCTGTGCCCTCCTATGAGTAGGTGTATCCACCTGCATCATGTGAGCCCCGACATATCCATTCCCCAATTCTAACTAGAATGATAGGTTGGTTCAAACAGATACTATGAGACAGACTGTAACTCTATTGGCCACCTGCGTGCGGCCTAGCATGCTCTGTAAGTGTTATTGGTCACCTACGTGTGGCAAGTTTGTCTGTGATGTTTGCCTTATAACCAGGCTGGAAGGACACACATGCACGCGGTTCCAGCTCCTGAGTCTGGGCTGCACACGTGCAGCGAGTCTGGGCCCTGACCCTGCACACGTGGTTGGCAGTTTCGGCTCCCGAGTCTGGGCTGCAACCAGGGCCGGTCGGTTCACTTTTTGTTCACTTTTTACTTCCCCAATAAATCTGTCTTTTTGTCATCTTGTAGCTGGAGACTGTGTGGTGGACTCTTGGGGGGACCAGGAATCCCCTCCCTTGGGGGGGACGTTTCATTGTAGCGAACCCTCACTCTACTTAAACTATTTAAATTTTTTTTTACATCATACCAGTGTAAGGATTATTGAAAGACAATCAGCCCATTTGTTCTTAAGTTCCTTAAAAAAAAAAAAAAATGGTTCCAGTACTAGGGGTTGAAGTCAAGGCCGGAGCTCTTTTCACTCTAGCCCCAGAGAGCTTTACTACTTGAGTCATGCCTCTGCTTCTGGCCTTTTGCTGGTTAAGTAAAGATAAGAATCTCTCAGATTTGTCTGTCCCAGCTGACTTAGAACTATGACCCTCAGATGTCAGCCTCTTGAGTGGCTAGGATTTCAGGAGTGAGCCAGTAGCCCTCATAAATAGTCATTTTGGAGAACATATTCTAAACTTGGGAAATACAAAGAGTAAGATGGTTGGAAATGTCATGGGAAGTAGTAAACATAAAATGAGGACTGTGCTGGGTACTTCCACACATTTGTCTGCTCAGGCACAAGTCCAGAGAAGGCAGAAAGCTGAATCTAACCAGTTTGTTTTCCCCAGATACTTTGGAGGGTTAAAGAAGCCAAGGATCTCTACCACAGTATCCTGGAAGTCATGGTAGAAAGGATTGACAGAGAAGTGTCAAAGTCAGTGAGCTGGAGGTCCTGATGGATAGAGTACATTGGGAGGTGGGCATGGAGCAAAGGACCTGCTAAGAGGAAGTGGGAAGGGAAGGGTAAAGTGTATTTCAGCAGGGGATGAAGACAGAGAACCAAGAGGCCAACATATTGGATGGTCATCTAAGTGGATGCTGAGATTATTTCTCATGAGAGGAAGACAAGGTTCCAGGGGGACAGTGTTTAACAAATGAAAGAGAGTTGTGGAGAAATTGCTAGATGACAATGAGGAGAAGTGGCTGATGATGAAGGAGCTGGTTACTTGGAAGGAAAAGAGGTGGAAGGTTTCTGGTAGGTCAACAAGGAGCATGTGCTATTTGGGACAGGAAGCAAAGTCTCCCCTCAGGAGAAATGGGAACACAAAAATGGAAAGAGAATGTGTAAAATACGATAGAAAAACATAAAAATAGATGATAAACTCTAGATAAACATGTTTTGTAAAGTTCTTTTGCTTAATGTGTGCGTATTGAATATAGACATAACGTGTTCCTTTCTGTAGCTTGCAATAAAAAAAGTTGGAAAGCCACAGCACAAGGTGACTTTTAAAAACCTATAGGTGACCATGGTCTGTTTGGCTTAGAAATAGGAAGGGGAGTGAGGCATGCTGGGATTAATGTCCCTGATCTTGTAAATGAAGCTCCTGGGCTCTGCTGGCCTGACTAGGGGTTGTCTATCATCTGTGTCCAACTCTACACAACAACTTCTCCAAATTATCAGTACATAATAAATACATTTGTTCTCTGGAATTTCCTCCATTGGCAGGAATACCTTCTGGTATTCAGAATTAGTTGAGTTTATGCTAATGAAGACTTAGGTGGGGTCACTAGATATCTTCAGGATGGGATGAGCCATGACTTTTTTTTTTTTTTTTGGCCAGTCCTGGGTCTTAGACTCAGGGCCTGAGCACCATCCCTGGCTTCTTCTTGCTCAGGGCTAACACTCTGCCACCTGAGCCACAGCGCCCCTTCTGGCCATTTTCCATATATGTGGTGCTGGGGAATTGAACCGAGAGCTTCATGTGTAGGAGGCAAGCACTCTTGCCACTAGGCCATATTCCCAGCCCGAACCATGACTCTTTAACCAAGTGATACCTAGAGATAAGTCTTGATGAAAAAAACCTTTGGACAACAAGGTGCTTGGGGAGGACAGGGAAGCTCCATCCCCTCCCCATACCTTGCCTTGTGTTCTTTATAATATCTGTAACATCCTTTATGATAAACAGCACGTTTATTTCCCTAGGTTCTGGGAGTTCTCCTAGTAAATTGACACTGACCAGGAGGCCATGGAAACTCTTATTTAGCACCATTTAGTCAGATGCACAAGTAAAACCACTTAGGCCTCTCAACTGGCATTTAAAGGGGTTGGGGTGTTTTGCAAGTGTGATTTTTCTCAGACTAGTTGTTTTCCTGATGCATTACATTCAAGTCTTAGTTTATGCTAATTTTGTATGTATTACAGTCATTGAGTACTTTAAGCTTTATTAGTCAGAACTCATTGTAAGGAGCTCATGACTGTGAATTTTTTTTTTTTTTTGGCCAGTCGTGGGCTTGGACTCAGGGCCTGAGCACTGTCCCTGGCTTCTTCCCGCTCAAGGCTAGCACTCTGCCACTTGAGCCACAGCGCCGCTTCTGGCCGTTTTCTGTATATGTGGTGCTGGGGAATCGAACCTAGGGCCTCGTGTATCCAAGGTAGGCACTCTTGCCACTAGGCTATATCCCCAGCCCATGACTGTGAATTTAATCCTTACAAACGTAAAGGTTTTTTGTTTGTTTGTTAGACACGGGTGCTTTTTGTTTGGGTTTGGTTTGGTTTTTGGTGGGTCATAAAGCTTGAATTCAGGGCCTGAGTGCTGTCCCTGAGCTTATCTGCTCAAGGCTAGCACTCTACAACTTTAAGCCACAGTTACACTTTCGGTTTTCTGGTGGGTAATTGGAGATAAGAGTCTGGTGGACTTTGCTAAGATGACTGTAAGCTGTGATCCTCAAATCTCAGCCTCCTAGGATTACGTGCATGAACCATCAGCTCCTGGAAAACACAAGTTTAACATGTATATAGCTTGGACTGAAAATTCTTCTTTTAGTCCCAGTGTTCTCAGTTTACTATTGTGACATTGTTACAGGATTTCTACATGATTCTAGGCGAATCTATCTCCAATAACAAAGTGGGGGGGGCATCATATTTTTATATGGAAGGCAGAAATGGATAGAATTTCCTTCTCACTTGTAAAGAAACCACATTGGTAATGCTTTAAGTTTCCCAAAGGAAATACTGTAGAAACTGAGAGTGTAATGGGAAGACAGAAAGACTAGCTTCGGTCCCTTCTGGTGGACATGTTCATCACGATGCTTCTCACATCTAGGGACACCCTCACCCCCGTGCTTCATGGGCTGGGGCATGGCTCAGCAGTAGACCACTTGTCTAGTACAGAATTGGCCCTGCGTTTCAGACCTAGCACTGAAAAAAGAAAAAAAAGAAGAAAGAAATCCAAGTCTTTAGATTTTATTCAGGGTATTTATAGGTTTTCATGGCCATATTAAGAGATGTTTCGCACATGAGCACAGTAGGGTTCATTCACTCAGGACAATGATCATTTATTAGGCATCATGTCACACAAAAGGCACTGTTCCAGGTCATGGAGGTTCTGGCAGTGGATGGAGAGTTCTTATTGACTTTGTGTGACCTGCATTGATGAATTGCAGTCATCAATGTCAAGCCAGGGCCTAGTGGTACTAGTCCTTTCTGTGCTTTTTCTTTTTTAGGTGCAAAACTGGGACTCAAACTCAGAACCTGACACTTGGCTCATTGACTAGCACTCTACCAACTGAGCCATGCATTCAACCCCTTCCCTGTACTTCTTGGATAAAGTGAACCATCTACTCTACAATTATTTCTTTGTTTTATGCATCATTATACCCCTCTAGGAAGATGTAAAAGAAAAAATGAGTTCCTCAAAGAAGCCTTGGTGGTTCATTCCTGTAATCCTAGGTATTCAGGGGAGAAAGATTGGGTAGATTGAGGTTCTAGGCCAGCCTGGACAAAAGGTTAGTAAGACTCTATATCAACTAATAAAAACTGAGTATGAAAATATGTGCATGTCATCCCAGCTTTGCTGGAGGTAAAAATAAGAAGATCATGGTCCAGACTGGCCTAAGTATAACTGGGAATCTTTTCAAACAAATAACAGTAACAAACAAAATCTTAAAAAAGCAAAAAGTGTGTAGCCTAAGTATAAGACAAGTGCCTAGCAAGTGCAAGGCCCTGAGTTCAAACCACAGTACAACCACAAAAACAACAAAAAGCACTTTGCTGTCTCATAAACCCCTTAATAGGGATAATATCCTCATTTTAAATATCCTCATTTTAGAATTCATTTTTTCCATGACAAGTGCATAGTTAAGTTGAGGTTTGAAATTCTTTTTGTGCGTGTGTACTATTCCTGGGCTTCAATTCAGGGCCTAGGCACCATTCCTGAGCTTTTTGCTTAAGGCTAGAACTTTACCACTTGGCCACTTCAAGCTTTTTGGTAGTTAATTGGAGATAAGAGTCTCGTGGACTTGTTGGCTGAGTTGGCTTTGAACTGAGAGCCTCAGATCTCAGCCACCAGAGTAGCTAGAATTACAGGCATGAGCTACCATTACTCAGCTTTCAATTTTTAAGCCATGTCAGTAGCACACAAATTAAGACTTGAATAAACTGTTGCATTTGGGATACTGCTTTAATTAATTTGATACTAAATACATTTGAATAGATGATCATGCTTGTGTGTACTTTACAATTTCTCTAGGAATTTTGGGGGGACTAGGGGGCAGGTAAGGGGTAGCTGGGTCCCAGGCCACTAATAAACTATCATCATTGTACTTTTGATTAGCAATTGTTCACAGAGATTGCCTTAAAGAGGCAGGAAAGCAAGACATAGAGAACTCCGATCTCATGGTCCCATTTGCTAGAAGACCATGAATCCAAAATGCTTCCAATGACAGCTTTAAATGATTGTTAAGCCAACATCCCAAGCCAAGCAATCTACCTGCTTAGAAAACACTGAATCCTGGTTTTGCCATGAAACTGGGCAGAGACCCTGGAAAGTGCAGTAGACATGTGTAGCTTCTCTTATATTTTAGCCATATTCTTTATTTGTGCTTAATTAGCACCAACTTCCCCCAAAAGAGTGAAAATTCACTAAAGCTTTTTGTGCAGAGGCCTGGGAAGGATGAAGAGAGCTAAAGAGAGAGAGAGAGAGAGAGAGAGAGAGAGAGAGAGAGAGAGAGAGAGAGAGAGAGAGAGAGAGATTGGTAAAGGGAAGCCCAACGATGAATTGTTCAGACAACATGTCTGTGTTCAGTGTGTCAAATACATTCTTAAGGCAGGTGCTTGAATTCACAAGCTCTTTAAAGAGAATTTAGAAGCCCCAGGAATATATTGGTTAAGAAGAAGAAGAGGAAAGGAGGGGCAGGGGGGAAAGAAACATCAGCTGCTAGGATGGAAAAAGCTAACCTTAGAAACTTCTCTGCCCCAGAGAGGTGCAGCTGCCAGAGCAATAAGGTAAATGAGACTTGGGATGAAATGGATTTTGTCACAGAACTGTGTCCTCTGATAAATAGAGGAGATTGAACTCCAGCACCATCCTACTATTCCTTGGTAATGTCCCATTTGGGGCGCTGACTGGGTGGTCTTAAGCCAACTGCCACCCTGGCTAACACCGGCCACACCAATCAAGGCCCTGCAGCTGAGACCCTGGCTGACCTGCTTCAGGAGTCTTTTTTTTTTTTTTTTAAACTCTGATTCACTCATTTGTGTGGGATGCTTTCTTCACTACTTTATTTATGGGATTACATAAATGAGCCATTAAAAATGTAAATCTTCACAACAGTGGGATAATACAGATTTAAACAATAAGCTCAGGGCGGTACAGTACAGAAACCACCCTGCACTGGCGCTATCTCCTTGGTGACTATGGCAACAATAGAGGAGCAAGGGAGGGACAGAGGGAAGAGAAATAAAACATCTCCACATTGTCAGAGTCATTGGTACAAGAGAAAGATTAGGGTATTTTTTTAAGGGAGTATTAGAACAATAATGAAGATGTGCCATTATAATCAACAAAAGGAGCCAGGGCATCCCACACAGGGTGGGTGTCAGGACAATCAAACAGACCACAGATCTTAGTTTATCCCACCTCGTGGCAAAGTATTTAACCCTTTTGTGGCTTTTGTAGGAGAAAAAAAAGAAGAAGAAGAAGAAGAAAGAAAGAAAGAAAGAAAGAAAGAAAGAAAGAAAGAGAGAGAGAAAGAAAGATAAGAGAAAGGGGAAAGAATTGGATAACAGAATCACTCTCAATTCCTCAAGTTATACAGTTTACAGTATACAAAAATTGAATCATTTTTAAATATTATTTCTACACAGAGATTCTAGGGGATTCTCTTGTCTGGGTGGTAAGTCCTTTGGGAAAAGGGCTACTACCTTTCCCCAATGAGTATTTATTTTACCACTGGCAGGAAGAGGAATTGGTATGTAGTGGTCAGGTTTATCTGGCATGTGACAAGTCCAGCCGGGAAAGAAGGCAACACTGAGCCTGTCTGGGAGAACCCCAGGAACTCTTCCCATACTGGCTAGCCATGGCGCAGAGCACAAGAGCTGAAGAGTCATAAATCTGGAAGGAAGATTTCATTGAGCCAAGGTGAAGTACCAGAAAAGACTAGTCATAAAAATCTAACTTCTTTTAGCTTCTCGTAATTAAAAGGTGCACAGAAGCCCACTGTCCAATGGTAGATAAAAGAATCAAGGGTATGATCTACTTGAACTATGAAATATTATTGAGCCTTAAAAAAAGAAAGAAATACTGGCCCATGCTATATCACAGATGAACTTTTTTTTTTTTTTTTTTTGGCCAGTCCTGGGCCTTGGACTCAGGGCCTGAGCACTGTCCCTGGCTTCTTCCCGCTCAAGGCTAGCACTCTGCCTCTTGAGCCACAGCGCCGCTTCTGGCCGTTTTCTGTATATGTGGTGCTGGGAAATCGAACCTAGGGCCTTGTGTATCCGAGGCAGGCACTCTTGCCACTAGGCTATATCCCCAGCCCCCACAGATGAACTTTGATGTCGTTATAGTAAGTGCGACTAGCACATAAAGGAGGCCCCTAGAGCAGTGAAATTCATACAGACAGAAGGAGGAATAATGATTGCCCAGGAATGGTAAGAATAGAGTTTCTGTTTTGAGGGTACAGAGTTCTAGTTCGGGATAGTTCTTGAGGTAGATAGTGGTTATGGTTGCACAAAAGTGTGAATGTACTTAAGACCATTGAATTGTGCACTTGAAAAATAGCTGAAACAGTATACTTGGTGTTATGTGTATTGTACCACATTTTTTTGTCTCTAACACAGTGAGTTTAAAAATAGGTAATAAGAAATCAAATGTAACAGTCATCCCCTGATCGAAATCACTGGTCCAATCAGTTTGAATTCCATGGTGTCCAGCAGTTGAGGGTTTTCACTTTCTATTTTCAAGTTTTACAGAAAGCCACCATCTGTGAAAGCAAATCATTACAAAGAAGCATTCTATTAATATAGGTCTCTCAAAGAAGTGTACTGCTGTGACACTTCACCTCTTGTGAGTGGTGACCCAGGAAGTGGAGGCAGAGCTGTGACCTTGCTCAGGGTTACTGGAATGGACACCTTAGGATTACAGACTTAGGCTGAGCAAAGGAAGCTTTTGTACATGAAAGCAAGACTTCTCTCCGGCTGCATCTAACATGAAGGCCCTACCTACTTGGTCTTTCCTCAGCAAAGGGGTCCCCCATATTATGGTATGCCTGAAGGCTACTCTGCAGATTGCTATTTGGAAACCCCTTGTTAAGGTCCTGCCCCTGCCTTGGCCATGACCACCAGGTGCCAAAAGGTCATGTGGTAAGGGTACTCCAGGGCTCTGCCTCTGCCATACCTGGTGGGCAGCCTGCAGCCTGCTGCTCTAGCAGCATCTCAGGAAGACAGATGTGTCTTAAGTGAAAATGGAATCCTACTTTATGTACAATTCTCTAATTGGATTGATTATGAAGACCATGATGATCACCAACGTTGCTGGCATCACCGTCATCATTGTCATCAATTACACACAGGAAGTGATTCCTGGGAATCTCTGTTTTATGTGTACCATCTCGGTTTATTCTTACCATGCCAACTCACATCTCCACTGCCCAAAGGAGGACATGAAGCCACATCAAGTTCTAAACTTCAAAGCTCTGTGTTCTCTTTATACTCTTCCCCTACCCACACACACAACACTTGGTGTTTAACTCTGGTGTTCCCAACCATCCATGCTTAGAGTAATTGTTTTTGTGGAATAATTGTATAATCTGTCCATTGACCTGGATATTCTTGTATGTCTCTTTGTAGGGTTTCCTTTTCAATTTGGGAATTTGAATCATAAAACTTATAGATGCTTCTTGTTGCAATTCAAACAATGTATACAAGTAAAATTAAGTCTTCCCTCTGCCCTTTTGAAGTGCTATTGTCAATCTGGAGAGTATTCTCCCAATTTATACTATATGAACATGTATATTTGTAGACAAGGTTGTCTGTTATTTTGGATTAAAGTAGACTCCTCTATAATTCTGTAATTTGAATTTTTCATGGAAATGTTGAATAATGTAGACAAACCTCAAGGCCTATGCATTTTCTCTATTCGTGTGTGTGTGTGTGTGTGTGTGTGTGTGTGTGTGTGTGTGTATACTAAAGCTTAAACTCAAGGCCTTCATACTCTTCCTTAGCATGACTGGCACTCTACCACTTGAACCACAGCTCCACTTCTGACTTTTTATGGTGGGTAACTGGAGATAAGAGTCTTACAGATCTTTCTGTCTGGGCTAGCCTTTAACTGTCATCCTCAATCTCAGCTTGCTGAGTAGCTAGAGTTACAGGCGCGAGCCATTTACATCTGGTTCTCTTTGTGTGTGTGTGTGTGTGTGTGTGTGTGTGTGTGTGTGCGCGCGCACGCTGGTCCTAGGGCTTGAACTTGGGGACTTCATGGCTAGCAATCTATCACATGAGCTACAGCTCCACTTCTGGCTTTCTCATGGTTAACTGGAGATAAGAGTCATAGACTTTACTACCAAGGCTGATTTTGAACCATAATCCTCAGATCTCAGCCACCTGAGTAGCCAGGATTACAGGTATGACACACCACCATCTAGCATTTCTTTTTTTGTAACAGTGGGAAAATGTTATACAGGACAAATTGGTGTGGAAATAACAGTTCTCTAAATGTGAGCTACCAGTACCTGGCTTAGAGAATTCTATTCTAACACCCATTCCAGTGCTGGATATATCCAGTGTTGTCTATAGTTTTAATAAATGGATGGGTAAAGTCTAGAATCTTATTATTGCTTTGATTTTCATTTCTCTAAGTGTTCTGAGATTGACTTTTTTTTTCCTTTTCTTTGTGGGGCTGGGCCAGAACCCAGGACCTCACCAATGGTAGATAAACATTCTACCACTGAGTGCTATGCTTCTACTCCCAAGATTGATCAACTTTTCATTAAGGATTTGAGAGCCATGTCCTTAAGTAAATAAGTTGTTGAAAATTTTACTTTTTGGGTCACCATCCAAATTTTATTTTATGTGAATTTTTCTGTCTGTCATGGGGCTTGATCTCAGGGTCTGAGCACTGTCCCTGAGCTTTTTCACTCAAGGCTAGCACTCTACCACTTTGAGCCAAGCTTCACGTCCAATTTTCTGGTGGTTGATTGGAAATAAGAGTTTCATGGACTTTCTTGCTTGGGCTGGCTTTGAACTGTGATCTTCAGATCTCAGCCCTCTGAGTAGCTAGAATTATAGGCATGAACCATCAGCACCCACCTTTTATGTAATTTTTTTTTTTTTTAGCTAGTCCTAGAGCTTGAACTTGGGGCCTAAGCACTGTCCCTAGCTTTTTGCTCAAGGCTAGCACTCTACCATTTGAGCCACAGTGCCACTTCTGGCTTTTTCCATATATGTAGTGCTGAGGAATTGAACCCAGGGCTTCATGTATATGAGGCAAGCACTCTACCACTAGGCCATATTCCAAGCCCTTTATGTGAATTTTCAATATACAAATGGACAAGTTTACTAGAATAATAATAAGTAGCACTTGCTTAAATAGAGACTTGGGATATATTTTGGTGATGCAGGGGCTTGAATTCAGAACTTGCTAGCCGGTATTCTACCACTTGAGCCATCTTCTCAGCTTGAGGCAGGCATTATTCCTGACTTTCTATAGTCGAGACTATCTATATAGCAGCTATATATTGGGTATCTTTTATCTAGATGTCTAGATAGATTTCTAGATACTAGAGTTGCTGGTGAGTAATGTCTTGGTTATTTACTTATTTACTGATGAATTTCTTTTTGTGCCAGTACTAAGGCTTGAACTGGACCTGAACGCTATCCCTTAGCTTTTTCGCTCTAGTTTTTTGTTTGTTTGTTTGTTTCGTTTTCTGCTGGTTAATTGGAGGTAAGAGTCTCTCAGACTTTCCTGACCAGGCTGGCTTCAAACCATGATCCTCAGATCTCAGCCTCCTGAGTAGCTAGGATTACAGGCATGACCCATTGGTGAATGGCTAGAATCTTGGTTATTTATTGCTGCTTGACTATATAATATATAGTATACCTACTCAGCATTATATGGGTTAAGAATAGGAGTTTGCCTTCTTAAGTTTATAGTTTGTGCTGATGTTCTGCTATTCTACAAAATAGATCACTTTAAATTTATCTATTTAAAAATCAAATTGCGGGCTGGGGATATAGCCTAGTGGCAAGAGTGCCTGCCTCGGATACACGAGGCCCTAGGTTTGATTCCCCAGCACCACATATACAGAAAACGGCCAGAAGCGGCGCTGTGGCTCAAGTGGCAGAGTGCTAGCCTTGAGCGGGAAGAAGCCAGGGACAGTACTCAGGCCCTGAGTCCAAGGCCCAGGACTGGCCAAAAAAAAAAAAAAATCAAATTGCATGAGTTCCCCCCCCCCAATATAGGCTCCACAGAAATTGGTTTTTATTAATGTTTTGCCTTTTGAGGTGAAGGAGAGAGGGTAGAATAATGTTTCCGTGTGACTCAATAAATAACTGTTTTTTATTTTCTATGTTATTTCCATGTGGAGAGAAATGGCCATGTCCAGATGTCCAGACTTTCAGGTCCTTTTTATTTTCAGATCACTGGGGCGATGGGTGGGAATGTTTCAGAGACATTGAATTCATAAGGTCCAATTCTTTTTTTTTTTTTTTTTTTTGCCAGTCCTGGGCTTGGACTCAGGGCCTGAGTACTGTCCCTGGCTTCTTTTTGCTCAAGGCTAGCACTCTACCACAGCGCCACTTCTGGTCGTTTTCTATATATGTGGTGCTGGGGAATCAAACCCAGGGCTTCGTGTATACAAGCACTCTTGCCACTAGGCCATATCCCCAGCCCCCTATAAGGTCCAATTCTTAACAGCTTAGGTGAGTTTACAAATTGAGAATTTGGTCCAAGTGTGTTGATTTCTTTTTGCTATTTCAATTCTAGAGCTGGGATAGAAGGTTTGGGGCGCCAGAGTCCAGTGGATCTGTTATGTTAATGGTGTTGATAGTGATGGTGGTGGTGAAGGAAGAGGAGCATCAGAGTTGTTATTCACAAATCCACAGTATACTGCTTTCATTGGTTAACATAGTGTCTCAATTGTCCATTAATTTTCTTTACATGAGCCATATTGAAAACCTGAAGAACATTCTGGAAGGCAGAGCATTTCTGCCACATTGGATGTCTTCACCTGGGCAGTACCCTGTAGCTCTTATCATTTTCCTGGGCCCTGATTATTTGGCAAGCAAAAAATAAGAGTAGAGAGCTGTGGATTTTTAATGACTTTATCAAGAAGCTATTGCCTAGGGTTTCTCTGTCTCCTTCCCAGTGAGCAAATTGGATTGATGTTTTTAGTTGTTTACACAAAAATGAAATAACAAAACTCAGTGGCAACATGGCCTCTTCTTTCTTTATTTCTCACTCTTTTGAGGCAAACAATATTTTCCAAGTTTCCATCAATTCACTGTCTATATTTTGCCTTCTTAAAAAAACCAGCAGAACCAAAGCCTCCCTAACTAGTTAAAAAGAGATGATACAAACAAAGCAGCCTTTTTTCTTCCTCATGAACTGTGTATATAATTACTTGAATAATGTTGAATTTCACCCATATGCTGGCAAAGAAGCGAGTGTTGGGGGGGGGGAGACCGTCAAAAAAATAAAATAACCACTGTGAATTCAAACCACAAATGAATGGAGCTGGCCTCATTCATAAATGTCATATGAAGCTTTGGTTAAAAAGGCAAGTCTGTCATTCCAGGGACAGCAGCTGTTGTTATGTTGGACAAAATGGATACAAATGGGTATTATTTTAAAGTGAAATGCTTAATTTCAGGCCTAACAAGCACACTGTCCTTTCTGGAACCCTATGTCACACAAGCCATGGTCTCCAGTAGAGGGCTTGATTGCACAGGAAATCAAACTCCCAGGCTGCGGCTGGCTGGACCCGCAAACACACTGGCAATGTTTGAGTTACTATGGCAATCACAAATAGGAAGGCCTTTTCTTCTTTTCCCCATCTCTGCATGCAGCCCTCAGCCTGCTCTTGAATAGACCACATCTGCAAAAAGTTTTAACACGGTACTCAGATAAAGAAAAGGAGCCCCAAAATGGGCACTGACCCGTCTCAAAAAATGTTGCAAATTTTACATACAAGAATTGGGGGAGCTGGGCCACTTTGGGCAGGTTATGTCATAATGCAAATACAAAGGATAAAAGCGGGTGGGGGCTTTAACTGTCAGAGACTGAGAGAAGGGAGCCGCAGAAATAAATGACAGCTTAAATGCAGATGTAAGGAGAAAAGTCAGAAATGGGTGACAGAAAGTTACTGGTTGATGAATAAGGGAGAAATTTCAAGCACACACGCACACATGCACACAGACAACTGAATAAAATACAATTTAAAAATCTGTCTATGGAGATTTACTGAGAATTCCCCCCAAAGCATATTTAGCAAATCTTAGAACTATGAAACCCTGTGAAATCAACACATGGCTCTTTAGATGCAGCCTCTGTCGACTTTCACAACCCATTACTGTGTCTAGAAAGCTTCTAGACGGCTTGAGGGTATTGTCAAACAATGGCAGAGCCCTCCTGGGAACTGGTATTGTAGACACAAATGGATGTTTACTGACTAAAAGGCACACACACACACACACACACACACACACACACACACACACAAGATCCTTAGAGACAAACCTTTAGCCAGGTGCCAGTGGTTCACACCTGTAATCCTAGCTACTCTGGAGGTTGAGATTCAAAGCCAGCCAGGGCAGATAAATTCAAGAGACTCTCACCGCCAATTAACCACCAAAAAGCTGGAAGTGGAGTTGTAGTTCAAATGGCAGAGCTTCCAACATTGAGCAAAAAAGCTAAAGCAAGAGCGTGAAGCCCCAATATCTGCATACATACACACAAAAAGGGACTGGCCCACACCAATTCTTAGAGTTCCCCTGGGCTGAAAAGATGCCCTACTACCCAGCCCATTTAGTCCTCACACTCAGACATGGTTTGGATCTCCCTATCGCTTTCATGTCTTAAGGTGATTTGGTAGTTTTCTGGACTGGAACTGCCTGCCCTTGCCCTGAGTGGAAAGAAAACCACCTTTAGATTGTGAAAGGACTTGTCTCATTTTCCTCTCTGTCCCACCCCATCACCCCTCTTCTGAGCTAAGGGGTGAGCAGTCAGCAGTCTCTCTCAAATAGGAAAAAAAAATCCAACCAAGCATCAAGAAGAAGCAGAGATATCAAAATTAATCTTAACTTCTTTTAAATTGCTATTCATAGCATGAAAACAGTTGGAAAGGACTTGGGTGGGTAGTGGACTCTGAAGTCGCCATTTGCAAGAGTTGAAGCTCAGAAGGAAGAATACATTTAAATAGCATGAACTCACCACACAAAAAGTCACAGGGCTGAAAGGCGTCTAGCGGCCAGTAAAACTGACACTACATTTCACATTCATTGACTCTTGTTCTTTTGGGGGAGTCTTCGTATGAAGAGAAAGAGACAATGGAAGACAATAGTGGTACCTTATCAAAGTTCATTCATGCAGCTATTTCAAATACTTTTAACTGCTTGTCAATAGGTCTTGCAAGCCTCTGAGATTCTAAACGTTCTGTCACATTTGTGTACTAACCACTTAAAGTTCTGCTAAAGCCTCATGACCTGGACTGCCTCTCTTTTATGTGGGTCAAAATGCAAGGCAAAGCCATTGTGTCAACCGGCCTTCATTAAATTCATTGATTTGACCTGTATTTTAAAGACCAAAAGTCAAATGGAACGGGAAGTGAAAGTTCCCATACAAAACTCCTGACTTGGGCACTTTTCGGCTTCCTTGAACTCTCCCTGAGTGTGGAAAAAGGTCATGTTAGGGCTGTTTGAAGTCTGCCTTGCATCTGGACAAACACTTTTTGCTTCCATATCAGATTTTTTTGGAGAAAGTGAGATTTGTTTTTAATTTTATGCAAAGATGAAACAAATGGTAAGAATGAAGAAAGGTTTTCATTTAACTTTATTCCTTCCACTTCCAGCTTTTGGGCAGTTATTTGAAGATAAAAGTCTCATGGACTTTCCTACCTAGGCTATCTTAGGCCCTCCATACTCAGATCTCAGCCTCCTGAGTAGCTAGGATTAGAGGTGTGAGCCACCAATAGCCAACTAAAAGTCCTGTCTTTTTCTGGTAACTATTTTTATAGTGAACTACATGATGAACAGTGGCCATTTCAAATATGGAGGGCAGGGAGGAAGGGGAGGTGAACAAAGAGGAAGAATTGTCAATAAAAATCCAGAAGGTTACCCTCTCCCATTTTTAGTCTTATTCATCGCCCCCCCCCCATTTTGGCCAATTACAAAGTTATATCTAGTTCATTACAGAAACATCACATAGACCAAACTAGTGGCTCCACTTACCTGATGCCACAATTCTGAAGTTTAAAAAGGAAAAATTATCAAGACAGCTCAAAAGACACCGGACATGACAGTATTAAGTGAACATTTCCAGGCTCTGGAACAAACTGAGAAGGATATAGAAAGCACAGAGAGTGAGACGGTGTGTAGCAATCTCAAAATTCAGAAGCAACCTTGTGGTTTTGTGGAAATGGAGCTGTGGCAAAGCAATAGCCCTGAGCAAACAAACTAAGAGATAGAGCCAAGGCCCCAAATTCAAGCTCCAGGCTTGTGCCATTGTTTATTTGCAGGGTTTGTGTTTTGAGGTTTTGAGAAGGGTCTCAATATGTTGCCCAGTACGGTTTCAAACTCCTGGGCTCAAGTAATCCTCCTGCTTCAGTTTCTTAAGTGCTGGAACTACAAGCACGCACTACTATACTCATATCCAACTTTAGAGATCAGATTCTTAAAAGTCTTTGAGAAATATCTCTATGGTTAAAAACAACAACAACCAAACCAAACAAAAATAACAACAACCAAAAAAAGAAACTATCAAGAAAAAATTAGCTACTATCCCAGCACAATAGTAGGGCATAATTGTTGAAGGAGTGATCCTTATCCTCATTTTGTGAGAAATCTGAGACGAGAAAATTGAGCAATTTGCCAGTCATGCAGCAAATCAAGAATAGAACTGTGATCTAGGTGGCCACAGACCTACACACTAGCACCCTGTGGGCAGAGGAGATTGCCATGTGCATACTGGAGGTCACTGCTGTAAGTTATGGAATATTTTCCAGGCAATGAAACATATCCATTGGGAAATATTTAAGTGAAGGCATTCCAAGGGCATTTTTAGCCCTGTCCCCACCATCGCAGCCCATGTATGAAGCCCCTCCTAGCTTTAAGGTTCTTGGGGGCTGGGAATGTGGCTTAATAGTAGAGTGCTTGCCTAGTATGCATGAAGCCCTGGGTTTGATTCCTCAGTACCACATAAACAGAAAAAGCCAGAAGTGGTGCTGTGGCTCAAGTGGTAGAGTGCTAGCCTTGAGCAAAAGAAGCTCAGGGACAGTGCCTAGGCCCTGAGTTCAAGCCCCAGGACTGGCAAACAAAAACAAAAACCCTCTTTTATAGTTAACATCTTTAACAGATTATTGTCTTCCATTATACCCCTCCCCCAGACCATAATTTTTCTTGAAACAGAGTTTCAATATCTGCGTTTACATGTTTGGTTTTTTTATTTGTCTTTATCTTAAAGACCCAATTTTCTTTTTTTGCCAGTCCTGGGCCTTGGACTCAGGGCCTGAGTACTGTCCCTGGCTTCTTTTTGCTCAAGGCTAGCACTCTGCCACTTGAGCCACAGTGCCACTTCTGGCGGTTTTCTATATATGTGGCGCTGGGGAATTGAACCCAGGGCTTCATGTATAGGAGGCAAGCACTCTTGCCACTAGGCCATATCCCCAGCCCCAGAGTTTCAATATCTGATTTCTGGAGATACAAAAGTGGAACTCACAGATTCCCTTGGGTCTCAGTTTACTGCTTTCTATGAGCCTCATGTTAAGAAGCAGTTTCTGCCTTCCTTGCAGCTCAACTCAAAACACAGAGAAAGTCTTTTGATTTGTTGTCATCTCTTTTATAAATCGTTGATTCAAGAAGCCCCAAGATAGAGTGAAACCTTCCTCCATTTCAAAAGGGTTGGAGGTGAAGTGTTAGGCCCACCACCATGGTGGGCCCAGAAGGCAGGGTCAACCTCAGCGGGCCCGCAGGACAGAGAACGGAACCAAAGAGGATTATTCTCAAGCCTCAAGATCTAATGGGATTTTCCCTGTAGGTTTTGGACTTATTTGGGACCTATGACCCCTTTATTCTCCTCAAATGATCCCTTTGGGAAGAGAATGTCTCTCCTAGTCCTGTCTTATGATTATATTCGGTAGATAACTTGCCTGGCTCCCAGCTGGAGAGGACTTTTACCTTAGGATGAATTTGATTCAAGTTTCACTCATTGTTGATTTGTGTGTGTGTGTGTTGTTGTTGTTGTTTTGTATGTGCCAGTACCAGGGCTTGAATTCAGGGCGTGGGCACTCACAGCTTTTTTTCACTCAAGGCTGATGCTCTACCACTTGAGCCACATCTCCACTTCTGGCTTTTGCTGGCTAATTGGAAATAAGCATCTCACAGATGCCTTTGAACCAACATTCTCCAGTCTCAGCTTCCTGAGTAGCTTGGGAACTGCTTGGGTGAGGGGATTTTTTTTTTTTTTTTTTTGAGGGCAGTCCTGGAGTTTGAACTCAGGGCCTTCTGCTTGCTATGCAAGCACTCTACCACATGAGCCACTCCTCTTGCCCTTCTTGGCTTAGGTTATTTTTCAGCCTTGCACTTTTGCCCAAGATCTCCCTCAGACCACCAAAATCTCCCTATCCATGATTCCTAAGCAGCTGGGATTGTAAAGCATGTATTATTACATCCATTGTGTTTGTTGGAATTTGGTCTCATTCACTTTTTTCTAGGCTAGCCTCAAATAATCCTCTATATTTACCCCTGAAATATCAGAGATTACAGGTATATACTACTATGTCCAGCCCAAGATGGACATTTTTAAAGAGATAATTAAGTCCAAAGTTACAATAATTCCCCCTTATCCTCAGAAGTTACCTTCTAAAACCCCAAGTGGATGCCTAAAACTGGAAATAGTATTTACTCCTGTATTTGCTGGGTTTTATATGCTCAGTAATGCAGCCACATGGTACCAGGTTCCATGTGTCCTTCCATGTTGTATGCCCCTCTGATGCCTACTTTGTATCAATGCTGTTGTGCTTTGTGGCTATTATTGAGTAAAATCAGGGTTATGTGCATATAAGCATTACCTTACTGCCATGGCTGGTCTGGTAACCAAGGTAATTGCAATGTGACTAGCATGTGTATTCAGAGTATATATGCTGGACAGAGGGACTAGTCACATTCTTAGCTGGACAGGGTATGATGGTGCAAGACTTCATCATGCCACTCAAGATGACATACAACTGAAAACTTAGGAACTGTTGATTTCTGGAATTTTCCCAGATAATACATTTTTGGGTCATTGTTGGCTGTGGGTTTTTGAAGCTGCAGAAAGCAAAACTATGGGTCTTTAGGGTAGGCCTAATCCCATGCAACAAGAAATTGAAGCAACTATGGGGATACATATCTGTAATCCAAGTATTCTGCAGGCTGAAGCAGGAAAGTCATGAGTTCAAGGCCAGCTTGGGCTAAATGGCAAGGCCCTGTCTCAAAAGTTAATAAGTAAATACATAGAAATGTAGAAATAAAAACAAGGGCATTTAGATCCAACATAATTTTCCCAGAGAGAAAACTACATGGAAGGCACAGGCAGAAGGCCGCCACAAAAGCCAAGCAAACGGGCATAGGAAGACACCATCTTTATGATACTTTGATAATGTATTTTTGTGTTTAAACCACTCTCTTAGGGGGAAGGGTCTTTTGTTATGGTAACTTTGGCAAAATACACTGTAGTTCCAATGTTGCAATCTATCACTAGTTTTTGGTTTTGTTATTTTTTACCATTTTGGCTGATATAAAACACACTGCAAGTTCAGGCCAAGTGCTGATGGTTCATGCCTATAATCCTAGCTGTTTAAGGAGGCTGATATCTGAGGAGCATGGTTTGAAGCCAGCCAAGGCAGGAAAATTGGTGAGACTCTTACCTCAATAAAACACTAGTAAAGCTGAAAGTGCCATTATGACTCAAGTGGTAAAGCACTAGCCTTCAGCACAAAAGCTCAAAGGCAGTACCCAGACTCTGAGTTCAAGACCCAGGACAGGCACAGAAAAAAAAAAAAAAAAAAAGCAAGGCTGGGAATGTGGCTTAGTGGTAGAGTGCTTGCCTAGTATGTACTGGGTTCACTTCCTCAGTACCACATAAACAGAAAAGACTGGAAGTGGTGCTGTGGCTCAAGTGGTAGTGCCCTAGCCTTGAGCACAGAGAGACTCAGGGACAGAGCCTAGGCCTTGAGTTTAAAAAAAAAAATGCAGAACACTACAATTTCATGGTGAGGTCTTGTATAAAAATGAAGCTGGCAGGTTGGGGATATGGCCTAGTGGCAAGAGAGCATGAGGCCCTGGGTTCAATTCCCCAGCACCACATATACAGAAAACGGCCAGAAGTGGCGCTGTGGCACAAGTGGCAGAGTGCTAGCCTTGAGCAAAAGGAAGCCAGGGACAGTGCTCAGACCCTGAGTTCAAGGCCCAGGACTGGCAAAGAAAAAAAAACTGAAGCTGGTTTTCGAATAAGAGATAAGGAACACTTCTTTAGAATTCCCTGAGTGATAGAAGTAGCTATAGCTGGGCACTGGTGGCTCATACCTGTAATCCTAGCTACTCAAGAGGCTAAGATCAGAGGATCATGGCTCAAAGCCAGCTGGAGCAAGAAAGTCCTTGAGACTCTTACTTCCAATTAACCTCTAGAAAACCAGAAGTGGCTCTGTGGCTCAAGTGGTAGAGCGCTAGCCTTGAGCTGAAGAGCTCAGGGACAGCACCCAGGTCCAGAGTTCAAGCCCCAAGACCGACAAAAAACAACAACAAAAAAAAACAAACCTGAGGATGAGCCCCTCCCTCACACCTGAGTTTATGCTGATGAGCTGACTCAGGATAGAGCTAGTCATGGTAGAAAGACCAAGCAGTCACTGGAGGGTTGGGATTTTGAACCAACCTAATCTGGGAGGATGAGAGGACTTGAGGTTAATTTCTATAAACATGTTTAATGATGCTTACACAGTAAAATGCCAGAGCACCATAACATTTTTGAACACTGGGGCTCAGGTGAGCTTTCTGGGTGGCATCACATGCCCTGAGAGTGCCCTAGGGAGAGGACTTGGAAGCTCTCTATTTAGGGCTCTCCCATAGCTGACCTTTCCATCTCTTCCCTTCCTCTCTCCTCTTTCTCTTCTCTCCCCTCATCTCCCTTTCTTTCTCCTGCCCTCTCTTCTCCTCCCTTCCCATCTCCTATCTTCATTTGGCTGCTCCTGATTTCTATCTTTTATCTTCAAGCTGTTATTATAAGTATACATCCTTGAATTCCACAAGTCGTTTTAATAAGTTATCACACCAAAGAAGCATGTGAGAGTTCCTGAGTTTTTAATAAGTTATCCAGAAGTGTGGATGCCTCAAACTTGCAACTGTGGTCTGAAATAAGGACAATCTTGTTGGAAAATGTGATCTCTATGTAGAAAGTGAATTACATAACTTGAGGGTATAGGGATTGGAAAGAGGGGAGAACAATAGAAGGGATGGCATTGAGAAGGATGCATTGTACTCATAATCTGACATGCTGAATTGAAACTCCTTTGTACAACTATTTATAATACTAATACTAATTAATTACTAATACTAATTAAATACTAATTAATTAATTAATATATTGTTAATATTCTTTTTTTTTTGCCAGTCCTGGGGCTTGAACTCAGGGCCTGAGCACTGTCCCTGGCTTCTTTTTGCTCAAGGCTTAGCACTCTACCAACTTGAGCCACAGTGGCACTTCTGGCCTTTTCTATATATGTGGTGTTGAGGAATTGAACCTAGGGCTTCATGCATACGAAGCAAACACTCTTACCACTAAGCCATATTCTCAGCCATATCATTAATATTCTTAGCAGACTTTGGGTATAGCTCAGTGGGAAAGCACTTGTCTGCCCCACATGAGACCCTGTGTTCAATCTTCACCACTACTAAAAAGAATAATAATGATAAAAACATAGAAAAAGAAACTTGATTTAAAGCCAGATACTGATGGCTCACACTTGTAATCCTAGTTACTCAGGAGGCTGAGATCTGAGGATCAAGGTGAGAAGTCAGCCTGGGCAGACAAAATCAAAAGACTCTTATCTCCAATCTAAACAGCAAAACACTGGAAGTGGAGGAGTGGCTCAAGTGGAAAAGCACCAGGATGAGCAGATAAGCCAAGGGAGACCACCAGGCCCTGTGTTTAAGCCTCAATTCCAGCACCAAAACAAAATAAAACAAAGCCTTGGGCTAGGGATTTGGCCTAGTGGCAAAGAGTGCTTGCCTCGTATACTTGAAGCCCTGGGTTCAATTCCCCAGCACCACATATACAAAAAATGGCCAGAAGTGGCACTGTGGCTCAAGTGGCAGAGTGTTAGCCTTGAGCAAAAAGAAGCCAGGGACAGCGCTCAGGCCCTGAGTCCAAGCCCCAGGACTGGCAAAAAAAAAAAAATAATAATAATAATAATAATAACAATAATAAAACAAAGCCTTAAGCATTCTCAGAGAGTTGATAAAGACCTTCTATCTGTGGAATAAGCAAAGTTTGGGGGGTAAAAAGTCAGAGGAATGCAAAAGAAGCTTATGATAGTAAAAATTAGAAAGTTAAGTAGTTGAAAACTGAGTTGAGATCCTCTTCAAAGTAGAGGGAAAAGATAATAATATGGAAAATAGAAATAGAGAATAATTCCAAGCTATTCCACTCCTGGATAGTAGGAGTTCCAAAATAAGATCAGAGATAATAAAGGGGAAGAAACAATTTTTGAAATGGTTTCTGTACTTTACTTTTGAATTGATGGACATGGATTTACAACATCGTAAGATTCACAAAGTACCTATTTACAATGATTTAGCCATTTAATCACTATATAGTATAGTAAGTGCCTACTGTGTGCCAGGCAATCTTTAAACTCTTGGTTGTCAACTTAATTGGATTGAAAGATGCTAGGAGGTTAGTAAAGCACCCTTCTGGGTATGTCTCTGAGGACTTTTCCACAGATAACTAAGGGGAGGAAGCCCATCAGGAATGTGGGTGATGCAATCCAATAGGCTGGGTGCCTAGACTGAACAAAGGGGAAGAAGGAGGAAGTCCACTGGCCCCAACATGTTCCTCTCTGCTCCCTGGCTGCAGGAACAGCTTTGCTCTACCACACCCACTCAACCATGATGTTCCACCTCACTACAGGCCCAGACACAGAGCCAAGTGACCATGCTGAGCCAAAGTAATTCTTTCCTCTAACTTATATCAGGAATTTTATCCCAGTGATGAAAAGTGTGGCTAATAACAAACTCCGAGGATAAAATAGTAAATGAAACTGACAATCCCTTGCTGTCACAGCATGTACCACATGAAAACACTGTTGAAATAAACCCCCCTGGGGGGGGGAGGGGCTAGTGACAGGCAGAGAACATGGGAAAAGATTCTGGCTTTTACCATGGGTCAGATTCTGGCTGTCATTCTAGGGTAAAACAATAGGATTTTCTGACCAATTATAGACAGTGTATGAAAGAAAGAGACATCAATGAAGAGTTACAGATGGCTCTGAGACAACTGGGAAGAAAAAGAAGCTGTTGTTCCAGAGACAAAAAACCCAGAGAGAAACTTTTTTTTAAGGTGTATATGTGGGGGGTGGGGTGGATTTGGAACCTATTGAGCTTGATATGGCAATTATGTATCAAAGTAGAAACACTATTAATCAATTTGATATATGGGTGTAGAGTGTCTGAGAGATGCCCTGGTTAGAGATTAAAAGTTGGGAATCATTACAAGCAGAGAAAAAGCGTGGCTAGGCAATCAGGGCAATGGCTGCTTCCTATAGACATTCTGCATCTCTCACCATGACCTTGAACAGTCCTATGTGAAGGTACCAGGATCACAAGACCACAGCCTCAAACAGTTGTGAATGGAAGCCCTTGGGCATTCTGTCATAGCCCATTGTCCTTGGAAGACTTGTACATCTGATTGAACTAATTGGATCCCAGAGGTATGCGCTCAAATGGGCATCCAGTCAGAGAGCTGGTATAGGCTTGTGTGGAGCCTCTGATTGGGACTGAGGACTGATGTGGCCCACACTCTGTCCAATGATCTTGAGAGTCACATAAATCTCTCCTTGAGACACCTTATTAACCTCTGCATACCACAGGAGGTGCCTTCCTCTGGGGCCTCTTCTGCCTAGCAGAACTGTGCTTATCTTTTCCTTCAATAAATCTTTGTCATTTTACTTCTTTCTGGGTGGCCTTGGATTCAGTCTTCAAGTCCATAGAAACAAAGGACTCAATGTGGATGTTGTAGTTTTTCTGTATCACCATTAATCTTCCTTCTATGCTTTCCTATGCCTGGCTTTTGAGAGAAGCCCACATCATTCACTCCATCGAATGAAAGCATTTTGCTTTGCTCTAGTCTTGTTAGATGGTTATAGGCCATGATCAACTTAGAAAATACAGAGCCACCCAATGCCTGTGGCTATTTTCCTGATGAATGTCCAGTGCTTGATTCATACCACAATCTACCAGGTACCCTACAGGAAGTCCTGAGCTCTTGCCAACTCACAGAGACCCTGAAACCACTCTCTAGTTCCTGAAGCCATCTAACAACAACAATGTTCACCCTTCCTTACACAACTAAATTTGTGCTTGCCCTTTAGCTTTTTCAAAACTATACAGTTATTCAAGTATTGAATCTGTAATCCTAACTACTCAGGAGGCTGAGATCTGGAGATCTTAGTTTTAAACCAGCCCAAGCAGAAAACTCCAAGAAACTCCATCTCTAATTAGTCGGCACAAAGCAGATATGGAGTTGTAGCTCATGTGGAAGAGCCATGAGCAAGGAAGTTCAGTGAGGATGTAACACTCAGCGCAAGCCTTGGTGATGGAAAAAATTATACAACTGAACACACACACACACACACACACACACACGTATTTAAACAGCAGAAAATCAAAGGAATGATCATTCTAAAAGTCAGGATATGAGTGACTCTAGAAAGGAAGGAAAAGCATGCACACGTGCTAGAGATTTTCTAGTTATTCATCTGGGTGAAAACACACAGTATGCAGTATTGTTGCTTTCATTGTAAATATTCCCTTAGAATTTCTCTGTGTTGCATATTTCTCATTTTAAAATATTTTAGAGGGGGGAGGGGATTGTTTAACCTTTCCTTCCTTCCTTTCTGTTTTCTTTTTTCCCTTCCCTCCCTCCCTCCCTTCCCCCTCCCTCCCTCTCTCCCTCCCTCCCTCTCTCCCTCCCTTCCTCCCGCCCTCCCTCCCTCCCTCCCTCCCTTCCTTCCTTCCTTCTCCCTTATTTCCTTTGTGATTCTAGGGCTGGAACTCAGGTCCCTCTGTCACTGAGTTACCCTCAGTCCCAGTCCATAGAAAGGACTGTTTTAAGTCAAGAAGGTTTCCTTGGGGGAGTGAAGGGTGGGCAGAGATAACAGAATGAATATTGTGATGGTTAACTTGGGGTATGAGTTTAGCTAGATTGAGGGGTGTCCAGAGAGCCAGTAATGTGTTACTTGCAGTGGTCTGTGAGGTTTGTGAGAGTGTTTCCAGGAGAGATGGCAGGTGAGTCAGAGAACTGAGTGTGGAAGGCCCTCCCTCCAGATGAATGAGCCACCATCCAACCAGCTCTGGCCTACATGAAACAGGAAAGCAGAAGGAGGAAATTCTCCCAGTACACCTGCTGCTGCCCTTACAATGCAGACTTTTCTGTGAGGCTGAGTCTTCAAGTCGTAGACTAATTAATTTGGCAGAGGAAATGTTAAGACAGCAAAGAATTCAGGCCAAGACACAGTGATTGCTAGCTGCTTTTGGTCAGGGCTACAGGGAGAATGAGAAGTAAAAGGCAGAGTGAAAAGATTGAAAAAATACTCAGAAAGGATCATTTTTGAAAGATGGTTGCTTAAAGAGATTTGTGCCAATGATGTTGAGTGAGACAAGCCTAGAACACAGAAAACAAAGGGGCATGATCTCTCTGATATATGACTGTTAAGATGGGGTGACAGAGAGACAGTAGAGACCAGGTCTGTGAAACCAAAAACTGCTTGTTAAACGGTATTTCCCACAGGATTGGGTCAGTGACTCAACATTATGTAACTAAAACCAAACAACTACTCAACATATAAAGGTCAAAAATTGACCTCTCAGTGGAATACAATAGCTCAAAAGCTATGTATGTACGTTCATATAAGACTACTGTCAACATATTGTCTAATGTCAACATTACATTTAAAGCCCTAAGCAAATTTTCTTTGGCGTAGGCCACATGGCTACTGTATATGCTTTTGGTACATTGTGTATTGTATATATGTCTACCTGACCTAGGGAAGGGAAAGAAAAACAGGGTGTAAGATATCACAAGAAATGTACACACTGCCCTACTATGTAACTGTACCTTTTTTGCACAACACCTTGTCAAAAAAAATTTGTTTAATTAATAAATAAATTACAATAAAAAAGAGATTTGTGCCATTATAAAGAAACTGAGAGGGCCAAGTACTTGTGGCTCACACTTGTAATCCTAGCTCTCGGGAGGCTGAGATCTGATTATCTTGGTTCAAAGTCAACTTAGGCAGGGAAGTCCACGAGACTCTTATCACCAATTAACTACCAAAAAATAGCTGGAAGTAGAGCTGTGGCTCAAGTGGTAGGGCACTAGCCTTGAGAAAAAGCTCAGGGATAGCTCTCTGGCCCTAAATTCAAACCCCAGGACTAACACAAAAAGAAAAAGAGAGTATTTTGTATGAGGGGCAATAGCAAAGATATCTTGAGGGCATCTTGGGAATTGAGCAGACCCACCATCACAGGATCAAGAATCGAAAGATACAAATTCATTGAAAAACCTACATTTTGAAAAGAGAGCTCCAAATTACCCTGTTCTCACAGGACTGCCCAGAGAAGGCTTGCCCTGGAACTCAATCACCCAGGATCTCAGAGTCACTGCCACTGAGGGAGCCTGATGAGTGCTTGAGCTGGTGGCAGACCTTGTCATCACCCACATGGTGCTGGCTTAGCCCAGCCCCCTTGAAATTCTTTTAAATTTTACTTAGATGTAGAGAAACTTTTAAATATTAAGGGAAGGGCTGGGAATATGGCCTAGTGGCAAAAGTGCTTGCCTCATATACATGAAGCCCTGGGTTCAATTCCCCAGCACCACATATATAGACAATGGCCAGAAGTGGTGCTGTGGCTCAAGTGGCAGAGTGCTAGCCTTGAGCAAAAAGAAGCCAAGGACAGTGCTCAGGCCCTGAGTCCAAGGCCCAGGACTGGCAAAAAAAAAAAAAAAGAAAGAAAAGAAAAGAAAAAAATATTAAGGGAAGAAATCTTTCCATCCTGTTTTAGTCTCTGTCCTCTGAAAAGGGAATATAATGATAGGATCGACTGTGCAAGAATTATTATTAAAGGGAGTGAGAGAAACTAGTGAGATAGCCAAGGAAAGCCTAGGAGACTGTCAGACATGCTGCAATCCTAACTCTAGGTGAAGAGAAGAGAAAGCCCTACCTAGGCTGCCCTGGAGTTTATGGATGGTCTGGCAAAGCTGTCATGGAGGACTTGAGTCAAAGCATGTTGTGGGTGTATGTCAGTCCTGAGGCTTGAACTCAGGACCTGAACACTGCCCTTGAGCTTTTTTGCTCAAGGCTAGTGCTCTACCACTTGAGCCATACCTCCACTTCGGTGGTTAGTAGTCTCGTTAGGAGTCTGGTTAGGATTACAGGCATGAGCTACAGTACCCAGTACAAATTACAATCTTAAACGAAAAAAGAGGGGTAAATCTTCATGACCTTACATTTGGGAACAGATCCTAACAAATGACAACCAGAGCACATGTCACAAAATAAAGAATAGCTAAATTAGATTTCATCGAAGTTTAAAACTTTTGTGCAACTGGGTTGGGTGATGAACACCTGTAATCCTAGCTATTCAGGAGGCTGAGAGCTGAAAATCACAGTTTGAAGCCAGCCTGGGCAGGAAAGTCCATGAGACTTTTCTCTCCAATTAACCAAGTGGTGCTCAAGTGATAGAGCACCAGCCTTGAGTAAAAAAGTTAAGAGACAGCACCCAGGCCCTAAATTCAAGCCCCAATACTGAAAGAAAAAAACATACACAAGGATCCCTGGCTCTCCTATGGCCTTTCTCTTTAGGTGTCCCTGTTCTTTTCTTTGCTGTATTCGTCCTATCTTGTTTCCTAAATGTCTCTTAAATCGTTTTCCATTGATGTCAGTATCTGCTCAGCCCCATCATACATGCCATATTTTTAAATTATTTATTTTTTGCTTAAATCTTTGGATTCATTTTTGTAACTAGGACAAGGCTATTTAGGCTAATCCATTAAGGATTTGAGGCTATGTCATAGTTGCTGATGCAGAGAAAATACTTGCATTTTTTTGTTTTTCGTTGTTGCTCCTTTTTTTTTCTTGTTACTGGGCTTCAAGCTCTTGCTCAGCTTGCTTACACACAGCTGGCACTCTCCCACTTGAGCCATATCTCTAGTCTGATTTTTTTTACTGATTATTTCGGAGATGGCATCTTATCAACTTTTTCTGCCTGGGCCAGATTTAAACCACAGTCTGTTAGATCTCAGCCTCCTGAGTAGCTACAGTTACAGGTATAAGCCATGGGCACCTGGCTCAGAGGAGTATTTTAATCACAGTTCAAATCATGGTGTGGAGGGGCTGGGAATATGGCCTAGTGGCAAGAGTGCTTGCTTCGTATACATGAAGCCCTGGGTTTGATTTCCCAGCACCACGTATATAAAAAACGGCCAGAAGTGGAGCTGTGGCTCAAGTGGTAGAGTGCTAGCCTTGAGCAAAAAGAAGTCAGGAACAGTGCTCAGGCCCTAAGTCCAAGGCCCAGGACTGGCAATATAAAACAAAACAAATCATGGTGTGGAAACAAATTTTTATATTGTGACCCTTAGTGGTTTCTACCAGGCCCTAAGTATCTCTGCCAAATAATTGGTGCTTCTCCTCATTCTAGAGGCATCTGCCATAGCTGCAAAAGCTGGGTTGTGCCTTCATCCTACCTGCATTGCTATCTTATTTAAGGAAAAATTCCCACTATCTGTGGAAATGATATGTGAAGATGCTGGTCCTTTTTTTCTTTAAACTTTTAAGACCAAGCATAGGGGCTGGGAATGTGGCCTAGTGGTAGAGTGCTTGCCTTGTATGCATGAAGCCCTGGGTTCAATTCCTCAGCACCACATAAATAGAAAAAGCCAGAAGTAGTGCAGTGGCTCAAGTGGCAGAGTGCTAGCTTTGAGCAAAAAGAAGCCAGGGACAGTGCTCAGGTCCTGAGTCCAAGCCCCAGGACTGGAAAAAAAAAAAAAAAAAAAAAGACCAGGCATAATTGGACATGCCTGTAATTCTAAGTGCTAGGGAGGCTGAGGCAGAATGATCATGATTTCAAGGCCAGTTGAGGCTAGATAGCTAGACCACCTCAACCAACCAAACAAAAACAAAAGTCCCCTAGCATCTTTTGGTGGGGGGATACTTCCACAATTTATCCTTGCAGTTGGGCAAGAGCATGACTTTACTTACTCCATTATCTTTCTCTATTTTCCATTGCCATACAACATATTTAAGGTTGAGAACTTTATAAAGAAAAGAGGTTTAGGGGCTGGGGATATGGCCTAGTGGCAAGAGTGCTTGCCCTGGGTTCAATTCCCCAGCACCACATATACAGAAAACGGCCAGAAGTGGCGCTGTGGCTCAAGTGGCAGAGTGCTAGCCTTGAGCAAAAAGAAGCCAGGGACAGTGTTCAGGCCCTGAGTCCAAGCCCCAGGACTGGCCAAAAAAAAAAAAAAGAAAAAAAGAAAAGAAAAGAGGTTTATTCGCCATTTTGAAGGCTGAACATACAAGACTTTTGGGGGGTCTGGTCTATGGCAAGGGCTTCATGAAGAATGATATTACAGTGGTTGGAATGGTGGACAGAAGAGACTCAGGAATCAGACTTGCTTTCTCTTTCTTTTTTTTCTTTTTCTTTTCTTTCTGGTCTTGGGGCTTGAACTCTGGGCCTGTGCTCTATCTCTGAGCTTTTGCTCCAACTAGTGTTCTACCACTTGAGCCACAGTGCTACTGCTGGCTTTTCCTGAGTAGTTTATTGGAGATCAGAGTCTCATGGACTTTCCTGCCTGGGCTGGCTTCAAACAGGGATCCTCAGATCTCAACCTCCCAAGTAACTAGAATTATAGGCATGAACCCCCGGTGCCCAGCTTAGGTTTATTCTCTTTATGACAACATGCTCCTACAGGATCTCACTGAGGTTGCATGAGCTCTACATTAGTCCCTACCAACAGCATATCTTCCCCTAGGGACTGAAACACCTTCCCCTAGGCCTCTCTCACCTCTGAAAGGCTCTACCACTCACCACCTCAACACTGCTGCCACTGAGGGCCACTACTTGAGTGGACTCCTCAAGCCATCACAGAACCATATTAGTCACCACCTTGGTATCTCAGTGAGTAAGAGAGGGGTCAATCCTAGGGAAATTCTAAAGCAGCTCCAAAAAGTCTCTTCTTGGGGAAAAAGGATGCAAAAGATTATAAAGTGTTGTCAATGGTCCTTTACTCCTAGGCCAATAGCCAGATGAGTTCCTGCCTCATGAGAAGACCTTGACCCTGGCCAGCCTTGGTGTCCAACCCAACTATGATCCTCTGATCTTTTTGGATGAATGACTGAGTTTTCTGATCACCAATGAGAGGCATACATCTCTACCTATGGCTCATCATCAGCTCCATCTCCTACACTCACTGTTTCTGCTCTTGTTCCCAGCTATCCTATCACCAGCTTAGCATTCTGGATGTAATAGAGGTTCTTGCATTCACACTCCATCCAGAATCAAGTCATTTATTCCCCACAGCAGCCCTGGAAGGGAGCAAAACTACCACTCCCATGTTACAGAAGAGAAAGATGGTCCCAGTTAGGGAGCCAAATTTTCTTCTGGATTCCTAGACCTGTAACTTGTCAACTCAGCAGTCATTCAAGGGTATGTGTTCCACCCTGTACCCCAAGCAACAAAAGGTAGTCAGCAAGAAAAGAAGAAATAAATGCACAGGGAAGGGCAAAGAGGCAGGCAGAAAGGAGTAGCAGAGAGGGACCTGGAATTCAAGTTCCAGCCCTCTGTTCATCCCCAAGGCTTTCTTCCTGGGATCCCTGACTAACTTACATGTCTTTATTTACACTCACCTTCCATGCTTGGTCTAAGATAAAGATAATGAGAAAATGTTACTGCTGGGTGCCAGTATAGCTCATGCCTGTAATCCTAGCTACCTACTCAGGAGGCTGACATCTGAGAATCATGGTTTAAACATAGCCCGGGCAAGACAGTCTATGAGACTCTTATCTCCAATTAACCAGGAAAAAGCTGGAGTGGAGCTATGACTTAAGCCTTGAACAAAAGGCTAAAGGAAGCACCCAGGCCCTGAGTTCAACCCCCCATAGTAGTATAAAAGAGGAAAAGAGGGCTGGGGATATAGCCTAGTGGCAAGAGTGCTTGCCTTGTATACATGAGGCCCTGGGTTCGATTCCCCAGCACCACATATACAGAAAACGGCCAGAAGTGGCGCTGTGGCTCAAGTGGCAGAGTGCTAGCCTTGAGCAAAAAGAAGACAGGGACAGTGCTCAGGCCGAGTCCAAGGCCCAGGACTGCCCCCCCCCCCAGAAAAAAAGAGGAAAAGAAAGGAGGAAAACATTACGGAAAAGCAATTTATGGACATTTTAGTTAGAAGAGCTCTTTACTGGTACTCATGTGAAATGAACACATTTTTTTTTCTCTCTGTAAAGAGAATAACTCTGACATTTATATATAAGGCAGAAATTTACACATAATCACATTTTATGAGAATTGAAGGCTTGCATCCTTTCTTGTCCTTTGGGGAGAGTACAAAAGAAAGAAGCTAGAAATTGAAACAGAATGGCAAGCAAGCCAGGCTTATTCTGGGGGACCATGATGAGGAAGTAAGATGGGGTAAAAGGGAAGCAACAGGAAGGCCTACAAAAGGCAAAGATCAGAAGGAACATGGTAATTCCTTAGGTCATGAAGCAGATGGTTGTTAGCACCCAGGGCTCAGTCTCCTTCCATACTGTACAATTCAGATTATGTAATATTCTTTTTTGTTGTTTTTTGGTCAGTTGTGGAGTTTGAACTCAGGGCCTGGGCACTATCCCTGAGCTCTTTTGCTCAAGGCTAGCACTCTACCACTTTAAGCCACAGCACTACTTCTGGTTTTTGAGTGGTTAATTGGGGATAAGAATCTCATGGGGACTTTTCTGCCTGGGCTGGCTTCAAACTGTGGTCCTCAGATCTCAGCCTCCTGAGTAGTATAATTACAGACATGAGCCACCAGTGCCTGGCTGATATTCTTTAATATTTATTCTTTTGTGTAGTTATTCAACTAATAGGTACTAGATATCTAATATATGCTAGGTAACAGTAGACCCCAAAATAAGATGAGCAAGGAACCAACTTTGGGGAGGGGGGGCAGGGAGTGCTGGTACTGGGGCTTAAATTTAGGGTCTTACTCTCTTAGCTTTTTTCACTCAAGGCTGATGCCCTACCACTTCAACCACCACTCTACTTACAGCTTTTTGCTGGAAGATCTGTCTGGCTAGGACTGGCTTTGAATTCCAGATCTCAGCCTCCAATGTAGCTAAGACTACAGGTATGAGTCATTGGTTTTTGGCAAAACAATTATTTTTCTATCAACCCACTTTTCTTTCTTTCTTTTCCTCTCTCTCTCTCTCTCTCTCTCTCTCTCTCTCTCTCTCTCTCTCTCTCTCTCTCTCTCTCGTTGCTGATCCTGGGGCCTGGATGCATTCTCTGGGCTTCTTTTGCTTAAGGCAAATGCTCTATCAATCGAGCCCTAGCTCCACTTCTGGCTTTTTCTGAGTAGTCTACTGGAGATAAGAGTCTTACAGAGTTTCTTGCCTGGGCTGGCATCAAACTGTGATCCTCAGATCTCAGCCTTCTGAGTAGTAGGACTATAGATGTGAGCCACCAGCATCCTGACCAACCCATTTTTCATTGGCCCAGAAAATGTTTTTCCTTAATGCCTGGAAGAGAAAATGCATTGGATAAAAATTATGACAACGGCTATTTCTCTGACCCTCCTTATGTTCCTGGCCCTGTGCTACACAGGCTCTCTGGCATTTCACTTGCACAAGAACCAGCTTGTGAGAACATGATGAATGTCACTAACTCTCATGCAGAGATACCAGAATGCAGAACTGAAGATAAATTTGCCCAAGGTCAGGAAGCAGAGCTACCAAAGCTGTGATGAGATATAGGCAGCCTGACCCCAGGATCTCTGCTTTCTAATCTATGTTATCCAGGAATTAGGCTGAGGATGAAGTCTCATCTGTTCATTCATTTATTTTATTTTATTTTATTTTATTTTATTTTATTTTATTTTATTTTGTACTGGGGCTTGAACTCAAGAGCCTGGGAGCTGTCCCTTAGCTTTTTCTCTCAAGGCTGATACTCTACCACTTGAGCCACATCCCTACTTGTTAGCTTTTTGGTGGTTAATTGGAGATGAGTCTCACAAATTTTCCTACCTGGGCTGGCTTCGAACATGATCCTCAGATCTCAACCTCCTGAGTAGCTAGGATTTCAGGTGTGAACCACTGACACCCAGGTGAAGTCTTATCTGGATGAAAATGAGCCCACTGTTGGAAGAGAATCAGAGCCTGGACTCTCCCAAAGGCCCCAACCTCCATAATGCAAGCAAATACCCACAGAAATGCCAATCGGGACCCTCCAGGGTCCATTGTCCCTCCCCACACCCCCACAAAGAAATGACCTGCATGGGCAATCCATCATCTTCTGACTGTGGCGCCGGCCCTGGCCCTTGGTTCTGATGCTTGACTCCATTAACATCATTTAGTTTTTAGACTTTTCCTAATTAAGAAAGGTTCCCACCAGCAAACAGAAAAAAGAAAAAGAAACAGTCCTTACCACCTCTTTCATTACCCCAGCTTTTCTTCCCCTTAATTACTATTGAGCTCCTGGCTGATTAAATTAGTTTTTTTTTAAAGATCTTTTCTAAAATCTTAGGGAAATTATCTTTTTTTAAAAAAAAATCATGAAATCAATTCCCTTACGCTGTTTTAATCTTTTATGCCCTGGGCTCAAAGAGGGATGGGCGGACAAGCGCAGGCCCTCTGAGGAGTGTGCAGCCCTACACTGCCGGCCAGCCTTCTAGGGCCTTTGTGGACCATCTGGGTCAATTTCCTTCCAAGTAAATGAAATGCAAATAAAAATTCCAGCAGTTTTTCAGCTGCCGGCTGCCCAGCTGATTAGCATGACAGAGGCTGGGAGCCGAGGCCTGACCCAGTGCACTTCCCCTCATCTCATTAAGTTGTAACTCCACCACGGCTGCATTCACCGTGTTTATTGACGCTGAAAGGCGTCTTTATCCAAAACTAGCTAAATTCACATTCAGAGTTTTTACTTGGAAGTCTTGCCTACTTGGGCATCCACATGAAAGTGAACCTATTGTGACTGGCTCATGTGTCCTGCTGATTCTCAAACAATCTGGAGGTTTCCCAAAAAAATGTTTATTTCCCAAGTTTGTATCCTTCCACCCAACTCAACTCCTCCCCCCTCCCCCCCATCCCCGTGCTGGGGTGGGGGGAGGATACGTTGGACAGGAGGAGGCAGTGGTGAGCGTGGGAGGAATTCCTAAAGTCAAGTTCTTAGGGATTTTGACCTGGGTGAGTCTGAGATCTATAGGCATGGCAGGCTCCTTCTTCTTTGTAAAGCGTTCCTACCTACTTGGGGACTAGCTTTCCAGAGGTGCCGGCCAGGCCCAGGGATCCATGCTCTGTTGTGCCCCCTGGTTCCCATTTCCTTGATGTCTTCTTTTAAAAGGCGCTTGCCACCTCCCAGCCAGTGCCTCATGCTACTACTACTGCTGCTGCTACTACATCCTAGATACCCAGGAGGCCAAGATTTGAAGATTGCAATTCCAAGCCAGACCCAGCAGGAAAGTCTGTGACAAACTCTTATCTCCAATAAGCAAACAAACAAAAGCCAAAAGTAGACTGTGGGGCAAGTGGTAGAGTGCTAGCCTTGAGCAAAGGAAGCTCAGGGACAGCACCCAGGCCCTGAGTTCAAGCCGAAGGACCAGCAAAAGACAAAACAAAACACTTGCCAGGCCTCTTTCCTTCCCAGTATTCATTAACCACCTAGGGAAGTATATCATGTCAGGAGCTTTTGTAGACTGGGAGGGCCCCACTGCCGTTCAGCTTCTGCATGTGTATATCAGGGAGTGATCTTGCTACTGAAATTGGAAAGTCCCAGGACCTTTGGGTCCCTTCCCTTCACCTTAATCTAAAGGATGGGATCATGGAAGATAAGAAGTATTTATTTTTGCAAGTTGAGAATGAGGGAAGAAATGAAGCTCAAGGGTGGGAAGAACTCACTATTATATACAATTCTCTAGTTGCACGCTAAACAAAACATAAAAATCAAACCAAATGTCTTTGACCTTGTTGGGACAGCAGCTGGGGAGAGAGCTTGAAATCCAGTTTCATAAATGGTCTAGTGGAAGAGTGGCTTTTTATATGAAAGTGAAGCCTGGTACTTTTTATACATACTGGCTAGTATTTAGCCAACAGCTTGCATGCCTGAGGACTTCGGCAGCCTAGAAACTTCTTTTTTTCCTTCCTGTAGTGTTGGGGTCTTGTGCATGCCAGACAAGTGCTCTACCACTGAGCTATGCCCCCAGAAAACATTGTTTGAACAAGTAAATAATATTGGACCTGTTTATAATAACTTTACTAGTTTATAAAACTATCTTCATCTTTTGTCTATCAGATCTGTGTTATGGATTTAAAGTTTTGACTAATTAATTAATTTGTATGGTGTGTGTGATTCTATGTGTGTTAGGACTAGGGCTTGAACTCAGATCCTCATCCCCTTGCTTAGCTTTTTCTGCTCAGTGCTGGCACTCTACCACTTTAGCCACACTTACACTACTGGCTTTCTGCTGATTAATTGAAGATATGAGTGTCTCAGATTTGTCTGCCCAGCCTGGCTTCAAATCCTTAACCTGAGATCTCAGTGTTATGAGTAACTAACCATTGGCATCTGGTATTTTATTATTAAAATCATTTTCTATGGTGAAAAGGATGACACTGATTAAGATGCACTGTACTTATAATTTGATAGGTTGAATTGAAATTTCCTTTACTTGAAAATAATTTAAAAAAATAAAATAACATCATTTCTACACTCAGTTTTCTTTTAGGTCTATTTTAGTATTTTAGGGTCACTGTGGGTCAACTCAGACTTTCCTGACTATGGATGGAAACAGCTTGTTTTCTGTGCAGTTGATCAACAGGAGAGACTGGGTAGAACCAAGGGTTGAATGACCATTCATTGATGGTGTGGAAGATTTGTATTATCTGCCATGACCAGCACTGCTCAGGAGGCTTGTAACTGGACAGGAACAAGAAGAGGATACCAGGATGCAACTTCAGCAAGCTACCTTCCTCCCTTATGCCCCTACAGTGCAGGGCCCATAGGCAGGGCAAAGAGTAGAGACAGTGCTCTATGGGTGATTGCAAGAGAATAAGGAAGTAGGGTTGGGGATATGGCCTAGTGGCAAGAATGCTTGCCTCCTATACATGAAGCCCTGGGTTCAATTCCCCAGCACCACATATACAGAAAACGGCCAGAAGTGGCGCTGTGGCTCAAGTGGCAGAGTGCTAGCCTTGAGCAAAAAGAAGCCAGGGACAGTGCTCAGGCCCTGAGTCCAAGCCCAGGACTGGCAAAAAAAAGAGTATAGAGAAGTGTAGATAACCCAAATGTGTTGAAGTAAAGGTTATGGAATGTAGACTGTGTATTCAGAAAATCTTATTATACTACACTCTCCCTTCTGTGACAATGTGAGATTATCCAACACCTATGTGAGGAGACAAGTGAATGACAGATGATGAGGTATTGAACTACCATGTGAAGTTCATAGGATTGCAAAGCCCTGTGCTATCACAACTGGCAGTCGGATAGCCAAAATGGTTGCTAAGTGACTGATGTGTCACCAGCACATACAGTGTGTATACACTGAACAAAGAAGAGTTCCAGGTAGCATGGAAGATGACAGATAGTTCAAGATTTCATCAAGCTACACAGAATAGCACTGAATTTAGTGCTTCCGAATTATTTGTGGAATATTCCATTTGGGCTCAGGTGATTAAAACCTCAAAAGAAAAAGAACAGAGAGGAGTGGGGAGGAGGAACTATTATATGTACTTTATGACTGTCTTGGGTATGAAATAAGTGCTGGAGATCATTAGTGACCCAACAGTATAAGTGGTACATGGTCTATCTTGCTTTTCAAAATGCAGTCCTAACAACTGGGTGCTGGTGTCTCACACCTATAATCCTAGCTACTCAGGGATTTGAGATCTGAGGATCCCAGTTGGAAGCCAGTCTGGGCAGGAGAGTCCATGAGACTTTTATCTCCAGTTAACTACTAAAAGGCTGCAAGTGGAGACATGGTTCAAGTAATGGAATGGCATCTTTGAGTGAAAAAGCTAAAGGATAGTGCCTGGGCCCTGAGTTCAAGCCCTAGTACTGGCACACACACACACACACACGTAATTTGCTGGAAAAATGAGAACTAAGTTGCTTCCTCATTCTCCTGACAGGCCATGTGAAAAGAATTTTCAGGACTAGGGTTTATATAGACATTACATCCTATTGGATGACAATATATTCTTATATGAAACACTCTAAGACAACAACTTTACTATTTTGCTAAGAGAGAAATAAAATCCAGATTACAAAATTTCCCCAGCACTTTTTCAACTTTCCCTTCTACCTCCAAACTCCTGACTACTTCTAAGTACCCAGGACCTGAAATATATTCTACCTTCTTTTTCCTTATCCCACCTAAATTCCTGCTCAGCAGCAATGCACATCTCAGTAAAAAGTTGAGAAATTATGTGCTGGCTAAAACTAATTCACTTTAAGGTACAAAAGATTGATAACTCCATAAACATCCATAGCTGTTTGAATTTTAAAAGAGGATTTTATATACCTTATAGAATCTCTGATTTCATACATTAAAGGCTTGGCAAAAAGATTTTTTGCTTTGTTTACCACAGAATTTGGAACTCAGTTTTGTTGTTTAAAACCCATATTTTTTGGCTTGGTTTTGCACCAATACTGGTACTTGAACTCAGGGCCTCCTGCTTTCCCTTACTTAGCTTTTTTCGCTCAAAGTTGGTACTGTACCTCTTGAGCCACAGCTCTAGTTCCAGCTTTTTGCAAGTTATTTGGAGATAAGAGTCTTATAGACTTTTTTCTCCAGGCTGGCTTCGAATAGCAGTTCTTAGATGCTCAGCCTCCTAAGTAGCTAGGATTACAGGTATGAGCCAACAGCGCCCAGGCAGAGACCAGTTATCATTTTTTTTTTTTTTTCTGTTTTTTTTTTTTTTGGCCAGTCCTGGGCCTTGGACTCAGGGCTTGAGCACCATCCCTGGCTTCTTCCCGCTCAAGGCTAGCACTCTGCCACCTGAGCCACAGCTCCCCTTCTGGCCGTTTTCCATATATGTGGTGCTGGGGAATCGAACCGAGAGCTTCATGTGTAGAAGGCAAGCACTCTTGCCACTAGGCCATATTCCCAGCCCATGGTTTTTTCTTTAAACCAGTTTTAATCAGCCGATGGGTTGAGTTAAAACCATTGCATTGTTTTTTGTTTTTTGCCAGTCCTGGGGTTTGGACTCAGGGCCTGAGCACTGTCCCGGGCTTCTTTTTGCTCAACGCTAGCACTCTTCCAACTTGAGCCACAGCGCCACTTCTGGCCTTTTCTATATATGTGGTGCTGAGGAATCAAACCTTAGGGCTTCATGTATATGGGTCAAGCACACTTTCCACTAGGCCATATTCCCAGCCCAACCACGGCATCGTTGCTTGCACAGAATTTGCCTCATGCTAGGCAAGCAAGTTCTCTGCATTTGATCACTGTACTAGTTCCCCCTTCAAATCTAAAACCAGCCTAGGAGGCTCCTATTTCCATCTTATCCCACTCTTGCCCAAGTTGACAGAATGCCCCCCACATAACTGGTTCAGTTATAAAACCCAGTTACTTCTATGATAGCAATTGGCAAAACAGGAAATAAGACAACCTGATTTTTGCATCAGTCTGCCTGTTGCTTCATAGATTTGCTGTCTGCTCAACCCTGTGAACTGTAGATTCAGTTACACTTCCAAAATACCAGCCCTGGGCTGAGGGAGCAGAAGGAACAGAGATGAGCTGCGCTTCAAAGAACAATACTCCTTTATCATTGCTATCTTCCTACTTACTGAACAATTACCAGCTGATGAGCACTCTGTCACATATTTAATCTTAACCTGTTATGGGAATATCATTTCCCCTATTTCAAAGAAGATAAGGAAAGGGAGACTCAGAGAAGTTCAACAATGTATCCAAGATGCCACAGCTATAGAGCAAAGCCAAGATTTGAACTACAATCTGTCTCTCAAGTGCTGATTCTTGCCTACCATAGTATATATGTATACTATAGGAGGTAAGGGCTGGGTCTGAGAGTTAAGCAAGGCCAATAATATCCAGTAGGATAATTTTAGTTTTTTAATTGTTTTAGTGCTAGTTCTAGGGCTTGTACTCAAGGTCATGTGCTCTCACTTGGTTGTTGTTGTTTTTCCCCAAGCCTGGAACTTTACCTCTTGAGCCACAACTTCATTTCTGGCTTTTTGGTGGTTAACTGGAGTTAAGAGTCTCTCAGAGCTCCCTGCCCAGGCTGGCTCAGACAGTGATTCTCAAATCTTAGCTTCCTCAATAGTTAGGATTACAGGTATGAGTCACTGGTGCCCAACTAGTAAGATGACTTTTAAAGTAATTAGAACATTTTTACAGACCCACAATACTTTTAGAGGCCCATGAAAATGCTTCATCTTGAAAATAAGAAGAGAAAATTTAACTTTTAGGTTAAAGAAAATGTTTTCATATATAGGAATAGAGTTTCTTTGTGTCAACTCTGTTACCATTTTTAAAATATTTTTGTGGATGGGTACCAGTGACCTGTAATACTAGCTACTCAGGAAGCTGGTTCAAAGCCAGCCCAGACAGAAAGATCCACTAGAGCACACCTCCAAAATAACCAGCAAAAGTAAGGCTAGAGGTGTGGCTAAAGTGTTAAGAGTACCAGCTGAGCAAGCAAGGTGAGCAAGCATGAGGTCCTGAACTCAAACCCCAATACTGAAAATGCACAGCCTCCCAGAACAGCATTATCGATGGGCAGGAGAAGATGGATGCCCTATCTCAAAAGGAGAACACAATCTCGACTCTCCTCTCCTTTATGCTCTGCCTGGGCATTGGATGGCACCTGACTAGTTGGTCAGAGTAGCACTTCTACATTCCATCTAGTCCATTCTACTACCAAGTTGTTGTTTGTTTTATTTGCTCATCGTAGGCTTGAACTCAAGGCCTAAGCACTGTCCCTGAGTTTCTCAGCTTGAGGCAGATGATCTGCCACTTGAAGCACAGCTCTACTAGCTTTTCACGTGCACGTGTGTGTGTGTGTGTGTGTGTGTGTGTGTGTGTGTGTGTGTGTGTATGACTAATTGAAGATAAGAGGCTCATGGACCTTCCTGACCCAGCTGGCTTTGCATTGGTATCCTTAGATCTCAGCCAGCTGAGTAACTAGAATTAGAGACAAGAGCTACTGGTGCTTAGCTACCAAGTTCCTTCTAACTACTCTCACAGATATACTCCCAAAATAACATTTGGTAGTCATATGGCATCCTATAGCCTACACAAGGTAACACCTAAAATGAATTCTAACACTAAACTTTCTAAGTGAGAGGTCAGAGGAAGCAGACTGATGAAGTTGGTAGAAGCTTGGTGTTACCTCCCCAGAGCAAGTGTTCTCAAAGTCTAGCAAATCTATTAGCAAAGGCGTGGTGATGTTTGAGCACAAGTCCTGATATATCAGTGATGGATGACTAGAGGGAGGAGAAGCTGAGATTTAAAATAAAAACAATAATCTGAGCTGAGCATTAGTGATTCATACCAGTAATCCTAGCAACTCAGGTAGCTGAGATCTGAGGATCACAGTTCAAACTTAGCCTGGGCAGGAAAGACCATGAGACATTATCTTCAGTTAACTGCCAAGACAAAAAGTCAGAAATCAAGCTGTGACTCAAGAGGCAGAGCACTAACCTTGGGCAAAAAAAGCTCAGGGACAGTTCTCAGGTCCTCCTGAGTTTAAGCCCCAGTGACTATCATAAAACAAAATAACAAGAGCAACAAAAAAATAGTAATAATCGGGGCACCAGTGGCTCCTGCCTATAATTCTAGCTACTCAGGAGGCTGAGAACTGAGAATGGAAATTGGAAGCCAGCCAGGACAGCAAAGTCAGTGAAACTCTTATCTCTGAGTAACAACTGGAGGTGGAGCTGTGGCTCAAGTACTAAAGTGACAACCTTGAGCTAAAAGCTAAGAAATAAGTTTCCAGGCCCTAGGTTTAGGCTCTAGTACCAGCACTAATTAATTAAATGACACACTAAAAGGAGACACCAGAAGCTTTACCGAACTTTCTGAATTATAGAATATATTGTAATAATTGTCTTAATATCCTTTTCTTACCATTTTAACATCTATGTCTCTTCTAGGTGCATTTTGGTGAGGTTTTTTTACTCCTCATTATGAGTCACATTTTCTGTTTCTCTGCCTGTCTGGTAATCTTCCTTTTCCTTCCTTCCTTTCTTTCTTCCTTCCTTCCTTCCTTCCTTCCTTCCTTCCTTCCTTCCTTCCTTCCTTCCTTCCTTCCTTCCTTCCTTCCTTCCTTCCCTTCCTTCCCTCCTTCCCTTCTACCCTCCTTCCCTCTTTCTTTCTTTCTTTCTTTTTTTTTTGTGCTGGTACTGGGGATTGAACACAGGGCCTATGTGCTGTCCCTTAACTTTTTCACCCCAGGCTGATGCTCTATCATTTGAGCCACTTTTGACTCCTTGGTGATTAATTGGAGATAAGAGTCACTAGCTTTCTTGCCCAGGCTAACTTCAGACTGCAATCTTCAGATCTCAGCCTCCTGAGTACTTAAGATTACAGGCATGGCCATTGGCACCCAGATTTCATTTTGTTTTTTGAGACATGATCTTACTATACAGCCCAGGCTGTAGGACTATGTGTATCACAAGAGTCCCACTCCTAGAATCGAGACTCACGATGTGAGTTGCTATGTGAGCAAGTGAGATGCAAGTCTTGAAGGAATTTAGTTTTGACACAGCACTGAGGTTGGCAAGGAAGCCTGAGGGTCCTCCAGATTATTTTAGATCTAGGAAATGTGATTTCCTGTGCAACCAAGACAGACTACCAACAAAGCAGTTGAAAACACAATTACAAATCATTTTAGCACTCTCATTCCCAGGTAATCAGAAGCTGAAACCCCTAGTTTAAGATATACAAAATGTTTACTTCTGCCATTTTTATTTAATATTTTTAGGTGGCAAGTAAGCGGGAGTAAATGGAACTGCTGAAATGAGATGGTGGATGGGGAGATGACTACTTTCCCCCCATTTTCATGACATTGAAACTGAGGAGGCATGAAGGGGCTCATTAATTTGCACCTTGTCCCTCAGCCAGTAGATGGCAGAGCTGTGATTCAAACAGCACTGTCTCTCTCTACAGGCAAAGCTTAAAACCACTGAGCCTGTCACAGAATCTTTGACCTGGTGCAGAGGAAGAGAGTGGTGACTCGTAAACAGAGGAGAGATTCCATAAGATTATCTAAAATTAAAAAGAAGTAACACACAAGCTGTGGTCAGCGCCTATAATCCTAGCTACTCAAGAAGCTGAGACCTAAGGATCTCAAAGCCAATTCAAAGCCACCTAGAACAGGGAAGTTCATAAGACTCTTATATCCAATAACCTACTCAAAAAAAAACAAAACACAAAAAACCTTTCAGTGGAGCTGTGGCTCAAGTGGTAGAGCACTAGCCTTGAGCAATAAAAGCTCAGGGACAGAGCCCAGGCCTCCTTGAGTTCAAGCCCAAGGACTGGCATTCTCTCTCTCTCTCTCTCTCTCTCTCTCTCTCTCTCTCTCTCACACACACACACACACACACACACACACATACACACACACCACAAATGTGTCTTCTGTGTGATAGCTGTAACAAGGAGCCAGCTATGCCCATGGCTCCACGATGTGCCTCCACTGACATATGAAATGGATTTCTTTCCTGCATCTTCAGTCACCCTGCCAGCAGATCATCTCTGATATTTCCCTCAGACAGAATTTTGTATTCAGGAAGTGCTTTCTTGAGCTTCATTTCCCCTGAGTGCTGGGGCACCAAGACCTAACTATAACAATGCTTCCAACAAGTGAAGTAACGATCACTGATTCCACCAATCCAGGAAGAGAACAAAGGAAGATGGGAACACACCAAAACAGCTATCTGTCATCCTCAATATACTAAAATCCATGAACAGAGGTAGCTGACATGTGTTTCTTGCTTCCAGTCTCTCTCCCGCAGAGCTGCAGCCTCTCCAACTCTCATTCATCCCCCAGAGCCTAGGCCTTGTGTGTGTCTGAGGAACAGGCTGCCCCCCACCCTCCCACCCCCCCACCCCCGCCAACCCCAAGGTTTTTCTCAGGTGATTTACAATTAACAAAGAATTTTCACTTGCCCAAACAGGAGTGTGCTAAAGGTCCCTTAGTGTGTGCAGCATTTGCAGGGAGGAGACGGAGGCTGGAAAGTGAGGGGCAGGGTGGTGGCTGGGAGTCTGGGAAGGAACAAAAATGGCAGCTCTATTTCCAAATTCCCTTTTCTGGAGGGCCAGTAGTGAAGGGGAGAATGAAGAGTTAAAGTAAACCCCATTTTCAGGCAGCCCCCGTTTTATTGTCTGTTTAAACTATGAGCAAACCCAGGGCAAGCTTATTAGGGCCCAGACGGTCAAGAACTCTAACTGCCTGGGAATGCTTAAGTCTGACCGTCCCCAGAATGTCTTGAGCCCTGAGCCAATCAGATTTGTACCCATGTCCTAATCTTGCTTGCTTGAACACCTTATTGCTGTAACTTTATTTTTTGTCTTGCTTGAACACCTGATTGCTTTAACTTTGTTTTTTGTCTTGCTTGAACACCTGATTGCTGTAACTTTGTTTTTTGCCTTTATAAGCCCTGTGCAATCGCAGCTCAGGGCTTCCTCCTAACCTCCACTGTGTCGGTGGGTAGGACGAGGCCCGAGTTGCAGCTCGCCTGAATAAAGCCTTGCCTTGCTTTTGCATTTCGGAATGTCTGAGTCTCGGTGGTCTTCTTGGTGGTTGTTTCGCGACTTGGCATAACAAGTAGAAGCCAGTTACTGCAGCAGATGCAGATGGCAACAAACTGATTCCCAAAATGAGTTCCCACCTCCCCAAAAGAGAAACACTTTTTTTATCTCCCACTCTTCATTAAGAGCCTTACAATTCCCTTCACTGGTTCCCCCTCAGTGAGAGGCAGCTCCTCACAGGAGATGTGGAACAGGATAGATCCGCACTCCAACCCCAGCTTTGCCAGCCCAAATCCTATGAGCCCTCTCAGCCTCCCAGTCTTACCCATGCCGTGGGCGAAATAGTGCCTTCCCCTTTGCAAAGGGCTTGGTGATGTGTTGGAGGAGAGGTGGGTGACATACCTAGGTTGCTTCCTCTCCTCCAGCTCTGGGCTGCAGGGGAAAAATACACCATAGCTGTCAACCAGACAACCAAAGCAGAGAGCAGATAAAGAGCCTGGCAAGATAATCACCAGGGCAAAGGTCTCCTCTCATAGTGGTTCTGCATCCTTCACCATAACCTTGAGCAGTCCCATATGCAGGTCCCTAGACATCAAAGTACCATGGCCTTGAGCAGTCACTAGTACAAGCCCCTACTCATCCTGTCATAACCCATTGTCCCTGAACACTGGATTGACTGGACCCCAGAATGTGTGCTGGAAAGGGCATCCAATCAGAGAGACTAAAGAATACCATGGAGAGCGCATACCTGCTGTGTGGAGCCTCTGATTGGGTATGGAGTCTGAATATGTCTTACAAACTGTCCAATGATCTTGAAAGTCACCTAGATCTCTCCTGGAGATGCCTTATTAACCCTTGCACAAGGGGCTGGGAATATGGCCTAGTGGTAAAGTGCTCGCCTCATATACATGAAGCCCTGGGTTCGATTCCTGAGCACCACATACATACAAAAAAGCCGGGAGTGGTGCTGTGGCTCAAGAGGTAGAGTGCTAGCCTTGAGCAAAAAGAAGCCAGGGACAGTGCTCAGGCCCTGAGTCCATGCCCCAGGACTGGCAACAAAAACAAAACAAACAAACCCCCTTGCACAACACACTCCAGGTGGTGCCCTCTCTTAAAACCCCTCCTGTCTAGCAGGAGCTCTGCTTATGTTTTTGTTCAATAAATCTTTACCATTTTACTTCTCCCTCTGTGTCCATGGACTCAATTTTTCAAGATCACAGAGGCAAAGGATTTGATCTAGGTGTTGTACTTTTCTAGTATGAAAGTAGTCACCTGTGGAATGAGTCAGGCAACCCGTGTGTGTGTGTGTGTGTGTGTGTGTGTGTGTGTGTGTGTGTGTGTGTGTTGGAATGTATGTTTTCTGCTAGTACTGGGGCTTGAACTCAGGGCTTGGGCACTGTCCCTTAGCTATTTTTGCTCTAAACTAGTATTGTACCACTTGAGCCACACCTCTATTTGTGGTTTTTTGCTGGTTAATTGGAAATAAAAGTCTCACCAACTTTCCTGCCCCGGATTAGCTTTGAATCTTAATTCTCAGATCTCAGCCTCGTGAGTAGCTAGGATTACAGGTATGAGCCACTAGCACCCAGCCCTCTTATTTGTTTGTTATTGTGGTTTGTGTGTATATGCGCCAATCCTGAGGCTTAAATTCTGGTCCTGGGTACTGTCTCTGAAAGTTTGTGTTCCAGGATAAGCTATTGTCTACCACTTGAGTCACAGCTCCATTTCTGAATTTTGGATGGTTTAACTGGAGGGAAGTCTCATGGACTATCCTGCCCAGTCTGGCTGAGAACAATGATTCTTATATCTCAGTCTCCTGAGCAGCTAGGATTACAGATGTGAGCCACTGCACCTGGCTCCTTTTGTGTTTTTAAAACTCTTCATGGAAAAGTTTCCACAGCTCTATTGAGTACAATCTACTTTCCCTGTCAGAACCTTGGGCGGACAGAAGTAGTGTCTCCTTCCAATGACTTTTTCCTCAGTTCCCAAAGCAGGAAGCCTCTGAACAAAGAGCAGGCTCTGCCTGATTTTGACCATCCATTCTGAAGGTCTGGTCCATGTGAGGGCTCAGACCACTCAAAGGACTTGAGTGTAGAGGCCTGTGCTCCCCCCAGGGGCCAGGTCAATGGCAGCTTCCAGTTCTGTCATCATGGAAACTGCCTTGTGTTTGCAGAAAGCTGAGAAATGATTCCTCTGTGTGTGTGTGTGTGTGTGTGTGTGTGTGTGTGTGTATGTGTGTGTGTGCACATGTGCATGTGTATGCACACACATGTGCCTGTCTTTGTTAGTACTGGGGCTTGATCAGGGCCTCATGTTCTCACTTGGCTTTTTCTCTCAGGGCTGGAGCTCTCTCTTCTACTTGAGCTTTACCTCCACTTCTGACTTCTTGCTAGTTAATAGGAGTTAAGAGTCTCTTACCAACTTTTCTGCCTGGGCTGGCTTCTAACCAAGATCCTCAGATCTCTGCCTCCTGAGTAGCTAGGATTGCAGGCCTGATCCACCTGAGAAATGACTCTTAAGAAATTCTTGCCAGAGGCACTGGTGCCTGCCTCATTCGTCTCAATTTGGACTTTATCTGGTGCTCCATTAATCACTACCGTCTGCCATGTAAGATTTGAAGAGCCTTGCTCAGGACCTGGCATTTCCAGAGTCACATGGGCAAGGAGGTCAACAGGTCAGTTTGTAAAATATGCCCTATTCCAAGAGTTTATTCCCTAATGGAAGTCTAGGCTAGGGGGGAAATTACCAAGTGTCTATGGATGAGCCTAATGAGAGGAGGCTAATTTTGGTCTTTGTCCTTAGTATTATAAAAGGAAAAAGAGATAGCACATTTGTATATTTGTGATAGGTGACTAAAGAAAATAACAACATTCTTTTTTCTTTTTAAAGAATGTGACTATTGGGTCTTAGGAAACAAATGATCCATTTGAATGGGCTGTTAGAGCTGGGTGCTGATGGCTTAAACTATAATCCTAGCTACTCAGAAGGCTGAGATGTGCGCATCATGGTTTGAAGCCAGCCCATCTAGGAAAGTCCATGAGACTCTTATCTGTAATTAATCAAAGAGCTGGAAGTAGAGCTGTGGCTCACGTTGTAGAGTGCTAGCCTTGAGATATTTATATATATATATATATGTATATATATATACAGTATCATTGGAATGTGGGGTACTATTAGCGCTCCATAATATTTACTAATTATTTACATATTTAATAAGTGAGTACTTAATCAGACAACCCAGTCTAAGAGACCTCTATAGGAAAAGAAGAAAAACAAATTTCAAGGTGAACACAAATGGCTGAAAAGTAGATCAATCATCCTTGAAATGATTTGCAAAAATGCAGATTTGCCCTTCTGAAAAAGGCTTTCTTCTAAAAAAATTTATCCTTTAGCTAAGGACTTGATTAAAGTATTTACTGGCTAACTAAATTGCATGGAAGATCTGCATGGACTCTCAGTTTTGATGAGTTCATCTGTGTGACTGACTTCAAAAGAAAACATCACCATATGCTAGAGCCCTGTGTTAATGAAACTTTGGGGAGAAAAATTGAGGATGGGGGAACATTCTGTGGGGAGAGAAGGAGGACTCCAGTGTGAGCAGGCTTTGGAATCCTCAAGAATCTTGGAGGATTGAACTTGTGTGTGTCACTCATGTTCTATTACTGTAACAATGTGCCTGAGACATTCAACTGAAAAAAGAGGAAAAGAAGGAGGAGGGATGATGAAGGTGAGTTTGATCAAGGGACATGGTATGTATATGGGCATGTCAAAATGAAACCTCCTTGACTATTAATTGATGCTAGTAGAAATGCAAATTACCAAAGAAGTGGGGAAATGAGGAAATGTTTGTTTTAGGCTCTGTTTTCGGAGGTTTCAGGCCATGGTCACCTGGCTTATGGCTACCAAGTCTGCAATGGGGCAGTAAATCAATGTGTACAGACTAGATGCTCACCTAATAGTGGCCAGGTAGCTAAGTAAGGAGTAGAAGAGGCTGTGATCCTAACAGCCTCTTTGGGGTCCTCCAGTGCTCTAGCTTCTTTCTTCAAGCCCTATCTCCCGAGGGTTCCACCCTCTCCAATGGTGCCATAGCTGTGGACCAAGCCTTTTACATTGGCCACAATACTTCTAGAAACTCAGAGGTTTGTTGTTGTTTATTTTGTTGTTTCTTTTGTGACATTCATGCTCTGTCCTCAAGGTAAACAGGAAGTTGCTGTTCTCCTAACCTCACTATGCTCCAGGCATAGAATTGGGGGGGAAAGTCAGAAAACAAGAAGGCCCATGTACTATTTCTACTTTTTAATGAATGAGTGCTACCTTTAATATAACAATTATTTTATTTGAAAAAGTTTTTAAGAAATTGACTTTTTTAAAGAAAAAGTCAGGCAAGGGATATCTTTCTATTCAGTCCTGTGGAAGGAGGGTAAATGGCAGAGATGCAGAGGAAACAAAGTTAACCTTAATTTTAATAATCACTGAAGTTTCTGGACAGGGACACTGGACCACAGACTGCTTCCGCAGATGTTAAAGTTTTCTACTAAAAAAATTTTTTTAATTGTAGGTCTGGGAATGTGGCTCAGTGGTAGACTGCTTGCCTACTATGCATGAAGCCCTGGGTTCAATTCCTCAGTACCTCATACACAGGAAAAGCTGGAAGTGGTGCTGTGGCTCAAGAGATAAAGTACTAGCCTTGAGCTCAGGGACAGTGCCCAGGTCCTGAGTTCAAGCCCCAGGACTGGCAAAAAAAAAAAAAAAAAAAAACTTGTATAGACAGACCTGAAATCCCAGATTGACAAGAAAACCAATGAGAAAATTGTTCTTCTGTGTTATAGGTGGCCACCCCAGCAGTATCACTAATAAGTAATTCCAAGGGCTCCACTCTGCACCCCTCAGCCCCGCCTCCCTGGGGATAGCCCTGGAATCCTCCACCCAGTGTCAGCTGACACATCCAGCACTTTAGAAATGGCGTCTCAAGAAGCAACTAATGTGGTCCTTTGTCCAAGGCCAGAGTAGAAATGGTCCCAGGCTTGCAGAGAGCCACTCCTGGTGTTCTGGACCCTTGTCATAACACTAATTCTTGGAAGCTACCCACTGGGTGCGAGTCCGGAAACCCCATGGTTCAAGGATCTGGGGACCTTTGAGCAGCCAGGCCCCAGTGAGCTCATAGGATAAGGCAGAACAGAGCTATGGACAGGTGGACGGAGATGTAGGCATTCTGAAGACCATTGCAACCTCTTCATATAAAAAAAGTAAGAACAACTCAAGACCACAGACCCAGACCTGTTATTTTAGCTACTCTAAGGATCTGAGGATTATGGTTCAAAGCCAACCTGGGCATGAAGTCCATTTTGCAACATCAAAGAACCAGTTTAAGTGGAAATTCTACAATATTTGCCTGAGCTAATTTCCCATCCACATCCCTTAGGAATACCCAACTTTCAAATGACTGATGCCTTCTCCCTTGCTGGATCATCACCAGCCCTTCACTAATGGCCACAGAGCAGGTCCAGGAGGAATCAGATGAAAGACATGGGCCTGCCTGGGGCTTGGAGACAGGATAGGACAGAGGGCCCTGTGTGGTTACTTTCACCAAACAACCAAACCTTGCTATCTGAAAAGAAGAGAGGACGAAGTGACAGCGCACTGCTGGCTTGTGCCTGTAATCTAAGCTATTCAGGAGGCTGACATCTGAGGACTGATTTTTAAAGCTAGCCTAGGCAGGAAAATCCATGAGACTCCATGGGTCTAGTGGTAGAGTACTTGCCTCATGTACATAAAGCCCTGGGTTCGATTCCTCAGCACCACATATATAGTAAAAGCCCAAAGTGGCACTATGGCTCAAGTGGTAGAGTGCTAGCCTTGAACAAAAAGAAGTCAGGGACAGTGCTCAGGCCCCAGGACTGGAAAAACAAAAAACCAAAAAAAACAAAAAAAAAACAAAACCACCAGAAAGAGCAATGTGGGTGTTGTGGTTCATGTAGTAGAGTACCAGCCTTGAGCACAAAAAGCTTAGGGACAGTGCCCAAGCCCTGAGTTCAAGCCCAGTACTGGAAACAACAACAACAACAACAACAACAACAACAACAAAAAAGGATAGAGGAGTAGAGACAAGGAGTTATATTAAAGTACTCTCCTGTGTTTGAAGACCACATCAATTTGCCTCTAACCCCACATTTACATCTCCCTCATTAGAAAATTCAGACTCAATGCAAATTGACTTAATCCAAATTGGAAACTATTGATTGAAAACTGCTAATTTTTAAGCTGTTCCAGACAGGGTAGTAAAGCACACTTGTAGTAGGTATTTAGTCATGAATGTTATTTATAGAATCTCAGACAGAATATTTTTATTCCAGTCTATCTCCCTTTATATGTTAAAAAGAAGTAAACACCTCCCCCCCCAACCCTTAAATTCCTGTATATTTCCATCTATGCATTGATGGCTAGGGCAAAGACATTTTCTCCTACATCGATGCAGTTAAATCCCCAGCCCTTATTTTTAACCCAGCACCATTTCCAAATCAATTTCTATGGAGCAAGAATACCTGGACATTTAAATCCATCAAAAAGGAGTAAATGAGCATTTCAGATACATCTATCAAGGAGAAATGCCCCTCCTCCCCCATCATCCTGGGGCTTTGTCAGTTGCCTGTGGAATGAATGTCCCGTAAGTGGTTATTAATCGCTCTTGCACTCGCTGATGGGCCCGCACACTTTACTCCTCTGAATCCGACAGGCATAGGGTATGCGGTAGGTTTCTTCTATCTGTCTCTTGAACACGGTTGCTTACTTTGTTAAAGTTAATTTCCACTCATTTCTGGCTTTGATGGGAAGATTCCTTTATCAATTCAATTCATGTGTGTTGTCTGCAATCAAGGCAATATTGTCTGCTAATGTGAGGTACATTCCATGCTCTCTCTCCATTTTATGCTAACGCCTTTCTTCTGCTGGTCTTGTCAAGAATTTGGGGATGTGGCTGTCTCCCTGGCCTTCACACTGAATGACAGCCATTTTCTCTCCTGGAATTTTGACTGCTCTTTTCCCCAGGAATCATCTGGATTAAGAAACCAGATACTTGCCAAACTTAGCCTGTAATCCTTGTTACTCAGGAGGCTGAGATCTGAGGATCTCACTTTGAAGCCAGCCTGGGCAGGGAAGTTCATGAGATTCTTACCTCCAGTTAAGTAGCAAAACTCTATAAGTGAAGCTGTGGCTCAAGTGGCAGAGTTCCAGCACTGGGAGGAAAAAGTTAAGAGAGCATCCTGGCCCTGAGTTCAGGCTGCAGTACCATCAAGAAAGTGAAGAAAAGAAAAGAAGAAAGAAAAAAAAAAAAGCAATATTGCAAGGAGAAAAGGGTCTTACTATCTGTAGGACCCCGTCTTATTCTGAAACTCAACACCTTCTATGTCAGCCTGTTTGGGAAGCTCTTTCTCTCCACTCATCTGTGCCCCCACAGAATGCCCATCAGATCCACAAAATCTTCTCAAACTCTCTCTTCCCAACCTCATGCAGACATTTACATTCCCTTATAGAACTTTTACAATATTTTTTGTCAGTCCTGGGGCTTGAACTCAAGGCCTGGAGGTTGTTCTGAGATTCTTTTTCTCAAGGCTTATGCTCTGCTACTTGAGCCACTGCACCACTTCCAGCTTTTTCTGAGTATTTATTGGAGATAAGAGTCTCATGGACTTTCCTGCCTGGGCTAGCTCTGAATCTTGATCCCTCCGGTCTCAGCTTCCTGAGTAGCTAGAATGACAGGTGTGAACCACCAGCTGCCACACTTTCACACTTTTTGAAGGGCCAGTTGAATCTCTCCTCTGAGAGACAGCCCTTCTCTGAAGGCCTGTCAAAGTCAAGCTTTGCCACCATTCACTATCTTGCACTACACTGCCACAGAATTATACAAGAATGTTTCTTGGATTATACAAGAATATTTCTTGGGTAAGTAAAGTAAATGAAATAATATCAGTCTTGTAGAGCTGTTGTTAGCATGCACAATGATTTATGTAACTTACCTATGGCAGTTTCAAGTGGAAACCAATTCAATAATAACCATTCTTAGAAACCACAACTAGATGGCAAGTCTCTAGGGGCAAAGGCACTGGGATGATGCTTTTTTGTATTTCAGGGGATAAAAGGCTAAGACAACTAGACTCAGGTTATACCTAAGAACAATTACATATATTCATACAGTATTTGGAAAATAGCAGTGAGAGGAGACATACAAAAACTATGAAAGGAAGCCAGGCAGGGTGGCGCACACCTGTAATCCCAACACATAAGAGTCTGAGGCAGCAACAGCCAGGCGCTGGTGGTTCATGCCTATAATCCTAGCTACATCTGAGGTAAGATCTGAAAATCAAGGTTCAAAGCCAGCTCAGGCAAAGAACTCAGAAACTCTTATCTCTAATTAACCAGCAAAAAGCTGAGGTATGGGTCAAGTGATAGAGTGCCTGCCTAAGCAAAAATGTCAAGTGAGAAAGAAAGAGGCCCTGAGTTCAAGCTCCAGTACTAGTGCAAACACCACCCCACCCCCCAACCACATACACAGGCTGAGGCAGGAGAATAGCAAATTTCAGGCTCTCTTGAGCTACATGAAGAGACTCTGTCTCAAAAACAAAAGCATACTGTGAGGCACATGAGATTTTCCTCTGCATGCATAATCAAGCCTGCCACAGAATCAGTGATGCCTGGTAGAAGACCAGAGGCTCGGGGATCAGAGGCAACGGACTCTGTGCTGCTGACAGTAGCTGGAGTATTAGCATTTCCTTGTGCTGGTCCTCCAACTCTAATGCCTACAAGACAACAAAAAAACAAACCAGATGATGCAAAAAAGTTTTTTAAAGATACCATCTCAACCAACAGCAAAGCATGGTGGTATGCACCTATCATTCTAACTATGGGAGAAAGCATAAAATAGGAGGATCTTAGTGTAGGCTGCTTCAGGTTAAAAAAAAAAAGTGAGGTCCTATCTCAAAAATATCCAGAGGGGCTGGGAATATAGCCTAGTGGTAAGAGTATTTGCCTCGTATACATGAAGCCCTGGGTTCGATTCCTCAGCACCAGATATATAGAAAAAGCCAGAAGGGGCACTGTAGCTCAAGTGGTATAGTGCTAGCCTTGAGCCCAAAAGAAGCCAGGGACAGTGCTCAGGCCCTGAGTTCAAGCCCCAGGACTGGAAAAAATAATGATAATAATAAAATTACACACACACACACACACACACACACACACACACACACAGCTGGTTCATGCTTGTTATCTTAGTTACTCAAGAGGCTGAGATCTGAGGATCAAAGTTCAAAGCCTGCCTTGGCAAACAAGTCTGAGAGATTCTTATCTGAAATTAACCACCAAAAAGGAAGTAGAAATGTAGTTCAAGTGGTGGAGCACCAGCCAAGCAAGAGCACAAAGCCCTGAGTTTAAGCTCAACTACTAGCACCCACACACACATAAATGAAAAGATATCCTGAGCAAAATGGACTAGAGTCCTGGTTTAAGTGGTAGAGCATCTTCCTAGAAAATATGAGGCCTTGAGTTCAATCCCAAGTACCACTGAAAGAAAAAAGAAATAAAGAAAAAGAAAAACAAAACAAAACATTGAGAAGCAATGGATAATCTTAGAAATTTCCCCATGAATGATTTCTTAGGTTGGCCAGGGAATGAAGGAGGCCAGTGTATGTCCTATGGATGCCAGGATATAATCACAAGAAGCAAACCTCTCAGCAAGGTGAGGCGATTTACTGAAGGGGCCTCATGGCAAGGTAGTAAGTTGGAGAGATTCTGAAGGTTGTTCCAAATGTTTTTTGTTTTGTTTTGTTTGTTTGTTTTGTGCCCATACTGGGATTTGAATTCAGTGACTGGGTGCTGTCCCTTAGCATTTTCTCTCAAAGCTGGTGCTCTCCCTATTGGAGCCACACTTCCACATCTGGGCTTTTGGTGATTAATTGGAAATAAGAGTCTAGTGGACTTTTCCTGACCAGGTTGGCTTCAAATTATGATCCTCAGCTCTCAGCCTCCTGAGTAGCTAGGACTACAGGTTGACTCTAAATGGATTTTTTTACTCTTCATGAGTAATGAAAGCTTCAGAAATTTTGTGTCTGCTGCATAAAGTAGGCAAGATAGAAATGGCAGTTTCTTTTTTGTTGTTATTGTTGGTTGTAGGGCTTGAACTTGGGCCCTGGGTACTGTCCCTGAGCTTTTTCGCCCCAGACTACCACTTTGAGACACAGCACCACTTCCAGTTTTCTGGTGGTTAATTGGAGATAAGAGTCTCAGGAACTTTTCTGCCCAGGCTGGCTAAGAACCATAATCTTAAGATCTCAGCTTCCTGAGAGCTAGGATTATAGGCATAAGCCAAGCCACCAAGTACCCAGCTCTAGAAATGACAACTTCTTGTGGGTCCTGCATAGAGCAGCTAAGCTTAGCTCTAAGACATTAGCTGATGTCATCTGCCTATATTAGCCTTCTCAATATCTACAGGGGAAAAAAATAGAGGCAACTTTTCTTAGTGGTTCGGTTTATTCATAAACTCTGGAAACAGGGTCTCTTTCTGAGATACAAGCAACCTCTTGAGTCCCAACTGTGTCTTTCCTTCTTACATAGCCTGCTATACAGGCCAGTGACCCAGCCTGGACAGGTGCAATCACTCATGGAATGCTGATAGATACATTTTTAGGGAGTGATTACCAGAGTTCTTGGGATGCAAGACACTAAATAGTGACATTATAATCATTTTAAACATAGCTACAAGACAACATGGGCCTGAACTCCATCGGTGGTCCATTGGTTTTTCTTTGCAAATAAGGAGCAAGGTATATAGGAAGAGCAAAGAAAATTCAAAAGCATCATTTCACAATCAAGATATCTTGGAAGTGGCCTTCTTATGTTCCAAAATGTCAGAGGGCCTAGCCAGTACCCATTGCTGTGGCTCTGAGAATTTGTCAACTCAAGTACATTACTGAGCAAAATAGGAGCATGGCTGAATTAACTGGTAGTAGAAGAAAGAGTAATGGTCCCAGACTTGCCAACACTTTTTAAAATCCAGCCTCTCTGCTCAGCTCTGAATGACAAGTTAATGTTTGATGTGGAGTCTTGTGAACTTCTTTTGCCCAGGTTGAACTTGAACAGTGAGTGATCCTCTAACTTATACCTCCCAAGTAGCTAGGATTACAGGCTTGAGTCACCACTCCCAGCTTCTCCGATCCTTTCTTTCTTTCCTTTTCTTTTTTTTTTTTTTTTTTTGGTGCTAGTCCTGGGCCTTCATTCAGGACCTGGACACTGTCCCTGAGCTTTTTTGCTCAGGGCTCAAGTGGTAAGTTGAGCCACAGCTCCACTTCTGGCTTTTTGGTGGTTAATTGGAAATAAGTCTCATAGACTTTCCTGCCTGGGCTGCCTTCAAACAACAATCCTCAAATCTCAGCCTCCTGAAAGATTAAAGGTGTGAGCCACCAGCACCCAAATTTGAAGTAGGCATTAAGGTAATAATAATGGGGTGCTGGTGGCTCATGCCTGTAATCCTAACTACTCAGGAGGCTGAGATCTGAGGATCTCAGTTAGAAGCCAGCCTAGGTACCAAAGTCTGTGGGATTCTTACCTACAAAAAATTGCCCAATAAAAAGCAGGAAGTAGAGCTGCAGCTCAAGTGGTAGAGAGGAAAAAAGCTCAGAGACATCAATCAAGCCCACAGTTCAAGCCCTATGACTGATAAAAAAGAAAGAAGAAAAAATGATCACCACCACCACCACCATCATCATCTCACATAAAATGATGCTGCTTTCTACAGGGCTCACAGTCCTCAGAGTGGCCTGTAAACAGCCATCCTCTTAGGCTATGTTGGCTTCTGACCTATTTCCAGAACTGAATTTTTTTTTTTACCTTAATCAAATGCCATCATTACAATGAACTGAAAAGTACTCCACCTTGTATTCAGAAAGCCTTGCTCACTGGGCATTGGTGGCTTATGCCTGTAATCCTAGCTATTCAAGAGGCCAAGATCTGAGAATCAAGGTTTGAAACCAGCCTGGGTAGAAAAGTTGGTGAAACTCTTATCTCCAATTAATTAGCCAAAAAAGCCAGAAGTAGAGCTGTGGCTCAAGTGGTAGAATGCCAGCCTTGAGTACCCTTAAGATCTGTGTGTTTGCCTTTATTGTCACCACTTACCCACCTCTTCAAACAAGAAGCCAGGTGGTCAGGAGCATAATCCCTTGCTCTCTGTGCCCTAGGTGTTGGCACACATACATCCTGGTCTTCCCTTCAATTCCTCTTCAAGTCTTTTCAGTGCTTCCTTCTTCTGGTCCTAGTGCCTCTACTCCAGCTCATCTACCACTGAAACCAGTGCAGTCTCACTTCTTTCCTTGTTGTTGTTCAGTCAATAATTTGCAAGCCAGCTCTGTTGGGCTCTGCTTTGTCCTCCACCAATACAATCTCCAATTATATTTCTGATCTATCTTGGTCATTCCCTTTGCCTACAAATCTTGGCACAGGATCAACCCCATCCCTGTTTTCATGGGCCTTCATGACTTAGCCTTCACTTTCTGTGCAGCCCCATGTGTGAGCACTGACTCGCCTATTTTGCCCTCCTATGCCAGCCACTCCTGGCTGTCCAGCATTTCCTGGCACCCTATGCTCACTTAAATAGCTCTGTCTTTCCTGAGAGAGTTGTCTAAATGTCTGCTAGTGAAAGAAACAGCTTCTTCCATTACAATGAGAATCTCCACTCCATTGCTTTGAGTCAGAAAAAGCAGACTCTTGCTGATAATTTCTAACACATGCACTGTATCTCTTCTCTCTCCAACCCACCATGAAAGATGTGTGTGTGTGTGCACACGTGTGTGTATGTGTGTGCTGGTCCCGGGGCTTGGACTTGGGGCCTGTATACTGTTCCCGAGGTCTTTTATTTAAGGCTAGGGCTCTACCACTTGAGCCACACCTCCACTTCTGGATTTTTTTGTGTCTAATTGGAGATAAGAGTATCATGACTTTCCTGCCCAAGCTGTCTTTGAACTGTGATTCTTAGATATCAGCCTCTGGAGTAGCTAGGATTACAGATGTGAGCCACTGGTATCCAGCTCTTAAAAGACTTTTATGACAATCCCTACCAATGGATTCATCAGTGGGTTCATCCCTTTCTGTAGAGCAAGACAGTGGAATTGGTTTAAATAAGACCCTTTGTCTCTTATGAACTGGCTTTTGGAGGACTGAACCCCAAATTGGCTTGCATACCTGCATTCAGTCAACAAAGACTTGTGCTTCCATGATGTTCCCAGCCCTGGAGGTGAGGAGTGGGGCTAGGAGATTCTGGGAGCCCTCAATTTCCAGAGTGTCTGAAGCTCAATTAACCCCAAATGCCTTATTAGTGTGTATCAAGTGATCACACAGGAAGTCCTTCCAGGTATCCCACATCTTGAATCAGGTCTCTCTCATTCATGTATTCATCTAGCAAATAGAGCACTATTTGCCAGGGTTATTTTTTTTTTTCCTTTTTGAGTTGAGATACAGCAACACACAAAACAGACCAAAGGCCTGGTTCTAGAAAGTCAGCAGAATTTAGAAGTGCCAGAAGTCAGGCTGGAAGTCTCTCCTAAAGAGGTGATGTTTTAAACAAGATTGTCTCCCTTTAGGAAAAAGGCACTTGAAGAAAGCCAGGGAGGTTGCAAGTAAAGAACTAAGCACCACCATCACCATCACCACCACCTCCTCTGTGCAGTTTTGTTGCAAATATATTAGATCCACATTTCCAGGAGAGAGGGGAAAAATGGTGCATTCACTCCACCAACAGGAAAAGGAAGAACGCAGTAGCGAAGGGGAGAAAAGCCCAGGACAACAGAAATTATTCTATATTGAACTGTCTCTGATGGACACTTGAAAACCAGCTCTGGGGCAAAGCCGGCACTCGGGGCCGAGGGGCTCCTGGGCCCCTCTCCCCAGGGGGAGGGGCTGTCAGGCTAATCCCACCGCCGTCTCCCACCCTGCCCCGCCTTCGGGGACGTTTGCTCGGGTGAATAAAGTTCAAACCCCGCAGAAACAAGTCCTGGGAGGCTCTTTGAGTAGCACAGCAGTGTGGCCGCTTGGGGAGAGGCCCCCCGGAAACCAGGCGATCGGCCGGGGCTCAGGGACTGGGGCTCCGGGACGGCCCCAGCTCACGCAGCCACACCGAGCGCCTCTGCACCTGCCCAGGGGCGCTGGGCTTGCGGAGCGCGAGCTGGCTGGCTGTCCAGACTCAGAACTTTCTCGAAATAATCAAACCCCAGGATGCCACCAAGGAGCTGGGATTCCCCCTCCCTGTCCGCAGCCTCGGGGTTTAGAGATGGCGGATTAAGTGTGCGTTGGTTCCGGGCCGCTCAACAACACTGTCAGAGATGCTATTTTGCTTAGATCTGGGGGTCTCTCCCGCGCCGAGTTGCACAACAAACCATTTAAACATTTCAGCACAAAACCCCAATCCATTGTGGGGCCACACATTAAAAAGTGTTATTCGCTTTGATGTTTTTGTCTAATGGCTCTAAACTGAAAGAAAATGTTTTCCTATTACTTAATTCAATCATAGCGAAGAGACTTGGTAAAAAGCCCACGGATTTTACCCCAAAGTGTGACAGAGTTCTCTTTGTGTTTGCTTATCCTCCGCTGTCACACACTTTAATTCGCCTCTCTTTATCTGGCATTCAAAACTTTCTTCAATGACATTCAATAAGGTCCAGAGGCTGGAGGGGGGGGGGGGGAAACTGGTTATTTTTCTCCCCTCGATATTCTTTCCCAGTAGCTTTGGCCTTGCTTGTATTCAGGGGCTCTTAACCCCTTCCTCGCCGGAAGCGCGGGAGGGCTCTCAGGAGGGCTCAGCCCTGGCACCTCCGGGGATCTCTACTCTGGGTCGCAGCGGCCGACCCCTGTCCCCTGCTCAGGCCCCAAAGGCACCAGGTCCCAACCCATCTCGGCCCAGCAGGGAGTTCTTCTCTGGTCCCCAACCCGGCTCTTGCCTGGCTCTCCACGGCCCTCCCAGCCCCAAATTCCCAGAGAGCAATTAGAATGGGAATTAGGCTGCATTGATGCGTTCCTGCCCTCGTGTAGGAACTTTAGGGCCTAGAATATAGTTAGTTTAGGGGACACCCCATGCCAAATCACAAGGAAATGTGGAACCTTTATTCCTGCTATAAAGCGTGCCTTCCGTGCAGGTTAGCTTCCTTTGATCGTCTCCACCTTTTATGGAAGCAGGCTTTTTAAAATCATTACTATTGTAATTTTCTCACCCAGAACAAATTCTCTTTGCTTTTTAATCACAACACAATTATGTGTTGCGATTGTTTTGGGTTTGGGCAATCTTGTTCTTGGGCTTCGACTTCCCACCCACCCCCATCTCACCCCACCCCCCTCCGGAAATCTTCCCCCCTCCATTCCTCACAATTCCATTCATGGACCGGAGCAGGTGACTGCAAAGAATTGTTGCCAATAAAATCGAAAGTAAATGTCTCCAAGTAAAAGTCTAGGCTTTAAATTCGAAAATATGTATGCTAATTTCCCATTGTATGGTAAAAAGCTTCTGTACGATTTTAAAAGCTGAAGCGGGTGGACACAGCTTCGGGCGTTTGAAGTTGTTTAACCATTGTGTGACCAGAAAGAAGAGGACGACGCGACGGCAGGAAGGAACCGGGTCTCGGGAGAGTAGCCCAGTCAGGGAGGGCGAAGGCAGCCCAGCCCACAATGAGAGACAACAGCCCTTCACGCAGCCCCACATCACGGGACGGCGAGGGGTTCCGAGCGCACCCGTCTCTCTAATGGACAGTGCGCGAACTATCCGCGCTAGCAGAGACCGTCCACCCTCGCCACGCTTGATGAGGAGAAGCGAGACCTCCATGGACACGATCTGTCTCTGTCCATTATTCTCAGCATGTATCCACCCCTTCCTCAACACATTCCTTTTTCTTTTTCTGTACCTCCAAGGCCCTGTGGTTTGACAGGAAGAGCTGGTGTGCCAGGATCTTTGAAACAAAGACTGGGGGTTGTGGCCAGCACCAAAGTTAAAGCCATTTGAGAAACCCAGTGGGGAGAGGAAGGAAAAAAAAAAAAAAAACACAAACAAACAGAGGGACAGCGAGGGGGCTAATACTGGATGAGAAATTGAGGGTCTTTCTCCCTTCCCAAAGGCAGAAACCGATCCTTTCTCTGGACCCCCGACCCTGCTTCCAAACACAGGGTGTGGAGAAAGGATTCTACAGGTGGAAATGTGAGGCTAGCTGCGAGGACGCTCCCGGGACGCCGACTTGAGCTCAGAGAGCTGGCTGGAAGCAGTGTGTTTGGGGAGGGGGGGGGGCGGTGCGGCAGGAGAGATAACAGAAAGGAGGGGACAGGACCTCTGGAAACAAGGATCCAGCGGGCAGAGGAGATGAGAGTGTGCGCCCATGGAGAATCTGTGGAAGAGAGGCAGCGGGGGATGCAAAAATCAATAAGCTAAAAGGCCGATCGCCAATGCAAAGCCAAAGGGGAGTGAGGAATAAAGAGAAAGAAAAGAATATTAAATCGCGGGAGAATGAGAAAATAAACCCGCAAAAGGGAGAGGAGGGGCGAGGGCGCCTGTTACGGCGTGGGTGGGGTTGACAAGAATAGAGTACATTATGCAGTTCATTTAGTTAACAAGTGAAATAATGAGGAAGCGTGCAGAGTGAATGCCAAGAGAAAAGGCACAAAAACCCTATTGAGAGGCCCCGGCCGCTCCTGGCGTAGCCCATCACATGGCAATAGTCCTATTTAAGCGGCGCTGCCGGCGCCTTTCAGCACCACTAGCGCTGGCCAGCACCCCGCGCTCTCTGGGCTGCGCCCGCGGCAGCAACGAGCGCCGCTGAAGCAGAGCCCCGGCGTCTCCCGGGCGGACGCAGCTGCGGGCGGCCGGGGCCTGGGGAATCGCGTGGAGGGCTCGGGGCTCCGGAGGGCGCAGGGGGCGTGCTGGCGGCGGGGCTGCCGCGCGTCGGGACCATGCCGCGCTCCTTCCTAGTGGACTCCCTGGTGCTTCGTGAGGCCGGCGAGAAGAAGGCACCCGAGGGGAGCCCACCGCCTCTTTTCCCCTATGCTGTGCCCCCGCCGCACGCGTTGCACGGGCTCTCGCCCGGTGCATGCCACGCGCGCAAGGCCGGGCTGCTATGTGTGTGCCCGCTCTGTGTCACCGCCTCGCAGCTACACGGGCCCCCCGGGCCGCCCGCGCTGCCTCTGCTCAAGGCCTCCTTCCCGCCTTTCGGCTCTCAGTACTGCCACGCGCCCCTGGGGCGGCAGCACTCGGCTGTGTCACCCGGGGTCGCCCACGGCCCGGCCGCCGCCGCCGCCGCTGCCGCCCTCTACCAGACCTCCTACCCGCTGCCGGACCCCAGGCAATTCCACTGCATCTCCGTGGGTAAGCGGGACACCCATGCCGAGGCTCGGGGCAAGGGTGGGGAGAGCCTTGGATGAGGGGAAATAGACCCCGGGGCAAGTTCAGGGGACTGTGAGGGTCCTGATGGGCACCGGAGGGGGGCGCTCAGGATAGAGGGTGGTTGGAAAGCAGCTGAGGGTGGGGGGCGGTCGGGGGAGGCCGCCCTGGGCAGGGGCAGAAAAAAAAATCCAGGATCCGCAGGGGGGCGTCTGGGGCGAGGGGACTTGAGGGCTGGGGCCCAAAGCGCTCTAGGACCAAGTGCCTCCGTGAGAATCGGAATCCTTGGGTTTGGCAAGGAGAAGCGCGATCTCGCTGTTGCGGATCGCGTTGGGTCGAAGCGGTGTGTAGGAGTCCAAGGTCCAGGGCTTCAGGACGCCAATCCAAAGGCAACTGAACCCGAAGCACTGGGGTCTGATTATTTCTCTCTCTGCACTGCCATCCTCTTTAGACAGCAGCTCAAACCAACTGCCCAGCAGCAAGAGGATGCGCACGGCGTTCACCAGCACACAATTGTTAGAGCTGGAGCGCGAGTTCGCTTCCAATATGTACCTGTCCCGCCTTCGACGTATCGAGATCGCGACTTACCTGAATCTGTCCGAGAAACAGGTGAAGATCTGGTTCCAGAACCGCCGAGTGAAGCACAAGAAGGAAGGCAAAGGCAGCAACCATCGTGGCAGTGGCGGTGGCTCGAGTGCGGGTACCGGCGGGGGCGCACCACAAGGCTGCAAATGTGCCTCGCTGTCCTCCACCAAGTGTTCCGAGGATGACGATGAATTGCCCATGTCCCCGTCCTCCTCCGGGAAAGATGATCGGGATCTCACGGTCACTCCGTAGGCACGCGCGCGTGCCTTGGCCGCTCGCCCCTGGACTTCCCCCGCACCTCAAACACTGATCCTGGACTCCTGCTGATTCCTAGGCACCCAATGCCAAGTGACTGTCTCTCACGGATTTGGTAGGCTTTGCAGAGGCCCCCAGCTCTGGGCAGAACTGAGTGCTTAGCAGAGTCCCAGAGGTGGCGGCCCGGTTAGGGCGTGCAAAGCAAACCCCAAGCCGTGAATCCTGCAGTCCTTCTCGGCAGAACAAGCTACTCCGCTCTCTTGGCACGCACGCACGGGCAGCGCCTTGCTGGCCGCTGGTATCTCCTCGCCAGCCTTTTCTGGACTGGCCTAGGCCTCCTGGCTTTCTCCACCCCTCTATCAAGCAGAGCCTTTCAATCTTGGATGTCGATTTGTTTCTCTTATTTTTTTTTAAAGGCTTTCTTTCCCTCCCTACTTTTTTCCCACGATTTATCCACCGTTTCCACCAGATTTATGAAGCGTACCCATTTTTCCCCTCTCTGCCCGCCCTCTTCAACAAGCATTCTTCCTTCCGTGAGTCCATTTGTCCTTCGGTCAGGCTTTGGTATTATATCGGAGAAGCCCGATTCAATTTGTTGCCTTTATGCTTTGCGTTCCCCCAAACATAGAAATCCCCCACAACCCTCTCTCTACTACAGCCCGCGACTCCGCCCACCCACCCCAGGTCCCGGTGCCATACGGGCCTAGCTGTGTAATTGTAAGGTCTCTGTAATGCCAGAAGATATTTATTTATTTATTTATGTACAAAATTTTAAATAAACTTTTTTTTTCTTAGACATCTCCGTGCTTCTTTATGCCAAAGCTTTAGAATCAACTAGGCAGAAATGAACCTGGATTGCTCCTTCTTACTGGGGCAGGGCAGAAATGGGTTGTGGAGGTCATGGAGCAGGGTCTTCTCCCCACTTCTCAAGGAGGTCCCACTTTCAATATTCAGTGCCCCTCGGAAACCCCGGCCTTTCTCTCTAGCCCTTTGCGCTTCCAAGCTTTACCTTACCGCTTGCGCACCACGCGCCCTGACGCAGAAAACCCAGCGGGAAAGAGTGTATTTTATACTCCTCGCGGGCCAAGATCCCACTTCGCCTTCCGCGATCGCGATTTCACTTTTCCCAAGAGCAGAAAACACATTCCTGGGAACCCAAGAAATCCATTCTTCCCCGTGCTCGGATGAATAATAACTAACTAGAGACAAATTTCCAGTCCTTGGGGCGGTGGCGCCTCCTCTACCAACTAGGGCTCCTTGCTTTGCCTTGAGGCAAATCCTGTTAGCGGGTCCCTAGTCCCTGACCTGGCGAGATCCTACCCGGGGATTGCCCGGGAGGGGTTCTGCTGGCCAGGGGACTTGCGTCCACAACTCAGTCCTCTTCAGGGTCCTGTGCGGGCTTTTTCCAAGCTTCGCAGCGCAAGGAGGAGGTACAGGGAATTTTGTGAAGACTGAGGCCAGAGCGCACAGCCATGGAACAGCCATCTTTCTACTGCTTCAGGGAACTAACAGCGGTTCCAGACTCTAACTCCCTCCCAAAGCCTTCCATTCTGGGTCCTGGAGACCTACTTCTTTTCCGGCAAAAAGAATTCCATCCCTTAATAGCCCGAAGGAACCCCCATCTCACTGTATCTAGACAAAGCAAACCAACGCTTCTCTGGTGGCAGAAAAGACGCTCTAATTGGAATTGGTCAACATTTGTGAGGCTTGTTTCTAAAGTCTTCTGTCTTTCTTAAATCCTCCTTCAATGCCACGGTCTTTCTCCAGTTCCCCCATAGTAAGGTGGGGGTCGGCAGGGAAGCCATTTCTGGTTCTTCCTAGAGAAACCGCCTGGGTTGAGCTGAAGATGGAGGATGTGGTTCACCTAGATCCTCACCATCTTCCATTTTCCAACCATTTCAACCAATCTCACAAGGATTCCTTCTCCACCCACCCTGGAAGGGCAATGGCGTGCCTATCAATCAGAGGCCAAGCTGCTCTGGGCATAGCACAAATAGAATCTCAACTAATGTTCTATTATTGTGATGAGTGTGTGCTTGGCTGGTGCTGGTTTGGGTTCTGGTAAGCGCTGCGGGGCTTCCTTCAGCCCCACTGAAATTCACCTTGTAGGCCTTTGGTCAGGATTTGGGGACAGACTCTAGGTGGAGTGGTTTGCCGCGGTTGGTTTGCGGTGGGTTGGCAAGTGCTGGTTTAGATCTAGGCTTTCCTCGGGATTACAGGAGAGGATCACTTCTGCTTGGAGCACAGGTTCTAACTGGCTAAGAGAGATGGGAGGAGGGGGAAAGCCACCCATACACCTGCATAACACCTACTTCCCGCCTCTCTTAGTTTTCTTAACGGGACTGCTCCTCAAAGCCCAGGATAGACCTCTGTGAACCTCTGTGCTGCCTCAGTTCTCCCAAGAGCACAGACAGCGTTCAGTTCTTCCTCTAGGCGCCCCCTACCCAGGGCTGCCTATTCATTTTTCAGTCTGGCTTCCAGTTTTGCGCTGTCTGATGCGCTGGTGAGCGCGGGAGGACAACGCAGCCTCCTGTGACGGCGCCAGTGGTTCCCAAAGCGGCATACGGAGCGCAGCGCTTCCAAGGACAGAGGCTGCTACCCAGCCCTCAGACTTGGCTTTCACAGTCGCCATCCGCAGGGTAGTGATCAGCCTAGGAAGTCCCTACGGGATTCAAACACCTCCATCTGGGTCAGGCAGGAAGTCCGCCCACTGGCCTGTGCTCTGGCCCAAACCGTACCTGGGTGCCTCCAACCTGGGTTGGAGCCAATGCACGGCTGACCTCCCTGAGGAGTCACTGCAAACCAAAACTCCATTTCATCGGGAGAAGATCCAGCCTCTGGCCACAGTCTTCCAATCTGGAACTTGGAATCTGTAAGGCAGATTGTGAAATGAGAATCACACTGGTTTTTCTGGATGAAATTTTTCTGGGACTTACCACTTAACACACAAATCCACATTCCAATGGGAATTTACTTCAGGCACACTCTCTTTTCCCTGTGAAGTTTAGTGGCTAGGCATTTGAGCTGGGCTTTGCACAAGATCTCCACCATTTACTCAAACTGGGTAATCTTTGGCAAGCCACTGGTCCTTCTTAGGCCTCTGTAAATGGAGATTGTACAGATAGTTCCTTTGCAGGGTCCCTGTGAAATATTTAAGGACATAATTTACATACAGTGCTGATATTGTAGTTGTATTGGGAGTGTTACTTGCATTGGGAGTGTTACAAATTCTGAAAGAGGACCAGTCACAAGGAGACTTAAACCTGAATCCAACACTGCAAGGCCAGTGGAAACATTTTCCAGCCTCCTGGAATTAGTAGATCAGATAATAGGAAACACACACACACACACACACACACACACACACACACACACACACACACACACAGCACTGCTCAGGGACTGGGAATTACTTTAGTCCAAACAGAGTTCCATTTTCCACCTTGGTTTGTACCAGTTCCTCCACCTTGTACTATTGGCATCTTGGGCTGGATAATTCTCTGCTGTGGGGCTTTTCTCCATTGCTGGATGCTGTGCAGCATACTGCTATCTACCCTAAGTGCTGCTCTCTCCGGCTTACAAGAACCAGAAAGAAATGTCTGCAAGTACTGCCAGAAGCCCCCGGAGAACAAAATTGCTTCCAGCTGAAAAGCTTGGCCTGGATGGTTTCTGCTGAGGTGTCTGGTGAGCCAGGATTTAGTAGCCTAGCTCTGAGCTTACATCTGTACCTTCTGGACTTGGTAAGCGATACACTGTGGTGTGGATTGAGAGGAGGAAGGGGAAAGGAAAGAAGGGTGGGGTGAGTTCAAAGAGCCAGCAAGATCAACCTTTCTCTTTACTGGGGACATCAGATGGTTTATACAGCCTCAGACACACAGGTGGAGAGGGTGGACCTAGAGATGAACTGGCTGAGCTGTTTATTGCACTAACAGGACCTTCTCAAGAATATTCTATTTATACGTGTCATGGTTTGTAGACAGGCTTCCTCTTCGGGAGGACTCATGACCCAAGATCAAGCTTTTGCAGAAGTGCAATTTTAGGGATCAGCGGTACCTCCCACTCTTTCTCTCCCTCTCTCTCTCTCCCTCTCTCTCTCTCTCTCTCTCTCACACACACACACACACTCACACACATACATGCATGTGCACACAGTAGCACACACACATACATTTACTTGTCACCATTATAACTCTTCTGGAGCACATATCTTTCCTCTTCTGTCAGTCCCTAAGAATCTGAAGCTAGAAATCAAAGAATCAAGCTTGAAATCAATTAAGGTCTCTCACCTTTGAGTCAAAGATAAGCACCCCTGGAAATGATCACCAAAGAGGGTTGGGGGTGTGGTTGTTAGATCCCATACTTAGCATTTGTGAGGTTCTGGCTTGAATCTCCAGCACTTCCCCAAAGAGGAAAAACAATAACTAGTAAGCACTTATAGCCACATACTTTTTTCTGATAGAAAGCTCTAAAAGGCCCCAAGGGTGATGGCAGAGGGAGCTCTGGAGAAAGGGCAGTGGGTTCTGGAGGGTTCTGGAAACCTCTCAGGCACCAATCTATGTTGCCTGGGGCCACTGGTCTCCTTCCTGAAGTCAGAGGATGAGTGTGTTTAGCAGACTCTTGAAGAAAGGGATTTCATTCAGAAGGATAGAAACAACCAATTCCACGAGCATCAGTCTCATAATTCTAGCATTTCCCCCAAATTCTCACATGGAAGTAGTCAGTGGTGAGCTCCTCACAAAGTGAACCCCCCCCCCCCCCCCGTTGTCCACAGGTATGCATTCCAAGCCCTCCAGGGAATGCCTGAAATGCTTTAAACAGAACCACACTTGTATATGCTCTGTTGTTTCTGTACTTGTGCTGTGCATGTATGATGGAATTTCATTTATAAATCAGGCACAGTGGGAAACTAACAAAAATAATGCAGCAGAAAAAATCATTATAGTATTTTATAATAAGGGTTATTTAAAAACCTATGAATTGTTTCTTTCTGGAATATCCCATTTAATATTTCTGGACTAGAGTTGAGCACAGGTAACTGAAACCAAGGAAAGTAAAACAGCATATGTCAGGCCACTGTACTAACAGGTGTGTGTGTGTGTGTGTGTGTGTGAACTCTAAGGAAAATTAAGTAGAAAGTTGGTGCGTCTAGAATGGGACCAGGCTGAATACTCTGCTTTAGTGAACATCCAGTCATTATGAACGAAGCCCTGTCACTAGCAGACTCCTTTCACGCCACCAGGAAAGCCCAAGGCCTTGAGACTCCCACCTCCCAGGCTGACTTCTGGCCTTCTCTTGGGCAGTGGGTATTCTCAAGCCAAGAAAGGAAGTATTGGGGTGTTGGGGAGATGTTTGATTTATTATTCATTTTGAGCAGCAGGGAGCAAGATGAGGCATTCAGGAGTTCAGCCCTGCCCTGCCAAAGTCCAAGATGTAACTGGTCAGATGGGGGTGGGCCTTGAGCCAGTCAGGGCTCATTCTTGGCAGCCTTGGGCGGGGGGTGTTCTATGTTGTTCTGGTCAGGAGAGCTATTGGGTCCAGTGACCAGGTCTGTCCAGGGGCCACCTTCATTTACTTCCTATATACAGAAGGGTGTCAATGAGTAGCAAAGGTCTACATCTTTGGTTCACAGGAACTGACATGACTTTCTATAGCAGCCTATAGGTGTTGAACTGAGCATTCTTTGAATTGGTATGTTGAGGTCACAACCCTAGTACTGCAGAAAGTAACTACAACTGGAGATAGCATATGTACTTGCGCATGATGCCCAAGGACTAAGACTTGAACTCAGGAACAACGCAGGGCCTAGGTGCTGTCCCTTAGCTTTTTCTTTCAAGACTGGTGCTCTATCACTTGAGCCATTGCTCCACTTTCATCTTTTTGCTGGTTAATTGGAGATAAGAATCTCACAGACTTTCCTGCCCAGGAAGGCTTTGATCTGGGATCCTTAAGTCTCAGCCTGTTGAGTAGCTAGGATTACAGGTGTGAGCCACCACTGCCTGGTTGAAATAGAATCTTTAGGAAGGTAGTATATCTTTCAAAGAAGAGGAAATGAGGACACAGACACATAGAAAATCTGGGCATGGTGGTACATGCCTGTAAGCCTAGCACTGGGAAGGCTGAGGCAATAGGATTGTGAATTTGAAGCCAGTCTGGGCTATACAGATAGACTCTTATCTCAATAAAACAAACAGACAAAAAGACATGAAGAACATGGCCACCTGGAAGCCAAAGAGTAACTTTAGAAAGAACTCACCTTAACACCTTGATCTTGGTTTTCAGCCACCAAAATTGAAATGGTATCTGTTGCTTTAACTGCCCAGTCTATGGTACTTTGTTATGGCAGCCCTCACTGGCTAGTACAAGTTCTGATGTGGAAGAGAACTCTCTGGAAGTCCTCTACTAATGCAAGACTTGGAAAATTGTGGAGGAAGCAGTACTGGACTGGGGTAAGGAATCTGATGTCTTGCTGAGAACAGACTACACATTGGTCCTGGTGGCACACAGGTGTCCAAGGCAAGATGATACCACATTTTAGAAATGGGAGCTATAATGTAAGACCTTATGTCAAAAGAGGGGAGTAAAGAGAGGGGAAGGAATGATGGAAGGAAGAAAAAAACCAAAGAATAAAGGGAAGGGACAAAAAGGGAAAGAAAAGGAAAGGGAAGGGAAAGGAAAGAAAGGGCAGGAAGGGAAAGAAAAAGAAGGGAATAGAAGGAAGAGAGGGAAAAAGAAAAGGAAAGGAGGGGAGGGGAGAAGAGAGAGAAGAGTAAAGGATAGTGAGGAGAGGAAAAGAGAAGAAAAAAGAGGAGAGGAGAATAAAGAATAGAGAAGAAGAAAACAGAAGAGATAGGAGGTGAGGGGGGAGGGGAGGGGAAAGGAGGGGGAAATCTTACTTCTTGACCACTGACAAGTTCTATAACTTTGGGCAAATGCACTACCCCCTTCTCTGAAGTCAGGGCCTATAACAGATACTAGTTTTAGACTTTCTGCCTGGTATCTATCTCCTTGCAATCTGCTCACTGCATCTACATTTTGTTTTGTCAAATGTAAATTAAGATTGGTTCTGGAAAGGAGCATCTACTGAACTAGACACCAACATCCCATGGAAGTCTCTATGTAGAGGACCCACCCATTATCAAATCAAATGCATGCCAGTCCTGGAGCTTGGACTCAAGGCCTGAACACTGCCCCCGAACTTCTTTTGCTCAAGGCTAGCACTCTAATACTTGAGCTACAGCACCACTTTCAGCTTTTGGTGGTTAATTGGAGATAAGAGTCTCATAGACTTCTTCTTCCCCAGGCTGGCTTTGAACCTGGATCCTCATGTCTCAGTCTCCTGAGTATCTAATATATATATATATATTTGGCCAGTCCTGGGCCTTGGACTCAGGGCCTGAGCACTGTCCCTGGCTTCTTCCCGCTCAAGGCTAGCACTCTGCCACTTGAGCCACAGCGCCGCTTCTGGCCGTTTTCTGTATATGTGGTGCTGGGGAATCGAACCTAGGGCCTCGTGTATCCGAGGCAGGCACTCTTGCCACTAGGCTATATCCCCAGCCCCTGAGTATCTAATATTATAGGCATGAGCCACTGGTGTCCAGCTTAAAGACCAGTAATTTACTGCTCAACCCACCTGTTGACTTAGGCATGGAGATAGAACCTTGGTTTAGTTAACTGGGCCTTTCCTCTAGAAATTTGAATAAAGAATAACCCAGAGTAAACATCCTTCATAGATTGGCTCCTGTAGCCAGGATATTAGGAGCCCAAGAGTAGCAAATGACCACTAGCAGTGGTGGAAGGCCTTGTCCAAGTTGACAGGCAAAGGTGGCTTTTAGCAGGATGCCCACATGTAAGACATTGGCTAAATCTACCCCCTTTCCCTGCCAGGTTTCCAGATTTCTTGTTGTTTCTATAAGCTATCAGATGACCTTTCCTTCCATACCTTTTTGGCCTACCTAGCCAGAATTCTTTTCTGTTGCTAACAACCACAATTATGAATGATAATCACTATTGAGAGCCTTCAGGATTGTGAACAGGCTGGGAGAAGTATGATGGTTTCCCCTGGGACTGAGTATCAGTCTTGACTTGGTTTCCCTGCCTCAGGGTTCTTTGAGACTGTTGCCATGCATTCCCTCTGGGCACTTAGATTTAGGGTGAGGGTTGTGGGCATCATTGTGCAGTATTAGCATGTGTCACAGCTAGAGCAAGGACTGGCCTCTTCTTGGAACAGCACTGGTTTTCTGGAGACAACAAAAACTGGTGTTCTCTCCCATTTTGCACACCTGCAGAAGAAGCTTGGCCACCATGCCACCATGCCCAGCCTGTGCCCATTCATAGGTTATCACCTTATACATACATTCATGTGACCACTCACTCTGTGAGTGGCTGCTGCCCCCAAAGCCATACTCCTGATTATCTCAAACATAGTTAAGAATGTATTGGAGATATCGACTCATTCTTCTATGTACAACTCTTTTTATTGCAAGGGTCTGGCACAGAATTCAGTCTGATCAAAGCTTTAAAAAAAAAAAAAGGTGTCTATTGGCTCATGGAACCCATAAAGAACGGTCCTCATGAACTCCAGGGACTTAATGATGCATTCAGATGTGCTGCCCTTGGCTCTCCTCTGCCTTAGGTTTACTCCTTGCGTGGGAGGAGCATGGGGAAAGAGGAAAAGAAGAAGGACACCCCCCAAAAAAAACAAGATTCTCCTCCCTCTACCTTTCCTCTCTCTCCACCTCCCTCTCTCCTTTCTCTCCCTCCCTCTACCTCTCTTTCCCTCTCTATTTCCTCTCTCCCTCTCCCTCTTTCCTTTCTCCTCTCTCTCCATCTTTCTCCTTCTCTCTTTTTCTCCCTCTGTCCTTCTCTCCCTTTCTCACCCTCTCATTTTCTCTCTCTCCCTGTCCTTCTCACTCTCCCTACTCCTCCCTCCCTCTTTCCCCCTCCTCTCCCTCTCTATTTCTCTCCACCCCTCTCCCCATCTTCCTCCTTTTAGATTTTTCCTATCTCCCTCTCTCTGTCTCTCTCTCTCTCCATCTCTCTGCCCCCTCCCACTCCTTTTCCCTTTCCTCATACCTCCCCTCTCTATCCAAAGAGACTCGTGGCAGCCTCCTCCCCATAGCAGAGTTTTTCCAGGCTGGAAACCCCAGAAGTGAGCACAGTCTCACCAGACTAGCTCTACCTCAGGCACATGCTAATCCCATGTGACAGGCTTGTACAACCAAGACTAGGTCCCCAATCAGACACAGGAAACAGGGAGTTGGGATTTCTGGAAGAAAATCCTGCAGGTATCCACTCTGAATACCAATCACTGCCCCAGACACAGTGTAGTGGTTCACAAAGTGTGAATGTGGGCCTTGGACTTCTTTCAGAGGCACCAAGAGGTGGGAGCCATTTTCACCATCATGCTAGGGTGTTATCCTCCCTCGCCACTGTGTCAACATGTGCACGGATGGGTAAGGCAGTCGTGGGCAAGGCTACATCGTTGTAGGCACAGGAAGACCATAGCAACAGCTGCACTGGTGGTCTTTGTGCTTGTGACCCCATACCCCCAGGGTAAAGAGGAAACCCAGCTGCACCCAAGAATGTTCTTGATTCAGTGATTAAACTAGGTTCATTAAAGCGAGACTTGGAAGACATGGCTTTTTAATATTCTATGTAGCGAACTGGTTAAGTTTTCACCTGCTGTGACTCAAAGTCTGTAACATAGTTGTTGTCTCAGGAAAATACACTCCTGTGATTGTGTGAGCGGCAAGCTGAACTCACTGTTTTCTTCATGGAAAACCATTTTACTTGAAAGAAGAGCTGACAGACAAACTAGTTATTCAGACTTGGGTATTTGGCAGCCACTGTCTTGCAAATAAATAAAGGGAGCCTGTTACTTTAAGAAAAACAATGGACAGTGGGTGATGCCCACGTTGCAGTATGAGGTTTCAGTGGAAGGCTGGCCTGCTGGGTTGTAAGCACTGCGCACAGGAGCTGGAAGTGCTGGAGGGCTGCTCAGGAAATTGCTGGGGACATTAGTGAATATGAATTTTCCAAGCATAATTCAGTGAGTTGTGCCAATAGATGGGTGATTGTCATCAGTACATCCCAAGGACCATGGTAGATTAGTCACAAGTACAAAAATCTGCAAGGCAGATCAGCTAGAAAAGTTGTATGGTTCCATATTTCACATTACAACCAACATTTAAGAATTTCAAGTTTTAATGTAGAACCAAGAAAAATACCCACAATTTCACAAAAAGGCTATTCAAGCATCCCTGATTTTTCTCCACCTCCATGTGTATGAGTGTGTATGAGATAGAGACAGAGAGAGAGAGAAAGAGAGAGAGAGAGGGAGGGAGGGAGGGGGAGGGAGAGAGAAAAAGAGAGAGAGAGAACTGGGGCTTGAATTTTGGCTTTGCATTCTTTTTTTTTCCCCCCCTTTTGGTACAGGTCCAGGGGTTTGAACTCTGGCCCTGGGCTCTGGTCTTGAACTTTTGTGCTCAACACTAGTGCTCTACCACTTGAACCACAATACCATTTCCAGCTTTTTTCTGAGTAGTTTTTATTGGAGTCAAGAGTCTCACAGACTTTCCTGCCAGGGCTGGGTTTGAACCAAGACCTCAGATCTCAGCCTCCTGAGTAGCTAAGATTACAGGCATGTGCCACCAGTACCAGGACCCTCTACTTTTTTTTAAAATTTAATTTATTTATTAATTGAACACAAATTTTTTTAACAAGGCATTGTGCAAAATGGGTACAGTTACATAGTAAGGCAGTGTGTATATTTCTTGTGATATCTTACGCCCTGTTTTTCTATCCCTTCTCTAGGTCAGGTAGACATATATACAATATACAATGTATCAAGAACATATACAATAGCCACATGGCCACGCCCAAGAAAGCTCGCCTAGGGCTTTAAATGTAATGTCGATATTAGACAACATGTCGACAGTAGTCTTATATGAACGTACATACCTAGCTTTTGAGCTATTTTATTCCCCTGAGAGGTCAATTTTTGACCTTTATATGTTGAGTAATTGTTTGGTTTTAGTTACATACTGTTGGGTCGCTGCCCCAATCCTGTGGGGAATACTATTTGACAAGCAGTTTTTGGTTTCACAGACTTGGTCTCTATTGTCTCCCTTTGTTAACAGTCATATATCAGGGAGATCATGCCCCTTTGTTTTCTGTGTTCTAGGCTTGTCTCGCTCAACATTATTTGTTCGAGTTCTGACCATTTCCCTGCGAATAACAATATTTCACCATTCCTAATCGCTATGTAGTATTCCATTGTGTATAAGTACCATATTTTTTGGATCCATTCGTCTGTGGAGGGGCATCTGGGTTGTTTAGGACCCTCTACTTTTTAAACTACCATCTGTATGAAGCTCATTTCCTTCACATATTTCAAGAAAAACAACATATCACGAAATCCTGAATGAAGGAGATAGGAAAAGGTGGTTGTCTTCTGTGAAACCAGATTTTTAAAGATTTGCAAAACTTTCTGATGGTTTATATGTATAATCCTATCTGCTGAAGAGATTGATCATGCCAAGGATGGTAGTTACAGTTAATCAGTGTGGGCAGAAAAGTCCATGAGACTCCATCTCCAAAATAACCAGTAAAAAGCAGGTCTGGAGGTGTGGCTAAATTGGTAGTGGATCATCTGAGCAAGCAAGTGGAGCAAGTGGGAGGCCCTGAGTTCAAATTCTGGTATTGGAAAGAAAAAAGATGTGCACAACTATAAGGCAAAGCCAGGGGCTGGTGGCTCACACCTATAATCCTAACTACTCATGAGGCTGAGATCTGAGGATCAAAGCCAGGCCAGGCAGGAAAGTCAGTGAGACTCTTTTTCCCAATTAATCACTAGAAAACTGGAAGTAGTGCTGTGGCTTAAGGGATAGAGCACTAGCCTTTAGCAAAGGAAGCTCAAGGACAGCTCCCAGGCCCAGAGTTCAAGCCCCACAACCAACAACAAAAAGACAATATTATTACTTATCTCACAAAATTTTCTGAAATTATTGTTATACACATATGTATGTTCAGAGGGAATAGGCTTATTAATGTTTTTGTTTTTGTTTTGTTTTGTTTTGTTTTGCCAGTCCTGGGGCTTGAACTCATGGGCTGGGCACTGTCTCTGAGCCTCTTTGTGTTTGAGGCTACTGTTCTACCACTTGAGTCACAGAGTCACTTCAGGCCTTTTCTGTTTATGTGGTACTGAGGAACCAAACCCAGAGCTTCATGCATGCTAGGCAAGCACTCTCCCACTAAACCACATTCCTAGCCCCTTATTAATGTTTAAAACAAAAATATATATTAAAAATTTTGTGCTTTACTTTCTAATGAATACATTTTAATAGGGATAGCCCATGATTTAAAGTCCTGCATACTTTTTTAAGAGTATGAACGGGATCAGATGCCAATGGCTCAATCCTAGCTGCTCAGAAAGCTGAAACCTGAGAATTCCAGCTTGAAGCTAGCCTGTGAAAATAAAGTCCACAAAACTCTTATCTCCAATTAACCACCAAAAAGCTAAAAGTAGAATTGTGGTTCAAGTGGTAGAGCACTAGCTTTGAGCACAAAAACTCAGAGACAGAGCCCAATCCTTGAGATCAAGCCCTAGGACCAGCACACACACACACACACACACACACACACAACACACACACACACACACACAATGTGTAAAGGGATATCAAAGACTCAAAAACTTAAAACAAACTAGGCACTGGTAGCTCATATTTGTAAATCTCAGCTACCCAGGAGACTGAGATCTAAGAACTGTAGTTCAAAGCCAGCTCAGGCAGAGAAATCTGTGAGACTCTTATCTACAATTAAGCAGCAAAAAAGCCAGAGGTGTAACAGTGTAGCTCAAGCAGCAGAGCACCATCCTGGAGTGAAAAGCCAAGTGTGAACATGAAGCCCTGAGTTCAAGCCCTAGTACCAGCACCAAAAACAAACAAAATCCTAAGCAACTCTCCACCCACCCCCATTTACCAAAAACAACAAAAACCCTAAGATAGTCTGTTGTAGTATGTTTGTGCTAATATAGCCAGCCCTACCAGCTACCTTCTGACTTGTAATCCTCATTATAACTTTGAAAGGCAGGAATTGCTGCAACTACCTTTCCACAGGGGAAGGTAGTTTGACTGGCTCCCCAGTGTAAGGTCTGGCTCCAGGCAGATGCCCCCTACTTCATTAAGTTTCCACCCAGTTTACCTGGGTAACCAGAGGACCTGGAGGCAGTTACCTCCCCCTTCCCTGAGGTCACATCCGAATCACCTGGCTACACCCCCTGCCCCTGCCCTAGATAAGGCAGGGTGGGGCAGGGGTTACCCCCTGTCTCTGGCCATGTATCATCTCCACCACAGAGCAAGTTTGGTAATAAACTTTCTCTCCTACCTGAATACCGCGTGGCATTCTCCTTTATTGGCTACCTACTTTAAAAACCTAACACCTAAGACATCTTGCTACACATGTGAAGACACTGTCACCAGTGGAGCCATGTTTCTAATGTGATCAAATTGTGCTTCTAGGCCTGGGCATGTAGCTTTGTGGTGAAGTGCCTGTTTAGAATGCTCAAGCCTCAGTACTGAGGCAGTTCACTTGTCATTGATCTAGGGCCACTGTCTCAGAGTCAGTCTCTCTCTCTCTCTCTCTCTCTCTCTCTCTCTCTCTCTCTCTCTCTCTCTCTCTCTCTCTCTCTCCTGGTACTGGTACTGACCTCAGAGCTTCAAACCCTTGCTTGACTTTTTCATTCATGTCTGGCTCTCTACTACTTGAGCCACATTCAGCTTTTTGCTAGTTAATTGAAGATAAAGAGTCTCTTGGTTCTTTCTGCCCTGGCTGACTTTGAACTGGGATTCTCAGATCTCAGACTCCTGAGTACCTTCGGTTACAGATATGAGTTGCCTGTGCCCAAGTAGTTGTTCCCTTTTTTTTTTTTTTTTTTTTAAAGTTCAGATCACTGAGCTCCATCACCAGCAAGAGCTCCTGTATTAATGTCCTCTCATGGGTCCCAATGCAAGGGAAACTCCTTTATATGCAGTTCCCAGTTAAAGGCCCTCCCTCTGGTCATCTCATTCAGTCTCACATAGCTCTTTGTTAACACACTCCAGCTACCACTAATCCATCCGTGGCCATAAAATTTCTCTTCATAAACTTGGCCCATTGCATCAAGCATAATATGACACATTGCTGAATAACTGAAATCTCATTTCCATCAAGTATCTTTTAATTAAAATGTTAATTTAGGCATGCATAAGTTATCTTAACTCTGGCCCAGAAAGAAAGAGTTGAAACTTTAAAAGGCTTTTAAAATGCTTTCACCAACTTCAAGCATTTTGGTGGCTACGGTTGATAGAAAAGATACTTCAGAAAATGAAGTTGTCATGGATTGTATGTGTAAATAAACCTTTCAGCTCACTGGCTAGAAAAGCATTCTGGGTATTGGCATGCAAATTAGCGTGTCAACAGCGGTTCCAGTGTACCTTGGGGTGGTAAACAAGCTGATTGTCATGGGAAATGTAGTCGGCTCTGCTCTGTTTGAAACTGTTTTGCAAATCCCTTGTTTGGTTAGATTTCTGAAAGTTGAGTTTGTGAACTCAATAACACAGCTTAATACCAAACTCCAGTCACAGGGGGTTTGGATGCCTGACAGGGTTGGCATTCTATAAAGACCTTCCAAACTGGCATGCCCAATTAGGTTTGGAGTGCCTAGGCCTGAAGCTCGAACAGAACACTATATAAACTATGGGCCATCACTACAGAATGCCCTGAGACTGTAGGGCTGTGTGCGTGTGGACTTGGGGTTCCATTGTGGATTGGTCAATTGTGGATTGGTCAGATGGGGTCACATAGCTCTCCCCTTTTCTCCTCTCCCCCCACCCCACCTTGTACCTTTGCATGCTTTATCTGACTTGCCCATGACCTGTGCCTCTACCCCAGCTCCTGTTTAGCCACCAGCAAGGTCATCCCTATGTTTTCCTCCTTCCCAGGCAGAACTGGTTCTCGGTTTCCAGAGCTTTACCTTTTCTCTTCCCTTCTCTCCTTTCACCACACATGCATGAAGAACATTGCAAGTTAGACACTTTGAAAGGAAAATTGTCCCAGAAGAACCACAGACCATAGACAAAGTCACATAGAGCAAAGAGTTTATTACCAGCAGGACCGGCAAGGCCAAGTTCCCACAGAGAAGAGGAAAATGGCACCTGAACTCTCTTTTGGGGGGTCTTTATATGCTCATGCAACTAAGGTGGGAGGTGCTCCGCCTGCCCCTCAGGTAGCCACGGGCAGAGTCACATTGCCAAGGGCAGAGCTTATGGGCTGGGGGACATCTATAAGCTTACACACTTCCCTAGTTTCTTCTCAACTAATGCTCCTGGAAATTCCCTTTTCTGAAGAGCCCATTGTCTTTAAAGATTTCTTCTACCTGGAAAATGAGCTTCCCACCAACCATGTGTCTGTCCCTCCAAGGAGAGGCAGCTTGTCCTGGAGAAAGTCAGTGAAATACATGCTGGTCCATCTGACCTCTGGCCTTTTAGCGTGTGTGAGGGAGACAGAATTGGGGAGTGGGGGGTGGAACAGACACAGTTTGGTCATAGAGCTGAAAATGTCATACATGGTTCTTAGAGTTCTTTTTTTTTTTTTTTTTAAAGGAAAGGAAGGCTTTTTATCATCCATAGTCGTCCTAAAAAAATAACTGAAGCAACCCACATAATTCTGTCACGGTGAATTGTGTCTCCTTCAAAATTCATCTGTGGAAGCTCTGAACTGGCCCTGACCCTGCGGCCACTGCCAGTACCTCTGGACATGACTGTGTGGAGACAGGACCTTCAAGAAGGTGACTAGGTAAAAAAAAAAAAAAACCCACTAGCCTGGCCCTGATCCAGTCTGGCTATTGTTCTTATGGAAGAAGAAATTAGAGCGGGTGTGACAGGGTACAGAGAGGAGGACACATGAGGACCCAGTCAGGGGGGTCATTTACAGATCAAGAAAAAGAGGCCTTGAAATAAAATGTATTTCGGTGTGTAGGCCCCAGCCTGCGGCATTTTGTGATGGCATGGGAGGCTAGCCCAGCCACAATGATCTGATCTGCTGTCTTGAAGAGAAACTGCCTGTGCATGGATCCCACCTCTCTGTGGATGTGGAGTTCCTGATAGGGCCACCTCAGGATCCCAGGACACCCCCAAGTGGTTGTCTAGGGGCTGCAGCCATGCAAGGCTCTGGCTTTTCCTGAAACGCTCAGGCTAGGCCAAGCAGAGGTAAGGTAACCAGTCCAGGTGCCTACCAGACCCCTAATGGCCTCCCTGAGCGTCTTGGATCACCCTGCCACTTCCCTTTCAGCTCAGGTGGGCAGCTGCTCTGTCTCTATTCTGAGCACTGACTAGCTATGTATCATATGAGAGTGAGCAAAGCTATCCTGATTTATGGGCTTACATTAGACAGAAGGAAAAAAAAATCCTGAAGACATTTGTCATGAAGTGTGGAAGAAATGCTACAGTCATAAGGAAAGGAGGGAAAGTAGACTAGGCCTAGAAAAACTAAGATTTTATTCTATTCTGTTGTTCTATTCTATTCTATTCTATTCTTTTATTTTATTTTGTACCGTACTAGGGCTTCAACTCAGAGGCCTAGGCATTACCCCTTAGCTTTCTCACTCAAAGTTGGTGATCTACCACCACTTGAGCCACAACACCACTTCCAGCTTTTTGCTGTTTAATTAAAGATAAGAATCCATGAAATTTCCTGCCCAGGTTGGTTTCAAACTAGATTCTTCAAATCTCACAAATGTGAGTCACTGGCACCCAGCAAGGGAATTTATTTTAGTAATTAATTTTAAAATATTTTGAGAAAGGGTATTGAGGTGTTATTAAAGTCTCAAATTCCTAGACTCAAACCATCTTCCTGACTCCATCTCTTGAATACCAGGACATCACCATGCCCAGCTCTAAATTTTATTTTAAGAATAAAACTATTAGCTAGGTACCAGTGGCTCACATCTATAATTCTAACTACTCAGGAGGCTGAGATCTGAGGATAACAGTTCGAAGCCAGCCTGGGCAGAAAAGTCCATGAGACTCTTATCTCCAATTTTAACCACTAGAAAACAAGAAGTGACACTGTGGCATGTGTGGTAGAGTGCCAGCCTTGAGCACCAAGAGACCCAGGGACAGGGTTCAGGCCATGAGTTCAAGCTCCATGACCAACAATAACAAAAAGAATAAAACTATTAGCTGGTTACTGGTGGCTCACACCTACAATCCTAGCTACTCAGATCCGAAGATTGTGGTTCAAAGCCAACTTGGGTAGAAAAGTCTGAGAAGGAGTTAAACATTACTTGAGGCTCTAGAAGCAGCAGAGGTTTGATAGGGGACAAATAATGCTACCATATAGACCTTGGAAAGATGACTAACTGGGGAGCAGCTTGGTGTCCCTTCTCTAAGCCTCAGTGAGGACCACAACTCCTGCTGTCACCTTGCCTTGCCACATGTCCCCCTCCCACTTCTTCCTGCTCCTGAACACTGTCTTCAGTCACTGTCTTCCAAAGCCATGATGAAGGGGACTCAAAGGGAAGATAGTCCCAGTCCTTGGTGCTCTGGCTGCAGCAATAAGAAAGACTGACAAGAAAATCTCATCCTGTGTGCAATCCAGTGAAAGGAAGACAAACATCAAAACAACAATGGGCTGTGGGCCAGGGTGCTCCTACCTGTGATCCTAATTACTCAGGAAGCTGAGATCTGAGAATGGCCCTTTGAAGCCAGGCCAGGCAAAACAGACCATAAGATTCTTATCTCCAGTTAACCACCAAATAGCCAGAAATGGACTGTGGCTCAAGTGGTTAGAGTGCTAGCCTTTAGCCAAAAAGCTCACAGACAGTGCCCAGAGCCTGAGATCAAGCCCCAGGATTAGCTTTAAAAAAAGAAAAAAAAAACACCTTCTTGGATTGTATCTACACTATCTCTGTAATCTTATCTGAGTATATTGGAAACCCTGTATACTGGTATTAGAATTAGGAAATTGAGAGGGAATACCAAAATTGAGAGACAAAGGGTAAGTTAAGAGAAACAACAACAAAAGCAATACTTGCAAAACTGTATGGTGTAAGCGAACTGAACACCTGGGGGGGGGCGGGGAAAGGGGGAGGGGGGAGGGGGTTATGAGGGACAAGGTAACAAACAGTACAAGAAATGTATCCAATGCCTAATGTATGAAACTGTAACCTCTCTGTACATCAGTTTTATAATAAAAACTAAAAAAAAAAACAACAAAAAAAAACTAACTGTCTAAATAAATAAATAAATGTGATAGCTATGAATGCTATTGTGTCCTAGGCTCCTGGAAGGAGGGAGGCAGTGTTTTGTGGGCAGAGGGAGAGGAGGAAGTTGTCACATTTTTATGCAGGCAGCATGGGGTGCCCTCTCTGGGGAGGAGGCATCTGAGGAAAGGACTGTGGGAAAGAGGAGATTCATTTCATAAGAAGAAAGTGGAAAGGGGCTTGAACTCAGCTTTTTTTTTGCTCATGTCTAGTGCTCTACCAGCATCTACATCTTCACTTCCAGCTTTGGTGAAGTTTACTGAAGAGTTTACTGGAGATTGGAGTCTCATGAACTTTCCTGTATGGCTGACTTTGAACTGGGATCCTCAGATCTTAGTCTCTTGAGTACCCAGGATTAGAGGTATGAGCCACTGATGCCTGGCTTCCTCCCCCTTCTATGATTTCTCCTGGTCACCCAGACTCCTTCCCACCCCTCAGCCCACCCCATTCGAAATCCAGTATGATAATACTCCTTGGGGGCTGGGAATATGGCCTAGTGGCAAGAGTGCTTGCTTTCCATACATGAAGCCCTGGGTTCGATTCCCCAGCACCACATATGTAGAAAACGGCCAGAAGTGGTGCTGTGGCTCAAGTGGCAGAGTGCTAGCCTTGAGCAAAGAGAAGCCAGGGACAGTGCTCAGGCCCTGAGTCCAAGGCCCAGGACTGGCAAAAATAATAATAATAATAATAATAATAATACTCCTCGGTAGCTCAGTTGCTTTTTTTTTTGGCCAGTCCTGGGGCTTGGACTCAGGGCCTGAGCACTGTCCCTGGCTTCTTTTTGCTCAAGGCTAGCACTCTACCTTTTGAGCCACAGAGCCACTTCTGGGTTTTTTCTACACATGTGGTGCTGAGGAATCAAACCCAGGGCTTCATGTATACAAGGTGAGCACTTTACCACTGGGCCATATTCCCAGCCCTTTGTCCTTATTCTTTGAACTCAGATAAAATGTCACCTCCTTCTGGAAGCCTTCACTAATTATCCTACCTTCCTTCCTTCCTTCCTTTTGTTCATGTTCCTTGTCATTGCAATGATCCTTTATTCTTTTCATAAGGCAAACTAGATATTTGTCCTCACAGCTTGCTGAAAAGGGGGACTCTATATTATGGACATGCAGTATTGGGGGGAGAGTAGCACCTGCTGCAGGCAGGAGGACCCACATTAGTTGATTAGTGATGACATTTTTTTGTATACCAGTACTGAGGCTTGAATGCACAGCCTGGTTGCTGTCCTCTGACTTTTTCACTCAAGGCTAATGCTCTACCACTTGAGCTATACCTTCACTTCTGGCATTTTGGTGTTTAAAGGAGAGTTTCATAGATTTTCTTGCCCCAACTGACTTTGAACCTCCATCTTTAGATCTCAGCCTCCTGAGTAGCTGTCATTACAGGAGAATTTGTCCAAAAGAAGTATGTGGATTTGGAAGCCCATTTTGGAAGAAGAGCTATCCAGGCCTGGACTTGTGTTTGCACGGGGGAGCCTCAGGAACTGCTTTGAGAATTATCCCAATGACAAAGGAACCAGAATAAGCCTGCTGGGACCATCTCAGAAGATCTGGCTTCTTCCATCCGGCTCCTGTCTTCCTCTGACCCCAGCACAAGTGGGTCTCCTCTTCAGGGAAAGAGGGAAAATGCCTTTAGTTTATCTTGCTACACCTCCATCTCTGGGGCCTGACAAAAAATGAAATGGTTTGGCTAGGGCCCCCACTCAGCCCACGAAGAGTGGGGCGCAAGCTTCCATTCTTCATTGCAATTCTGGCCCCACACCTCCTCTGACAGACAGTTTCATTCCTGGCCACCAGGTGGGCCTATGGAGCCAGGTATGCCCCTCCCCACCCCCACCCCTAATTAGTGTGATACTGCAGGAGAGTGTGACTGAGCTATGGCTTAGCAGGGAAGGGTAGAGGGGGAGGGTGGTTGTGAACCACAAGTGAAGTTTAGGGAAAACTTTAAGAGGAAATGTGGATGATACTGAAATTTGGAAGACAGGTGAGGAGAGAGAAATGGGGCTTGCTCTACCTGTCTGTGGGATCAGACTTAACCTCCCTACCAGAGTTTGGAATGAAATATTACCCCCAAAGGCCCATGTGTAAAAAGCTTAGTCACTAGGATGGAGTTATTCATAAGTGTGAAATCTTTAGGAGGGGGGCCTAATGGGAGGTCCAGAGGGCTTTGGGGGTATGCTTTGAAGTAGAATCTGAATCTTTTCCTTTTGCTTCCTGACTAGAAGGTGCCAGTTTGCTCTGCCACTTGCACCCTAGCATGACCATCTAGCATCCCCACCCGAGGCCATGGCAGCAAGTCTGCTCATCTTAGATTGGAACTTTCTGGACTATAACACAAATGAAACTTTTTGATAAGTAACTATCTCTGGAATTTCATTATAGAAGCACAACTGTGATTAATATAGTATATCGGTTATCTCTAGAACAGAGGATTGGGAGTGAGTTGCAAAACTGGAGCCATCCTCTGAGATGCTGGAGAGAAAAATCTGACACCCTTCCCCCCCCCATTAGTGGGAGGTCTTCAGGTGTCTTTTAGCCTGAAGCCAACAGATATGTCAAAAGATCTACCATCACACACCTCCCCTTGATCTCAGAGACCCACCTGTAACCCTGGAGGGAGCTGGACAGAGAATCCAGAGGGGAAAAAAAACTATGTGGAAGATGAGATGGAGAAGAAAGAGGAGGAGGAAATTGCCTATGAGGATTCAGATACTTCCTAGTCCCATGGCTGCTTTCATCAGGAGATGTAAACAGTTCTGCACAGTTCATTGCTCACTCATGCTGGAATCAAACCTAGGGCCTCATGTATGCCAGGTAAGTGTTTCATCACTGACATACCTCAACCAAAACACAGGCCAGAAATAGTTCTAGGCAAGGAAACTTAGTTCAAGGTTCACAAAAAAAGCCCGGGAGCAGATTTGCACCCAGCTACTATCCCACATCACCTGAGCCCTGTGGTGAAAAGGGTTCCTCTGGCAGCCCCAATGTTGCCATCGAGTTTACAAGCCAGGAGACTTTAGGAAAGGAGGGAGGCACATTACTGCCATTGGGAGGCCACGGCAGCCCTCAAGGTCAGCCAGTAGCTACTCAGGAGGCCGAGATCTGACATTTATGGTTGGAAATTAGCCTGGACAGACAACTCTAAGATACTCTTATCTTTAATTAGCCAGCAAAAAGTTAGAACTGGAGGTGTGTATCAAGTGGCAGAGCACTAGCCTTGAGTGAATAAAGCTAAACAAAGGCCTGATGTCCTGAGTTCAAGCATGAGTACTAGCATGCATGGGCGCACGCACACCCATGCACACACACACACACACACACACACACACACACACTTGTTTGAGCTTCAAGCAACAGATGCCCAATGCAAACTGACTTAAGCACTAAAGGGAGTTTAAGGATTGCAGGCACAGTTGCTTCCAGCTGGCCAAATGATGACACTAGACAATTGTCTCTCTTACCTTGTTTTTCTCTGGGTTGTTTCAAGATGCAGTAAACAGGGGCCCTGTTCAAAACTCTGGGGACACAACAGACAAGGCAGACAAAGTAGCTTGTTTTCATGCTGCCTATCATTGTGCAGGTTTTTGGCAAAGGAGACTGAGACTGAGTTTAACAACTCTAAAGGGGCTAGGAGGAATACTGGCAGCAAAAATTCTCAGATGTGGGCTGGGAATAAAGCCTAGCGGTAGAGTACTTGCCTCGTGTACATGAAGCCCTGGGTTTGATTCCTCACAACCACATATATGGGAAAAGCCGAAAATGGTGCTGTCACTCAAATGGTAGAGTGCTAGCCTTGAGCAAAAAGAAGCCAAGGACAGTGCTCAGACCCTGAGTTCAAGCACCAGGAATGGCAAAAAAACAAAACAAGCAAAAAAATATCATATGTGTTTGATGGTTTTAAAGGAATGCCTGTTATGTGTTGGGTGCTGGTAGATTATACCTGTAATCCTAGCTACTCAGGAGGCTGTGACCTGAGGATCGAGATTCAGAGGCAGCCCAGATAGAAAAAGTCAGTGACTCTTATCTCCAACTAACTCCCAAAACGCTTGAAGTAGAGCTGTGGTTCAAGTGGTAGAGTACCAGCCTTGAGCAGAAAAGCTAAGGGGTAGCATCCTAGCTTTGAGTACAAGACTCAGAATCAATACAAAATAAATAAATAAAGGCACGCTTGTCCTCCTATCAAGCTATATAACAGAGAGATTCTCCAAAGAAAAATGACTTTTATTTGGGAAGAGCAGAGCATTGCAATGGCAGTCTGTATATTAGAGTCAATGATTGTTAAGTGTAAGGAGGTTGAGGCTGAGAGAAACTTTCAAAGGCAAAAAGTAGACATTTGCATATGCTACTTGGGTACAAAGCTCATTGGCTTTGGGGACCTGGAGGCAGGCATTGGCTTCAGCTCATTGATGGAGGTGCAGTTTCCAGGCAACTACTATACTCAGAGCATCTTGTCTAAATTGGTGCACTTTAAAAAAAATTTTTTGGGCTGGGGATATAGCCTAGTGGCAAGAGTGCCTGCCTCGGATACACGAGGCCCTAGGTTCGATTCCCCAGCACCACATATACAGAAAACGGCCAGAAGCGGCGCTGTGGCTCAAGTGGCAGAGTGCTAGCCTTGAGCGGGAAGAAGCCAGGGACAGTGCTCAGGCCCTGAGTCCAAGGCCCACGACTGGCCAAAAAAAAAAAAAAAAAAAATTTTTTTTGCCAGTCCTGGGGCTTGAACTCAGGGCCTGGGCACTGTCCCTGAGCTTCTTTTGCTCAAGGCTAGCACTCTATCACTTGAGCCACAGCACCACTTCCAGCCTTTTCTGGACTTCATGCATGCCAGGCAATCATTCTACCACTAAGCCACATTCCCAGCCCAGTTGGTATACTCTGGTATACTCTTAAAAACTGTTAACTATCCTAAGATAGTTAAACTTGGTTTTAGAAGTCTGTGTATATGTCTAAGATATGCAAAGCACTCATATAATTTCTGTGGATGCCAGAAAGTTCTTAAGAAGCAAGGCACTAGAGGCTCATGCCTGTGATCCTAATTACTCATGAAGCTGAGATCTGAGGATTGCAATTTGAAGCCAGCCTGGGCAGGAAGTTCATGAGACTCTTACATCTGATGAACCACCAAAAGGCTGGAAGTAGAGGTATAGCTCAAGTGGTACAGTGCCAGCTTTGAGTGAAAAAATTGAGGGGCAGTGTCAAGGCCTTGAGCTCAAGCTACAGTATGGGAGGTGAGGGGAGGGTTTTTTGGGTGCTTTTTTTTTTTTTTTTTGGCCAGTCCTGGGGCTTGAACTTAGAGCCTGAACACTGTCCCTGGCTTCTTTTTGCTCAAGGCTAGCACTCTGCCACTTGAGCCACAGTGCCACTTATAGCTTTTTCTGTATATGTGGTGCTGAGGAATCAAATCCAGGGCTTCATGTATACAAGGGCAAGCACTCTACCACTAGGCCATATTTCCAGTCCGGGGAGGATTCTTAAGAAAGCCTCCATTTTTTTCTGGATCTGATAAGAAAGATTTCATCTGGTACCAGCAACTTTCTTATCTTCCAGCTGATTTATGTAGTCCTCATTAGGCAGTCAGAGGTGAGTGATAGAGCTCTGTCAAGATCTAGGAGACCAAGAGTAGGAGATGGTCCACCGAAGAAAGTCAATGGCTATAACCAGACTGAACTTAAGGAAAAATGACCTGATATGGCAGCATACCCTTTTAAAAGAATCTTCATGAGGCTGAAGCAGAAGGACCTCTAAGGCCAGCCTGAGCTACAAAACAAGATCTTGTCACAAACAAAAACAGCAAAAAGAAAAGGAAAAAGATTGGGCTGAGAGTGTGGCTTAGCAGTAGAGTGCTTGCCTAGTGTGCATGAAGCCCTGGGCTCCATACCTCAGCACTACATAAACAGACAAAGCAGGAAGTAGCACTGTGGCTCAAGTGGTAAAGTGCTAGCCTTGACCTAAAGAAGCTCAGGGACAGTGCCCGGGCCCTGAGTTTAAGCCCCAAGACCAGCAAGAGAGAGAGAGAGAGAGAGAGAGAGAGAGAGAGAGAGAGAGAGAGAGAGAGAGAGAGAGAGAGAGAGAATCTCAGGAGGCTGAGATTTGAAGTTTCAAGCCAGCCCAGATAGAATAATCCATGATA